>NC_140448.1:32953247-33063247 GCF_963576455.1 Neolamprologus multifasciatus | reverse complement strand
CCTCCTGAGGCGCAGCTTTTGTGAACTGCGGCAGTTTGTGCCTGTAAATGGAGAGTCCACAGGGCTCAGTGCTAGGACCAATTCTGTTTACATTATACATGCTTCCCTTAGGCAGCATCATTAGAAGACATAGCATACATTTGGATTCAGGAGACAGACACTATCTCTACTTTCAAGATCAGGCTTCAAACTTTCCTTTTTGCTAAAGCATATAGTTAGGGCTGGACCAGGTGACCCTGAATCCTCCCTTAGTTATGCTGCAATAGACGTAGGCTGCCGGGGATTCCCATGATGCATTGGGTGTTTCTTCTTCACTCACTATGTGTTAACAGACCTCTCTGCACTGAATCATATCTGTTATTAATCTCTGTCTCTCTTCCACAGCATGTCTTTATCCTGTCTTCCTTCTCTCACCCCAACCAATCACAGCAGATGGCCCCGCCCCTCCCTGAGCCTGGTTCTGCTGGAGGTTTCTTCCTGTTAAAAGGGAGTTTTTCCTTCCCACTGTCGCCAAAGTGCTGCTCATAGGGGGTCATATGATTGTTGAGTTTTTCTCTGTATGTATTATTGTAGGGTCTACTGTACAATAGAAAGCGCCTTGCGGCGACTGCTGTTGTGATTTGGCGCGTTTTAAATAAAATTTAATTAAATTGAATTAACGTCACAGCAGCCATGTTATTGGTCACATGATGTCATTACAAAGCTCCCACAGCACAAACACCCTCCACCGGTCCAGTTCAGGCGAAGCTAGCAGCTGCAGCCACCTGTCAGCCACAGAGGCCACGCCCCTAATAATGCAAACATGAATCCTTGATACAATTTAAACAGTTGAGTTTTAAATGAGGTCAAAAGACGCCAGTTAACAGGGATCGGGAATCCACTTCCCCTCTCTGGAGGTGTTCTGCCCACCATGGACGAGACCCTGTGGTTCACCCGTAACCCAGGAGGAAAATGATACTTCCGGTCTTTCCTGGGAACACTGGATGTTGCTGCATGAGCTGACCGTGGACGAGCAGGTGAAGATGACATAAAGGCTGTAAACATGTTTGTTTCTGCTGTTGGACGTGGTGACGTGGGAGGTCATAGGTCAAGAGGCCTGACACCATCATGTCTGTGCTCACAGATGCTGCGAAGCACGAACCGGCTTATATGTGCAATGAAAAACAGAAGCTCATACATGTTGAGTTCAGGGCTCCTTAAAAGGAGGAAAATTCACATGAAGTGAAAAAACAGCATTTTTACCTGTTTAAACTTTGTGTAGTGACTTACTGTCATGTTTCAGACACACAGTATCTTCATCTCTGTTAATAACAGACATTTATTCACTGTCAGACCTCAGAGCAGAGCAACAAACTCACGCTGACGGTTTTTGTTTCTTCCAGAAATATCAGAGTTTATGTTTCTGAACTCAAAATCAAAACTTTATTAACAAAAGTGTTTAAGACAAGTTATAAAAAAACATTTAAACTAGTGTTTGAGTCCAAGTTCTACCTCAGTAACAGTACAATCAGCTAGTAACTCGGGTACTTTTAGAGTACTTTTACTCTGTGCCGGTCCTTCTGAAATATAAAGTATGCCGTATATACTGAGTACTTCTACTTCGGATACTCTGAGTACATGTTGCTGATTCTGAGTATTTTCACTCTGTTGGACTCAGATGAAATATCAGTTTTATTCTTCAGGAACTACTTTGTGTGGTGGATGAAGACGAGTCACGGCTTCCAGAAGCGGTAGAGTCCCAGAGCGATGGCGAGGCCGGAGAAGAGGGTGGCTGAGGAGGAGCAGAGCGTCAGCGTTACAGAAATAGTGAAAGTCGGGTCTTCATTCAAACCTCCAAATTAAAAACAGCAAAATTAAATTCTCGCGTTTCTGGAGCTTTGATATAAACTCAGAGCCGACGTTTGTAAAGATGAGTTTGGTTCTGTCTGAAGTTTTAAAGAAGTTCATCATCAGGTTTTAGCACGACAGAAATCAGGTTCTACGTGTGGTCGCAGTGCTGCGGCTCATCCACCTGTGGTGGCTGATGGGTAACAGCCCAGCTTTATGAGTGCTAACATGGCGCGCTAACATGGCGTGCTAACATGGCGCGCTAACATGGCGTGCTAACATGGCGTGCTAACATGGCGTGCCACAGGGTGTGCTAACATGGCGTGCCACAGGGTGTGCTAACATGGCGTGCCACAGGGTGTGCTAACATGCCCAGATAGCAAGGAGACATTGAACAGATGTTGATTTTCCATCTGAACCATCAGAATCGTCAGGCTTGAAATGTCAACACAAAACCAATGTTGAAACAACATTGAAATACTGATGAAACCTGACACTGACATTGAAATAACATTGATTCACTGTTGTTCTGTCATCGTTGATTGTTGATCTATTTATAGTTGACAAGGTGACAACAATCACGTTGAAAAACTATTGATTTATGGTTGAGCAGGAAATTAAAGCTGCTACCACTTGGACTATTCCATAGCCCCCCCTCTCACAGTGGTTCATCCCTTCAGGTAACCATTGTCTTGTACAGTAGAGCGGGACATTAGATTTACTCTCAGCGGAATTGACCGGAGAAGGCATCAGTTCATGCACTGCACTGGCCTGCACCACGATTAATATAAGGTAAGAATGAATGACTTTTGTTCTATTCGTTATTTCCACGGTTGCATTTGAATAACAGTAAAAAACAAACAAACTTGTTAATGTAAAGTTTCGGACAAAATGTGGGAGCCCGAAATTGTGCCTACTTTCATCTTACAATCCGGCAACAAATAAATTGCACTGCGAACAAAGTCAACAAAGAAAACATTTTCGTTTCATACTTTTCCGTTATATTCCCTTACAAAGCTAGCTAGCTAGCTTTAACGCTTCGAGGGTTCCTTTGTTCTTGCCGTCGCCTCGGCGCTTGACCCAGACTTTCGCTCTGTAGTTGCTTTTTAGCATAGTACTACAAAAAATTGTAAATCTGTGATATATGATTGATAAACATAAAGGTAACTGTATAAATGTGTTCAGTGACTTTGTTACTTTTAATGATTGGAGAGCACCCGCTTCGATTCGCACTCAATTCAAACTTTACGTTGCACGCTCACCTAACTTTACGTTGCACGCTCACCTAACTTTACGTTGCACGCTCGCCTAACTTTACGTTGCACGCTCACCTAACTTTACGTTGCACGCTCACCTAACTTTACGTTGCACGCTCACCTAACTTTACGTTGCATGCTCACCTAACTTTACGATGCACGCTCACCTACCTTGCGTTTGCACCTTTTGTCCACACGTAAACTGCGTTTTATTATTTATTTATTAGTTTTTCGCCTCTCACTGCTTAAGCCATTAATCTTTCTGGAATTGTTTTTTTAAACAGATGCGACCTCACAAAAGATATTAGCTATGCTGTCAGACCTGACGACAGCTGTTAACGAACTCCGTGAGGAGGTCAGAGCCATCCGCCATCCCTGCTGAAATGAATCGGTAGATGCTGGGGTACTGCCTCTGGATTTGCCCTTACACAACATTGAGGAGCTAAACAATGCAGAGGCAGCTCTTCAATCATAAGAGGCAAATAAGGCAATGGTAAGTATATAAAGGTTATGTACACTTTGTAACTATAAAGTGTAATAGCTGTCAGATGTGATTTAAATACATAACAACGGCCTGTTGATTAAACACACAAGCACTTGCATACACATTTAAGACATGAGACACGCTAATTCCATCTCTTAAAATGTGTCTATAGGTGAGACGCTTTGCCTTGATTGGAGGGACCACACTGGAGGTGCGAGTCCGCCGTGTAATGGCTTATGCCATTACAAACGAGCTGGCCTCGGTACTCAACTGGGCAGGGAAAAAACCAAGGACCAGACAAAGCAAAAAATGGCATTTAAAGATACAGCGCTCTGCAAATGCATATATGGTGGTAAGTTTTACAGTTTTTTTGCTATATTACTTTGTCTTTCTTAATAACAAGACTTTCATGTCCGGTTAATCTGGAGATGGAGTCTTTGGTCTTTGGCTTGTTTAGTCCTCGGGTTGTAGTTGTACAGCCCGAGGACCCCATGTTTATTTTGTTTTAAAGGCTACACGGCACACCATGCTAAGACTTATCACTTTTTCCGCTCATAGCTCTTTGGGAATCAAATGCGGCAGTTTGCAGATTTACGCCTGGTGACTTTCATGTTTATCAGCCTAGGAGTTTACATACTTTCTCCCCGCTGAAGACAGTTAACAAGAGCTTATTCATATGCTCTAATTCACTTTTTTTGTTTGTGTGTGTGTATTTTTTTCCTAGATGGCCTGACGCAGCAGTTAGGGGCAAACTCTATGTCCGAGTTTGTCTTTGCACAAGCAGTGCAGAAATGGCTCCGATACGCCCCAGATCGTATGGGTATGGGTGGTGCAGGACGCACATCATGCATCCCCATCCCAGAGTAAAAAATTACAAACTTCTGTGAAACATATAAATGTAAATAGGAAACTGTCTTTTAATAAAGTATTTAGCAAACGAAACATGCCTATTGACCTTTTTTTGTTTATTTTTTTTCTCTGTTACATCACATGTAATGCTTTCTTATTTTAGGATATTAATATTGACATGATACATTGTGAGACAGTTGTTGTTGTTTTTTTTATAAAGGGTGTCCAATTTGAGGAATAAGTACAATTATGTGTTTAGGTGGTTTAAGTATTGATGGAAACATGCAGTAGTTTAGTATTGGTTAAAATACCTATAAAGAAAGGTAGATTTCCAGTCATGATTTAACTGTTGTTTTAATAAAAAGCAACTGTGCGAAAGAGGTGGAAAATCAACACCATAGCTCAACAGTGTTTCAATATCAGAATCTGACATTGAATCAATGTCAGGTTTCAACATTGATTCAACATCAAAACCTGACGTTGTTTCAACATTAAAAAAGGGTGCAAGAGTGACGTTAGGTCAACGTCACACTTCAACGTTGGTTCAATGACGTCGCCTGATATTGACTCCACGTTGTTTCAATGTTTCCTTGCTATCTGGGTGGCGTGCCACAGGGCGCGCTAACATGGCGTGTTAACATGGCGTGTTAACATGGCGTGCTAACATGGCGTGCTAACATGGCGTGCTAACATGGCGTGCTAACATGGCGTGCCACAGGGCGTGCTAACATGGCGTGCTAACATGGCGTGTTAACATGGCGTGCTAACATGGCGTGCTAACATGGCGTGCTAACATGGCGTGCCACAGGGCGCGCTAACATGGCGTGTTAACATGGCGTGCTAACATGGCGTGCTAACATGGCGTGCTAACATGGCATGTTAACACGCCATGCGGTGTGCTAACATGGCGTGCTAACATGGCGTGCCACAGGGCGTGCTAACATGGCGTGCTAACATGGCGTGTTAACATGGTGTGCTAACATGGCGTGCTAACATGGCGTGCCACAGGGCGTGCTAACATGACGTGTTAACATGGTGTGCTAACATGGCGTACTAACATGACGTGTTAACAAGGCGTGCTAACATGGCGTGCTAACATGGCGTGCTAACATGGCGTGCTAACATGGCGTGTTAACATGGTGTGCTAACATGGTGTGCTAACATGGCGTGCTAACATGGCGTGTTAACATGGCGTGCTAACATGGCGTGCTAACATGGCGTGTTAACATGGTGTGCTAACATGGTGTGCTAACATGGCGTGCTAACATGGCGTGTTAACATGGCGTGCTAACATGGCGTGTTAACATGGTGTGCTAACATGGCGTGCTAACATGGCGTGCTAACATGGCGTGCCACAGGGCGTGCTAACATGGCGTGCTAACATGGCGTGTTAACATGGCGTGCTAACATGGCGTGCTAACATGGCGTGCCACAGGGCGCGCTAACATGGCGTGTTAACATGGCGTGTTAACATGGCGTGCTAACATGGCGTGCTAACATGGCGTGCTAACATGGCATGTTAACACGCCATGCGGTGTGCTAACATGGCGTGCTAACATGGCGTGCCACAGGGCGTGCTAACATGGCGTGCTAACATGGCGTGTTAACATGGTGTGCTAACATGGCGTGCTAACATGGCGTGCCACAGGGCGTGCTAACATGACGTGTTAACATGGTGTGCTAACATGGCGTACTAACATGACGTGTTAACAAGGCGTGCTAACATGGCGTGCTAACATGGCGTGCTAACATGGCGTGTTAACATGGTGTGCTAACATGGTGTGCTAACATGGCGTGCTAACATGGCGTGTTAACATGGCGTGCTAACATGGCGTGCTAACATGGCGTGTTAACATGGTGTGCTAACATGGTGTGCTAACATGGCGTGCTAACATGGCGTGTTAACATGGCGTGCTAACATGGTGTGCTAACATGGCGTGCTAACATGGCGTGCTAACATGGCGTGCCACAGGGTGCGATTTTAGGACCCTTTTTATTTAATTTAATTTATTTAAGGTTTCAGGCTCCTGATCCGTTCATGGACAAAACTGTGATGATGTTAGATCACGTTCAGCTTCAGCCCCATCAGGACGTGTCGCCTGCTGACATCACTGTACGGTCTGTGACTCGTGGATGGCGTTGTTACCTCACGCTGCATCATCAGACACGGCTAAACGACGACGCTACGTTCTCTGATTTCACTGTAACGTTTATGGACAGACTGAGTCACCGACTGTCTCCAGCGTGTTGAAAAAGTCTTTACACCCGTGAACTTTGACACATTTAGTCAGAAAGTAGCAGAAACCTGTGAAGACGATACGAAGACGATACGTGGTCTCCAAATAAAAATGTGAAGTGTGTTTGTGCCCCTGTACTCAGTGCAATCAGCCCCCCGAAGAAGTCGCGTATTAGCACAGCGGTCTCCAACCTTTTTTGCACCACGGACCGGTTTATGCCCAGACCGGCCTTTAAGGTGTCGCGGATAAATACAACCAAATGAAACTAGTACCGGTACTTAAAAAGAACATTTATTCATAACACACGTGAAAAGACCCAGGAAAACCGAGTAAACGATAAAAACAAAATAACGCTGAAAACCGATAAAAACCTGAAAACTATACATTTCACACCTGAGCCTCAACTCTCGCGGCCCGGTACCAAACGACCGGTACCGGTCCGAGGCCCGGGGGTTGGGGACCGCTGCTGTAGAGAACAGAGTCCACCGGTGTGTGATTTAGTGTCATTATAAACACACCTGCTCTGTGAAGGCAGCACACAGCTCAGGGATGAAGAGGAGTTAGCTTCTATAAAACATCCTGTGAACATCTCGCTGTTCGATCCATCATCCAAAAGTTTCCTACACCTGCAAACCTGCCACGACTCAGAGCGAGCACGGAGAGCTCTGCTCAGAGAAGCTTCCACGAGGCCCACGGTCACTCTGGAGCAGAAACCCACAGCTCAGAGAGCCTGTCCACAGGACAGCTGGAAGTCTGCACAAATCTATGTGGAGATATGGACGAGTGGCAAGAAGAAGCCATTGTTGACAGATAAAAAGTCTCGTCTGCAGTTTGCAGGAGTCATGTAGGGACACAGCAAACATGGAAGACGGTGCTCTGCTCAGACGAGATCAAAGCCTGAGGACTGGAGACTGAGAAGCCTGAACACACAGCAGGAGCTGCAGAGGGACCTGGATCAGAGTCCAGAGCTGAAGCCGGCCGAGCGTCTGTGGCGACACAAACTGCTGTTCACAGACGCGTCCGATCTGAAGTTGAGCTGCTTTAAAACAAAGAACAGAAATGTAGCAGAGCTGGTGGCTCAAAGTGCGACACGGGGCTGGATACAAACGCACACGTCACTGTTTCGTGGTTCAAAGCTTTGATAAGCGTGTGTTTTCATACCACACAGTTGTGTGCTGTTTGTGTTGGTTTGTCACAGAAATTAAACATTAAGTTTGTGACACAACGTGTAAAAGTTGACAGGGAAGCAACATCTACAGCTGCACTCTGTGTACTACAGCGCCCCCTGCTGTCCACACAGAAAACTGGTGTTTCTCTGAGAACAGACATAAAACGTGCTGACAGGCAGCAGCGCAGCGTCAGTGTTCGTCTTCACCGCCGTCGCAGACGCACGGCTCCCGTCTCACCTGCCAGGTAGCGGATCGTCTGCAGTTTCAGGGACTCCAGCAGCGTCTTCAGCGAGGCCACCTGCAGGTCCAGCTTCCTGTTGATCTCCATGTTGTCGTTTTCCAGCTCGGATCTCTGAGCACGAGACACACGTGATGTCATCAGTTAAAACAACCAATGGCGCTGCAGAGCTACAAGCCAACGGTACTTTACAGCATCAGTGCTGCAGCTGTTGTCGTCACCTTGTGATGAAAGTCTGACGTGGCCTCCATCAGCTTCTTCTCCTGCTCAGTGAACTGAGACAAAAACATGAGAGCAGCTTCAGAGACGCGTCACGTCCCACGCTCCTTTAAATTTACCCAAACTGAACCTTTAAGCAGCCGAGGCGAGCGGCGGGCGGCCGGATGAACCGCCCGATGCGTTTTGTTAAAGCTCCGCTGTTCCTGTGGTAAATTCCTCGAGAGCCTCACCATGTCGGAGACCCTGCTCCTCTCCAGGTTGATGTCCAGTTTGGTTTCTGCCATCATCTTCCTGCTCTCCTCCTGCAGATAAAAACATCAGCAGACACGTGGCGTTACAGCGGTGACCTCACGCAGCGTCTGGATGTTTCGCCTGCTAAAGCCCACATGGGATCCTCACGCTCACCTGCAGCCGGTTCTGGAGCTGCTCCAGCTCTCGCTTCATTTTCTGCAGGAACAAAAAGATTTTTAGGAAGTCGGGAACGCTGCAGAGACGATCCAGAACAACCTGCAGATGCTTTCCTCTCTTTGTTAATCTGAGGATTTACTGGTCAGACTAGGACGAGCACGTATGACATCATCAGACACATCGTGACACAGAAGAGGACCAAGAGCAGAGCCCTGTGGGACGCCTGCACCAACTCTTCTTCTTTAGTTCTAACCCGCAGTTATGGTCCAAGGAACCAGAAGCTTCATTAAGGAGCACTGACAGGTCAAATGTGAGCTCCACCATCAGCTGATGAACTTCCTACAAAAACTTCCACATATTTAACAAATCCGAGTAACTGTGACAGACTCGAGGTGTCCAGATGTTAGGAGTACTGGACGATTAGAGAAAAGAAGGAAAGCCGACGTACCGTGTTCTCGGATCGCAGGTTAGCGAACTCGCTCTTCTCCAGGATCACCATGTCCTTCCTGACGGAGTCCAGGTGAGCCATGATCTGCTGCAGCGCGATCTCCTAAAGAAAGAAAAGTCTGTAACTCTGTGGAAACAGCTGGAGGGTGGAGCTCGTCTCTGGTTCCCACCTGATGGGATTTGGTCACCATGTCTTTGTAAACGACGTCCATGTTGGCCGTGGCGAGAGTGACCAGAGCTGAGACGATCAGCTCCGCCTGGTTCTTCTCGAAACCTGCACAAAAACATGTGATGAGTGCTCCGTGTTACAGCCGGTGCTGCACGCCGACACGCCTGACAGTGACCTCACCGCTGCTCTGCAGCTCTGTGACCATGGCGTGGGAATCGAACGTCAGTTTGCGCTGCTCCAGCGGCGTCAGCTCAACCTTCCTCACATCGAAGGTCGTCAGCGGCGCCCCCACATGGAGACCTTTAAAACACACACAAAGGCTGTACACACACACAGGCCACGCCCCTAACAATGCAGACATTAAACTTTGATACAATTTAACCAGGTGAGTTAGTGTAAACGCTTCTGCAGCTGGACTCTGATTGGCTGTCCTTCATTACTGAACCCGATTTATGACCGAAGCGTGAGCTACGTAAACACAGAAACGTCACCGTGACCGGAAACCAGCGTGTCTGCGGTGATTTGGTGAGTCTGTCAGATTTTTGGGGTCCTCTGCTTCAGCCTCACCTCTCCACGTGACCACCCGCTGCCGGAAACACCTCCTCATGAGCACGTTCATCCCGGAAGCTGCTGTGATTTCAGAATTTTTGTGACTTTACTTACAAACTTTGGAGTGTTTACGCACAAATACACACAGCGCTCACAAACCGGAAACTGTCACACCGAGGAAGGCGCAGGCCCTACCCATGCTGCATTCAGGGACTGTGGGTCACAGAAAACACAGTGACAGTTGAGGAGACAGCGCCCCCGGCTGGTGCAGACCGGTGAGGGCGTCAGCGCCGTCGGTGCTTCTTCAGTTTGAACTGAAGCACTCAGATGTTTACATGTAACAAACTTTATGCAAAAACAGCTAAAGATGATGAAATATGACAGATCAGTGTATTTGTTGGAAGTGTTCAGATATTAATTTGCCGTGAGCAGGACGAGTCCATCAGAGGGACCGCTCAGAGACAGAGGCTGACGTGGTTTGGACATCTACAGAGGAGACAGGGTGGAGGCAGGAGGAGGAGCTCAGGGGAGGTTCATGGATGTAGTGAAGGAGGACATGCAGAGGGTTGGTGTGACAGAGGAGGATGCAGGGATAGAGGAGATGGAGGTGGACGATCAGCTGTGGTGCAGCAAGAGGAACTAAGGGACAAAAAGTCTAAGAACATTTAAGAAAAGAGAAGTAAAATCAGAAATTACAAAACTATTTAAAAACAGAAATAAAGAGATATGTTTAAATAGTTTTAATTTTCTTCTCTGAAACTGAAGTTTTTCTTTTAATGAACTAAAGGTTTTAAACGCGGGAGGAAACTTCAGTGTGTGACATTTAAGTCTAGCACAGACGAAGCTCAGAATTCCGACTTTACCTGTCGACTTTGAAAGCATCATTATAAAAGCGAACTTTTTTTTACATAAATAAAGTTCGCTTTTTATGTAAAAAGTTATGTAAATTTTTTATTTATTTTACATAAATATATCAGAGTATAAACAGAGTTTATACTCTGTTTATACTCTGTTTAAAAAATAAATAAAAACAACCAAAAATAAATAAAGTTCACTGAGGAACTGTCCTCCTCGGCTTTGTCAATAAAGTTTGAAGCAGACGTCAGCAGGCCGACTGTCATGGCGGCGGACAGCTGCAGCTGGTTCCCGGCGTTAGCTGTGGGAGTTTCTCTGCTGAAGTGCTTCTTCATCAGCGCGTAGTGAGTCCCAAGTCTTCCTCAGTGTCACCGCGGTTATTAGCCAGCAGCACGTTAACGTTATTTCCTGAACGCGATAACAGTGAGGGCTCTGCGCGCGTGCGTGCGCGAAGGTGTGCGCGGATGAGATCGTTTCGTTTGACTTCGTCTGAAATCCGAGTTTGTTTGAACTTGAAGCCGAGCCTCATCAGCTGCAGGCTGGGCTTCAGGGGTACGCCGTTTTTCTTTAGAGCTTCGTTTTGGCGCTGCTTGATGACGTTTCACACAGGTAATTGACCGTACAGGTACACCCGGGATGCAACAGGGCGTCATATTTAAGTCACTCTGCCGGGTCTACTGAGCTTTAACGAGTGTCAGGAGGCTCAGAGCCCGCGAACGTCTCACGAAGCGCAGCGCCCCGTCTGTGAGGACCGGATCACTGCGGGAAATCTCCCGATTAAAAACCTCGCGCGTGTCTTTCTGTGAGCACAGCGGATGAATCGGATCTTTTTAACTAAGCGGAGTCAGTTTAAAACACTGAGACATTCGGCATGAATACCGCCCAGCTAACACCTCTGTGCTCTGTAAAACACCTAATAAAGGGCTCCACAGTGTACTGAGAGGTGAGCCGGTGACCTTTAACCCTGAGACATGTGACCTTTGTGTCCATGTGAAGTTAAGAAATGAGAAAGTGTTTGAGTACATTTAGATTGATCCTCTGACAGTTCAGGTGTTACTGATGGAGCGCACACCTGCTGTCCTTTAGATGAACGTGTGTATGGTCACTGTGGCCTCGGTGCAGGTGGTGCTCCCCAGGTGGAGGTCAAAAAGCTGAAGCCTCTATCTGTCCAGCTTGGTCTGTTAAACTGCTTTGTGTGTGTGTGTGTGTGTGTGTGTGTGTGTGTGTGTGTCTTCAGCCGGTCGACGGACTTTGAGGTGCACAGGAACTGGTTGGCCATCACGCACAGCCTGCCCGTGTCCAGGTGGTACTATGAGGTGAGGGAGGAGGAGCCACACTCACCTGTAAAATGAAAGCACCTGTGGGAGGCGGTGGGAAAGCTCGCTGATGTTTCACGAGGCGGTTTCTCTCCTGCAGAACGCGTCCGAGTGGACCCTGGACTACCCGCCGCTGTTCGCCTGGTTCGAGTTCGGCCTGTCTCAGGTGGCACGCCGCTTTGACGCAAACATGCTGCAGGTGGAGAAGCTGAACTACGCCAGCCCGGCCACGGTGCTGTTCCAGAGGCTGTCGGTGATCGTCACCGACGTGGTTTTCATCTACGCCGCCAGAGAGTGAGTGTGTCCCCGGGAAACAGCTGGAGCTTCTGACACAGCCGTTTCCTGCGTCCTGATTGGCTCTGTCCTCCTCCAGGTGCTGCAGGTGCGTTCGGGAGCCAAAGGGATCTCGGGACATTTTGAGCCAGCCGTCCTTCGTCCTGGCCGTGCTGCTGCTGTGGAACTTCGGCCTCCTCCTCGTCGATCGTATCCTGCGGCTCTGCCTGTGCGTTAAACTGCCGGCTTCCGCGCGGCTGCGGCGTGAACGCCACCCTTAACGACGCAGCCTGAGCAGTGGCGTTTCAGCCTGTGATAAAAAGCTCCATGTGTTGTGGATGTTGTGTTCCTAATGTTTTGGTCGAGTGCTGGTTTTTCCTTCACTCCCACCTCAGACATTCACTTCCAGTATAACGGCTTCCTGTTCGGGTTCCTGCTGCTGTCGGTGGCCAAACACCTGCAGGTACAAGCTGTGCTCGCACAGCAGCTTAGCATGATTCACAGCTCAGAATAAGCCTCATTCTCTGTCTGAAATGAGCAGTTTTAGCTCCTCCCCCAAGTGGGTGGAGTGTCTGTCCTCTCTCTGTGACATCATACAGTTCCAAGAGTAGAAAAAAGTGATTGTGATGCATCGCCTGTGTGATTCAGTCTCAGCACCTGCAGGGGGCGCTGCTGTTCGCCTTGCTGCTCAACCTGAAGCACATCTACCTGTACGTGGCCCCGGCGTACGGCGTCTACCTGCTGAGGAGTTACTGCTTCACTCAGGACAACAAAGGTGAGGTCCGACGCATGGCTCCTCCTGCTGGTGCGAGAGGGTACTGCGTCTGTGCCGGACTACTGACCACGTGTTTATTTTGCAGACGGCTCCATCAGGTGGTCGAGCTTCAGCCTGCTGCGCCTGCTGGCTCTGGGCGCCATCGTGACCTCTGTCTGCGCTCTGTCCTTTGGCCCTTTCATCGCCATGGTGAGAGGTCACCGCAGTGTTTGTTTGTTACTGAAGGTCGCTCGACGGCGCCATGACCTGACGATGCTCGTTTGCCTTTCAGGGGCAGCTCCCTCAGGTGCTCTCCAGGCTCTTCCCCTTTAAGCGCGGTCTCTGTCACGCCTACTGGGCGCCGAACATCTGGGCGCTCTACAACGTGCTGGACAAAACCCTGGCGGTGCTCGGTGAGGCTCCGCCCCCTCTGTTTACAGGACATTAAAACCACGCCATGATGTGGAGGAGGCGGATGGCGGTCTGAGCTCTGTTTTTTTTTTTTTTTTTCCCTCCAGGTGTTCGCCTGAAGCTGCTCGAGGAGGCGGAGCTTCCCCTGGCGTCCATGACAGGCGGGTTGGTTCAGGAGTTTGAGCACTCGGTCCTCCCCTCCGTGACGCCCGCCGTCACGCTCGTCTGCACGCTGCTGTCCATCCTGGTGAGTCGAGCTGGACGCTGAGACCCTGAGCTGAACCCGATTGTGTTCACGTGTGGGTGTGGTCACGCTTTAACGATCTCCTCCTCTTCTCTGAAGCCGGCGGCGGCGTCCATCTGGCTCCGCCCTCGCGGTGCTCGGGGCTTCCTACGCTGCCTGCTGCTCTGCGCTCTGGGCTCCTTCATGTTCGGCTGGCATGTCCACGAGAAGGCCATCCTCATCGCCATCCTTCCCCTCAGGTGAGCGCCGACCTGTCCTGTCACATGATGATGTCATCAGCTGACGGTGCGGTTTGAACGATTTCGCCTCGTTTCTCCTCCCGCAGCATCCTGGCGGTGGAGAGCAGAGAGGATGCTGGGATCTTCCTGATCCTGGCCACCACAGGTCACTACTCCCTGTTCCCGCTGCTCTTCACGCCCGCAGGTAAACAGGAAGTCGTTTAATCACTACGTTTGCTCAGCTAGCATAAATGCGCGAGAGCGCCGCTCGCCAGGGGCTCCAGCGTGCAGCAGATTCAACATCACTGCGTTTAGATGATGATGATGATGATGATGGTGGTGTGTTTTTCAGAGCTGCCCATGAAGGTGGCGCTCATGCTGATGTTCAGCATCTTCTCCTTCACTGCTCTCAGGAAGCTGCACAGGTAAACACAAACACTACAGTATCAGTGTACTTTACTTTTAGTATTTTAGAAGTAATCGGATTACTCTGCCCTCAGTGCTCAGGGGTTTCTGCTCCATCCTCTGGAGGTTATCTACCTGCTGGGGTTGGTTGCCGTGGCGATCGCCTGTGAGGTTGTCTTCCCGCTGTCGCCGTGGCAGCAGAGGCTGCCCTTCCTCCCCCTGCTGGTAACTTCGGTGTACTGCGCCGTGGGAGTTTGTTACGCCTTCCTGTGCCTGTATGCCAGCCTGCTGCTGCGACGGGAGGACAAACCTAAACTGCTGTGACACGTCGCGGGTTCGACCCCCAATACCTCTGCCTCCGAGCAAGGCGCCGACACGACTGCTCACGGGGCCGCTGTGGCAGGAAGTAGCTGAAAGTGAGCTGAGGATGCAGCAGGAGGCGCTCTGAGACGTCCTCTGAGCAGCAGCGAGAGGAGCTGAGGCTCTGACGGAGGCTGGAGCTGCGAGGAAGAACCCGACTGTAACTCCACCCAAAACTGCAGAAAGGGCGAGCGGCAGTGAGAGAGTGTTGGTGCAAAGACCTCGAGTGGACCAAAGCTGGACGCACAATGTTTTTAGCAGCTTTGTCTGATTGTTTAATAAAAAGATGAACAAATCTGTGTGTGTTGCACTCTGACTTTGATAAAGGGCTGAAGATTCAAACGTTGTTCCCGCAGCAGGTCTGACTTCAACATCCTGCTGTATGAGAACTCCTCGTTTGTGTATTCATTCGTCCAAAGGCACAACTACTTATCAACGACTCACAAAAGCACAGCGCTCATCTTTGATCAGAAACACGACAAGTTCAGTCAGCATGTGTCTGCAGATTTACAACCACAGTAACATCAGCGCAGCTGAAAACTGTCAAAAACAAGAAAACAAGTGACAGGATCACTTCAGCATTCAAACATCTTTATACGCTAAAATATATAATCAAGCTAAAACATAACTAAACAGGAGACCAAAAAAACAGGAAACTTTAAATGTGCACCAACAGCTGATTCAGCACATGAACCGAGTCCCCCACGACCAGGTTTTATGATATTTAAGCTTTAGCTAATAATCACCCAGCAGACTCCTGGCTGGTTCCTCAGGGTTCCACTGGACTTACTGGAAATCAGAAGCTGGACTTTGGATTGCACGTTGGATCTGCGACAGGCAGACCCCTTCACCTGACTCTGAATTGATTTTAATCATGTGCTTCATGAGAGACACTAAACCGAACTACTCATCATCATCATCATCAGTAAGTCCATCCAGCTGCTCTGAGATTGTAAACAGCTGCAGTGCCATCGCGTTATTGGATCAAAGTACAAAACTTTATTGTTTTTGACTTTTTTGCCAGCAAAGTATCGATAAAGGTTCTTAAAAAATGAAAACACGGTGTTTGGGGTTTTTATACATTCTTTAATGGGGCTAAATGAAAAGCACACAGTTTGCTTAAAAGCTGTATTGATAAGGCAGCACAATACGGGAGAGGTTAGAACTGACGATTTTACAGGACACCATAAAAATCTGTTGCACTGTAGGACCTGTTAGCTTAGCTGGTCAGACATCCTCAGACCCTCCTGACGTGGTCACACATGTCACCTTGTAAAAATAAAAACATTTAAAACATTCAATCGAGCGACCTGTGCCACCTCTGGTTTTTTTCCCCCTTTTCCCAAATTTTGCTTATGTCTGATTTATTTTTCATAAGTAGGTGAATGCAAACTTCATCTAAACTCTGGTCCTGCTGTTGGTGTGTATCCTGTGGATGGATACTCTTAATTTACGCTAACATTATAAAAGGAGGTTACTCAGTGTGCCGACACGTTATTATACCTAATCCTCCTCATTAACCTGCTCTCTTCTCTTTGATTTATTATTAGTGCTGACTGGCTGCAGATGAACCACCACACAGATATAAAGCCAGGGAAGGCGGAGCATGAAGGTTGGCAGTTAGCATAGTTGCTTTTGTAGTTCTCTGTATTATGAGTTGAGCTGGGACCCACAGTCTTCAGTTTTGGTTAGATAGGAAGCAGATGGTTGGTTCACAGCCTTCTTTGTCTTTTCTTTATCTGTTTTTCCTTTGAGAGTAACTTTATTTTCATTATTATAACATCAGCAGTGTGGTGACAACTCATATTAGGTTTTCTGTGTGCCTTTGAATTTGAAGTTATAACATGTTTGGGGGCTTGTCCGGGACACAGGACCTCTCATACCTTACAACACTGTACAGTCTAGTAGGGGTGGGGGGAAAATCGATACTGTGTAGCATGGTGATATTTTGTTTGCTAATAATGTATGGATACAGGGACAGCAGAAATCGATATTTTGTTACAAAAAGGTTTTTGTGCTCTGACTTCAGAGCATGTTGATCCTTTTTCTGAGCAAGAATCGTGACATTCCTTCACTGTCCAAATGTGTTTAATAAACATGACAGTTTACTTATTTTAATTTAAGACATGTTTTATTTTAATTAAGTTTAAAACTCTTTTATTTAATGTAAAATTATATTTTGTTTTAATTTACTTTCAAATTCTTCAGTTGCTGAAGGGGCTGCATAGTTTTCATAAACTGCATAGTTCAGAATAGCTATAATTGTACCAGATGGTTGATTCAGTTAAGTTGGACTAGACTGTAATACAAACCGTTCAGTTTGTCAACAATCAAACTGAAATGAGAGAAAGACTGAGTGTGAGACTTTGATATTAGAGAAAATGAATATTGATAAAGTTTACCTTTATGTACAGAATCTGAATATCGCAAAATATTTTAAAAAATTGCAATAATATCGTATCGTGGGATGTATGGTGATTCCCACCTCTACAGTCTATACAGCAGAGCTCCATGATATGCAGATGTCTTCCTGTTTAAACTCTACCCCAAAGGTTTTTCTCCTGAAATGACCAGAAAACTTGTTTTTGATATACGGTTTTCATAACGGTGATAAAATCATTGGATATGTTGTATATTTGAGATTCCTCTGTTTAACTGTCCTCCACCCTTCATCAATGACACATCCTCAGGTATAATAATTCCTCTCCAAAATGGTGGAAATGTGCGCCTGTTCACTACGTTTAACTGAAGACAGCAGGACATTCATCTACATAAACCTGCTGAACCTTTCAGTAGATTCAGAAGAAAGTGATCAGTGGGTAAAAAGCGTTTCATCTGTAGGTACTGCTACTGAAATCAGTTCAGGAATGAATAAAAGTGCAATTCCAGCAATGGCCACTAGATGCCATCTCTAATTCTCATTCAAAAAGCACAATTTCTGAGTAAGTGTGCAGGTGCTCACATCTTCATTAATATCATGTTGAGGCTTTGATGTGTTAGCTTGGTTCACTGGGAGGAGTACTTCTCTCTGAGACGTCGAGCAGTAGATAGTGGCATACAAATGAGGTCAAGCTTAGTACTTGAGTAAATGTACTTAGTCCTCCACTGTGAGTGAGATGATAGGTTGTTCTGCCCTCAGGTGCCCCAGTTTGGTCCGGCCTGACCCGAGTGGACCTTTGGACTGGCCTGCGGCCAATTGAGGTGATGGAGCAGCTTTGGTCCCTGAATGCACCGCTTCACTCTGATATGGAAAGTGGATTTATCGACCCCACAGACTGTGTGGTGAACACATCACGGCTGCAGGATGTGTTTGAAACATTTAGTCTTGTCCTCAAAGACATGAACCTGTGGGGGTGAAAGATGATGAAGCCTCCTCCAGAGGAAGAATCAGATCCTTTGGCAGCATTAAGAGGATCAGCTGTAAGGTAATCTCCTGGCTCACAGAGACGGCACCTTCTCCAAATCACTGTCTCAGTATTACAAAAACTATTAGCACACAAATCGCTCTGGCAGTATTCTCAGACATGGAGGCATAGCCACAGTTCAGGTCCTTTTACTGTGCTGCTGTCTCAGTATTGATGGACTGTTTGTTTGCAGAAAGTGTAGCTTGAAGCTTTTCTTATAGATCAAAGTCAGACGAATAAATCTGGGGAGAAAATCTTTGATGTTGAGATGTTGAAAGGTTTTTCTGAAAGCTTGTAGTAATTGGAAGAATTATTACTATTAGTTATTATCATTATTATTATTATTGGTAGTTGTTTTTATTAATGCTGCTGTTAAAACTCAACCTCAGGTATCTCAACTTTCTGATCCTCAGTCCAGCGTCAGTGCGACAGTTTTTCTAAATAGTTGAAGCAGAAATTAGCAAAATGTTGGATAAATGAGGTTCTCTATGGCAAAGGAATATGAGACCTTGTTCCCACTGCAGTGGTGTTGGTTCCATACATATAGCACATACAAGAGAAAGACTTGGTGGCACCACAAACTCCTGGTCCAGGGGGACCTGCAGCAGGAGGGGATTGGCAGATGCAGCTCACAGAGTCCATCATGACCATCATCAGGCTTCCTCTCTGTAATGTTAAACCTGTCCAAACGGCCAATCACAGCTCACTGCTTCCACGTTTCTCTCATTGGTTGTTCCCCGTCCGGCCCTGAATAATGATCAGTAAGACCGGCGTCAGGTCCATCAGGGTCTTCAGCATGTCCATGATATCTTCGTGGTCTTTGGCTCCCTCGATGAACTCCTCCAGGGTCAGCTCACCTGCAGGGTCAGAGGTCAGAATCCATAATTTAATAAACAAAATGCCTCTTAAACACAACACAGACCAAAATGTGGAAAAGCTGCCCATCAGTTATATAGTGGGAAGTCGTTTGGGGTGTCGGTCGGATCTTCAACGGTTTGTTTACTAATTATTTGGTTGATTGTTGGCTGTCGTGCGACTTTGGTCCAGATCTGGCAGAGAGGAGTTACAGAGTTTACTATCTGAGCTGGGCTCAGCTGTCCTCATTACCTTCTCCTTTCACATCAATCCTCTCAAATATGAGCGAGACGATTTCCTCGGGGTCGATGTCTTTGTTCCGGGTGATGTCTTGGATGGCCTGCAGATGGAGACACCAAGGACAAATAAAAAGGTTCTCAATAAGTTTCTGAACCATGAAGATGAGTCAGCGTTCAGTAAAATAATCTCTGACTGAGCTCAACCTTTTGTATCGGTCAGTTTCAGGTTTTTCATAACTAGGGATGGGTACCGGTATCCCGTGCCATGATGGCACCGGTTGTGACATAAACGGTAGTAACCAGACCGAAAAGATGTCATACACTTTGGATTCTAGCCAATCATTTTACCTTTCCAAGCGTAGTAGGCGGGTCCAGGTACGTACGTTCTTTTAGAGCAGAGCTACAGATTAAAAATGCCCAAGGCGAAGCGGTCAAAGTCTGGCTGTACTTCACAGCAAAAGATGCAAACTCAGCAGCTGCAACAAGTGCTTTAAGCTGATACTGTGATGCTGTCAAAGGAGGTAACACCTCAAATCTGATGAAACACCTGGCGACGCATAGCGTTTTTTTTAAAAGCCGAGAAATGCGCCGTATTTGATAGCTTGCTGCGAGACCTCACACCGAGCACATCTACTGTGGGTGTGGTGCCTGTTATCGACCCGGAGTTAGCAACATCCCCCAAAAACCCGAAGAGGAGAGTCCTGGCCCCTAGCCCTGCCAGTGTAGCAGAAATGATGAGGATGATGATGCAGCAGCAGCCGTTCTTCTCTGCGTGAGTAGCTTAATGTTGTTCGTGTGTAATTTACGTTGAGTAGGCTAACCACGTTATTACATTAATGCATGTAAGGTGAACTAGCAAACATCATCATAGCTACATGCAGCTGTCTTCTTGTTTGATGGCAGATACTCCCTTCACCCTGGACAAAAAGGCTAAAATGACCAAAGAAAAAGTGGAAAACAGTTAAACATGAGAGGTTTTTGGACAAAGTTTGTGTTTTTTCCATTGATTAAGCTGCTTCCAGCCAAGAGTGATACCATATATGCCCCATAGCTGCAGAAAAGACTAACATTGTTATCTTTTTACAAAAAACAGCTGAACATGAGAGGTTTTTGGACAAAGTTTGTGTTCTCCATTCTTTAAGCACCGTTTAAGCACCTTTCAAAAGTACCGGTTTGGCACCGGTATCGGATAAAACCTAAACGATACCCATCCTTATTCATAACTGCTGCTGCAGGGATCGCTCAGTCCAAAGAAGAAGAACCAATGATGTCACGAGGTTCTTCTTCACCACCATGAAAGCCTGAAACAAACACGGGTTCCTGTCAGGAGCGATTCAGCTGTAAAAGATCAAAGAATCCACGTTAGGACGCAAACAGAGGACCTGGAGGGGGCGTGGTGGTCTCAGCAGCTGTTTGCTAAGTTGTTCATGTTCAGCTTGGAAGGAACCCTTTTATAATGCTAACTCATATTTCGTATCTGACGAGTGAGCATTCGGCCACCAGTCTGGTTACTCTGCAGGGAACGACCAGTACTGTGGTTTAGCTCACGGTATCCGTGTCCGAGGCGCCGTGATGACCAACTCCAGAAGCTGAATCAGATGTTTCCGATGCTTTAAAGATATCCTGGTAAATGTAATCTTGTTCTCCATGTTCTCTGGTCCACGACTGGTCAGAACACAAAGGGAACGGCTTGTTCCACTTTCAGCAGTTTCCTTGACTGATTGATTGAGCTCCGAGGATTAGCAGCCATCTAAGTTCAGAGCTAATCCAGCCCTGTTCTCTGTGCTGCTGATTCAGGATCCATGTGGAGAGGGGCGCTCTTGATTTCAGTCCAACTTTCCTGTAAAGCTGGAAATATTGCAGATTGTCTAGTGTGTGAGTTTGAAACCAGTTTTCTATAAATACATAAACTTTCTGTGGGACTAAGACGAAATGTAATTGCTGCACCGACCTTAAACGACACCATGACACCATTTGGAGCTCGGGCCGGTGTCAGTGGGATTAAGCTGTCTTAAGATAGAAGCTGAGAAGGCAGCATTAAAAAGCTCAAAGACACGAGAAGATTAAGCCGGTGTCAGCGTGGTGGTGAGTTCATTACCGTGAAGATGGTCTCCAGCTCCTCCTTGTCGATCTTTCCGTTGCCGTCCTGGTCGAACAGTTTGAAGTACCACTTCAGTTTCTGGTTGATTTCTCCCTTCAGCATCAGGCTGATGGCTGCGATGTACTCCACGAAGTTAATGTAGCTGTCCTGCAGACACGAAGCAGGGAGTTAAAACCATCAGCGAGGGGGCGTTCAGGGACATCCTGTAAGATTCAGACCTCAGTTTTAATATGGACATTTGTTCAGCTTCACAAAACCAAAGCAGAGCAAACGTGACAGAGAGTCTGATGCTGCCGTTCAGCTGAGCAGGTTTATGTTACTGTGATGCTTACACGGGTTTTATGACCAGTTTACACACAGCAGCTGATTTAGAGTGACAGCAAACTCGTAGATGAGACTAACAATCATCAGCATTCTTGGGCTGCACATTCACCGATCACCTGACACTGAATCTCAGCTCCTGATTGGTCAGACCGCAGCTTCAGTCCATCACGTGGTGCTCAGTTTGAGGACTCAAAGAGCTTTTTTCACCACGCAGGTTGGAGGAGCCCAGGATCGAACCCCCAACATCCACATTATAAAACCACCTCCTCCAGTCTCCACACAAACCATTCATGTCTCCAGGCCTCTGTGGGAGGACCTCTGACACCTGAACATCCACCCAGTTCCAGCTTTATTGAAATTCAATTCAATTCAATTTTATTTATATAGCGCCAAATCACAACAAAAGTCGCCTCAAGGCGCTTCATATTTCAAAACGAGGGATTTCTGATTTGAAGATGTGGTCGCATAGCAACAGCTGCCCAGGCGACACACTGTCAACAGGTTTCTGTGTAAAACTTTATCATCAGCCTTGTATGTGAACCACGAGCTTCTATGTCCACTACTTTAAAAACAGCCTTTAGATATCTGATCATTGGTACATCCTGTATCCACAGTCAGATTTATCAATCAGCAAAGCCCGGTCAGCATTATTGATTATTGATTGGGCTCATTCACAAGCTGCAGGCTCTCAGCTCAGCCTTACAAGCAGCAGGTCGAGTTTTCTCTCATGAATCAGACGTTTTCATTTCAAAGCACGTCCCATGTAGAGCCTTTTTAATCTGAGCTTTCATGTGACCTTTAACCCCACTTTAGTGACACTCGTCTCAAATCGATATCAATGCCTCATAACTAGCTGTCATACTACCAGCCTGATATAACAGTTATATGTCGTTATTGGAGGTTTTGGTCAGAAATAGACGAAATATTCTGAAAACAAAAGCACTGAGGTGCAGGAAAGACAACCAGCTCTAAACCCGTCGCCGTGTCAGATTACTTTTACTTTCCTGCAGAAGCCGCGTCCTATAAACATGGAAGGCTGGGCAAAGTGACGTGGAACGCACCCCGTCCATGTCGAAGGTGAAGAAGACCTGCTCCACGTAGCGGTTGGCGTCCTCGTTCAAGCCCTTCAGGTTGAGTATGGCCTTCAGCTCGAACAGCGTGATGAGGCCCGACGGAGACTCCTTCATGAACTTGTTGTACCAGTGGTTCATGTCCTCGGCCAGGATGTCGTCCAGGCTCGAGCCGTGGTTCCCCATGGCGGAGGAGGAGGCCCGGTGCGCTGCTTGTTAGAGGCGGTCTGCAGTCCTGCGATCCTCCTCAGGACAGGAAACTCCACAGAAGACGATCAGGCTGCAGGCGGCGGCTCGAGGTGGCCCACATCCAGGCTGCCGTGACTCTGCAGGCGCCGAGCGAACCTCAGGACTCTGTAACCCTCTTAGGTCCTGCAGGAAGAACCAAAGAAGCCTGAAAATAACTCCCTAATGAGATCACCACAGGGCTGTGGGCCGATCCAGGACAGGAGCCTGCAGGAGGCGGGACGGCCCTGGAAGCACAATTATGTAACCGGCTCACCTGGCAGGCTGCGTTCACACAGAGAGGTTTCCCAACGTGACGCCCACGCAGGACGCTCCTCGCTGCTCAGCTGACGGGATGTGCAGGCTCCTAGAAACCTGGAGAAGCTGCTTCCTCGGTGCAGCTCCTTCTTTCCCACGAGCAGGCAGTGAAAACGAGAACAGATGATTTCAAACCTCTGCTGTGTGTCAGTCACCCATGGCCGTTTCCTTAATTATTCCACCCAACGCCTGAAACCATCTGAGCATCAGCGGCCTCAAGCAGAGACGTACGGCGCTCTAACCAGATCATCCAGGCGGCGGCTCGACCTGCAGGTTGAATCAGAGCTGAGACGTCCTGCTGGTCACACTTTCATCAAACTAAAATAAACACAGTTTCTGGTCACTTTGACCTGATCAGTGAGTTTTTGTTTTTGTTTAGTCCCTTTATTATTGTTGAATCGTGACCTCTGACCTTAGCTCAGAAGCCTGCAGGTCTTCTTCAGGGTTCTTCTCTGAAGAGTAATTTTGGTCGACCGGTCACTCCTGGGAAGGTTCACCCACTGTGGGTTTTCTCCCACTGATGATGTCACTGACTCAGCTGTTTCTTTACATCACAGCAGGACGTGTCTGAGATCTTTGGCCTGCTTCACTTTGTCTCACTGAGGTCGGTCAGGACGTCATGTTCATCATCTCATCGTACCTGATCTGATTTCATGATGGTCTCTAAATTTTGAGAGGATTTTTTTTTCTTGTGTTTTGACCTTAAAAGTTTTTACCTGCTGCTGAACGAGCGAACGAAGTTTCACTAGTTTGTCATTATTATCAGGAAGTCCTAAAAACTCCCTGAAAAGCCTTCAGCTGATCCAAAATGCTGCAGCAAGAGTCCTGACAGGGACTAGAAAGAGAGAGCAGATTTCTCCTGTTTTGGCTTCCTGTTAAATCCAGAATTCAAAATCCTGCTCCTCACATACAAGGTCTTAAATAATCAGCCCCATCTTATCTTAATGACCTTGTAGTACCATATCACCCTATTAGAGCACTTCGCTCCCGCTCTGCAGGCCTACTTGTTGTTCCTAGAGTATTTAAAAGTAGAATGGGAGGGAGAGCCTTCAGTTTTCAGGCCCCTCTTCTGTGGAACCAGCTTCCAGTTTGGATTCAGGAGACAGACACTATCTCTACTTTCAAGATTAGGCTTCAAACTTTCCTTTTTGCTAAAGCATATAGTTAGGGCTGGACCAGGTGACCCTGAATCCTCCCTTAGTGATGCTGCAATAGACGTAGGCTGCCGGGGATTCCCATGATGCACTGGGTGTTTCTTCTTCACTCACTATGTATTAACAGACCTCTCTGCATTGAATCATATCTGTTATTAATCTCTGTCTCTCTTCCACAGCATGTCTTTATCCTGTCTTCCTTCTCTCACCCCAACCAATCACAGCAGATGGCCCCGCCCCTCCCTGAGCCTGGTTCTGCTGGAGGTTTCTTCCTGTTAAAAGGGAGTTTTTCCTCCCCACTGTTTCCTCCTCACACGTTGTGTACCATTGTAATAGATTATTGTTCATTTGGACTACGATGAGTCTTTATTTGTAAAGATAAAACTTTTTAAAAGTTAAAAGTCTCAAATTTCTACTCTGAACTTCACCAGTGGGCCAGACTTGTACAGCTGACCTTCATGTGTTTATCGCCCCTGATAAGTTTGCGTTATTAGGGGCGTGTCCTGTTTGACTAACAGGCAGCTTCCTCGTCGCGCTGCAGCTGTGAGGATGTGATGGAGGAAACGTGCAGCAACTCTTTATTTCTTTGAGCACTACCAGATAAAATAAAACAGCAGATCATCATCACGGTAGCAAAAGAATTTTAATTTCATCATCAGAAGCACTTTGTGACGTCACCGCCTCCTCAGGCTGCGTGTCGCCATCCAATCAAAACCTCGGAGGTTCTCAGAAATCTGTCAAACCCAACGAGGCTTCGAGGGTTCCCTCACAGACACGAACCCCTCATCATCATCATCATCATCATCATCATCATGGAAGGCAGCACACAGTAAGAACAGACAGGTCACAGTATATATGGCTGAACAGGAAGTGTTGTGGTGTGGAAAGGCGTTGAGTGGACAGAAACGAACAAGCTCGGCCGGACCTTCGCACGATTGGCCGAGCGTCTTCGCACATTCGCAGGTGGCGGGCGGCGCCTCAGAGTTTCTAAATATTCGCCTCCTGAGCGTCTGCAGGCCTCTTCAGTCAGGTGTAGCTGATACGGGGTTTCTCTCCCAGCACTCCAGGGGCTCGTCGACGCGTGGTCGTCATCGGGCTGAGCTCGCTGCCTCCTGCGGGGGAAACGTTGCAGTTTGAAGTACACGTACACAGAGTACACAGAGTACACAGAGTACTGCACTGATGGAGAACAGGTACTTTACCTCGCTCTGTTCTTCTTCTTTGCCGTCTGTCAGTGTAGCATCTTCGGTCGGGTCCTGTTTCTGCGTCTCTGGCGACCTCGGCTCCTCCTCCTTCTTCTCTGATGATGATGGTGCCTCCTCCTCTTCTGCAGACCCTTTCTCTCCCTCCTGCACATCACCGTCGCCGCTCTTCGGCTCTTCCTCTTCGTGAGTTTGGTTTTTCTCAGGAGCTGTTGGGGCGTCTGTTTGATCCTCCTTCTTGAACACGTCACCCTCGCTGCCCCGCTCGCCGTCCTGCTCGCCGCCTGCTGCAGTTTTGTCAGCGGGGTCAGTCGTGGAGCTCACCTGTGTGTCTGCTGCGTCTTTGGCCTCCACCTCTCCACTGCTGGATGTCCTGTGGCGGCGTGATGGCGGACGGCGGCGGATGGAGTGGCGAGCTCTGCCCTGGAGGAGAACCAAAGGGTGATCAACTGAGTGTTTAGGCTGGCCGGCGCCGGTATTTACAGGTCACTGAATGCATCACAGCCTTGGAGGGGTCTCACCTTGTTGATGCTCTGCAGGACCGACCCCTCCGCCACAGTAGCAGGATCCTCGAAAGAGGCGGGGCTTTCAGGAGAGGTGACTGGGCTGGTGGGGGTTACTGAGGTAGCAGGTGGGGCGGAGCCAGGGGAGGGCAGGGCGAAGTTGAGAGGCAGCATCCTGATGCCTGGGCTCTTCAGAGGAGGACCCGTGGGCGAGAGCACGAGTTCAGCCTGCAGAGTGATGTTAGAGTGATGTCAGAGTGGTATCGGAGTGATGTCAGAGTGATGTCGGAGTGATGTCGGAGTGATGTCAGAGTGGTGTCGGAGTGATGTCAGAGTGGTGTCGGAGTGGTGTCGGAGTGATGTCAGTGGTGTCAGAGTGATGTCAGAGTGATGTCAGAGTGATGTCAGAGTGGTGTCGGAGTGATGTCAGAGTGATGTCGGAGTGATGTCGGAGTGATGTCAGAGTGATGTCAGAGTGGTGTCGGAGTGATGTCAGAGTGATGTCAGAGTGGTGTCGGAGTGATGTCAGAGTGATGTCGGAGTGATGTCGGAGTGATGTCAGAGTGATGTCAGAGTGGTGTCGGAGTGATGTCAGAGTGGTGTCGGAGTGGTGTCGGAGTGATGTCAGTGGTGTCAGAGTGATGTCAGAGTGATGTCAGAGTGATGTCAGAGTGGTGTCGGAGTGATGTCAGAGTGGTGTCGGAGTGATGTCAGAGTGGTGTCGGAGTGATGTCAGAGTGATGTCAGAGTGATGTCAGAGTGGTGTCAGAGTGTGTCGGAGTGATGTCAGAGTGATGTCAGAGTGGTGTCAGAGTGATGTCAGAGTGGTGTCAGAGTGATGTCAGAGTGATGTCAGAGTGGTGTCGGAGTGATGTCAGAGTGATGTCAGAGTGATGTCAGAGTGATGTCAGAGTGATGTCAGAGTGATGTCAGAGTGGTGTCGGAGTGATGTCGGTGCATGTTTACACCAGCAGGGGGCAGCAGAAACCTGCTGGACTCACCTGGATTTTCTCAATTAGACCAGAGTTCCTCTTGACTTTGACAGGTGACGTCAGAGCACCTGCAGGAGGCTGACACACACACACACACACACACACACACACACACACACACACACACACACACACACACACACACACAGGTGAGTTTACTTCGTAGATCTTCATGTAAATGTGGAGACCAGACGAGGAGCTCCTCAGGAACGTGACCTCAGCTCTCGATTGTCATGTTTAATTTTTGTGCCTTTTTTCCGTCACCGCACCAGAAGAACGGGAAACAGTTCAGTCACAGTTCGTGGATTTTCTTTGACAATATATCCCATCATGCTCTTGAGTTACCTCTGAAGGGTGCGTGGACTCGAGCAACGGCGATTATTGGCTCAAACTTAAATCTTACAAACAGTGCAACTAAATTGCAGATATAAAGGCCCGGTTTAAAAAATGTGGGCAGGAAAGCCTCAGTCTGTAGCTGTCCATACCTGAACGTTACAAAATTACAACCACTGTCCACACCCCAACCACACCTCACAGTAAATGATCATTTTCCATACTGCCAGTATAAATATACACAGTATACTGCCATCACTACAATATACATGTTTTACACACTCCTTTTGTTGTTGACGTTTACAGGCTGTGTGCAAAAGGCCACACTCTTCAAATTCATGCCAACTAATATTTTTACGTCCAGTAGGTGTCCTACTAGAGCAAATGAAGCTTCAAGAAGCTTTGCGCTGGGGTGAACCAATTGGATGAAAAGCTTCAGTGCTTCATGAAGCTTCATTTCATTCATTCATTCATCTGCCCATCACTACTTCATTTATGTTGGAAGTGATAGCAGAGCTGTATGTTTGAATTGTTTCAGAAATCTCTCAGTCAGAACATGCTATATCATGTTTAGATGGAAGCTAGCGAGCTAACTTCCTGCTAACTTCTAACTCCGTTAAATGTCATAAATTCCGTTTTCATGGATGCCTGGATGTTAAACTCAGTTGTTACACCTGGTAGAGCAGAACGCTGATCATTTTATTAAAGATGAAAGACTTTAGACAGTTTTTAACTCTCAGTGACGCTGCAGTGTTGTTTGATTTATGGACCTGCAGCGGAGTTTAGGCCCAGACACGGTTAGTGACGTCAGACTTAAAGACCGGATTGGCTCTGATTCAGGTCTATGACGACCAAACCACGGAGAGGACGGAGCACGGCACGAAAGTCGTCATCGACGGTGTTTTTGTCTTTTTCTGCTTCCTTTGCAGAAGCGCTTCACACTTCCTGAGCCTGGTTCTGCCGCAGGTTTCTTCCTGTTACAGGACAGTTTTTCCTTCTCACTGTCGCCATGTGCTGCTCTGAGGCGGCGACCTGATTTCTCTGTTTTATTGTGATTTAAGACTAAATAAAATAAAAAATCTGATGTATTGAACTAAATCGTTTTGTCATTTTTTCTGAGTCATAAATCAGTAATTTCATCATTTTTAACGGTTTCCTGCCATTTGTGTTGTTTTTGTGTTTGTGTAGTCTTTGTTTTAACTGAACAGTCACACATCACCACCAGACCATCGGCTGGCTTTGAACATGTTTCAGGCGTCTTCATCGTTTTCCCTAATCTCATCTGTCTCACCTCCTGCTCGCCTCCCTGGGTTTTGGGCAGCTGTAGAGTGCGGGGCGGTCGCCGTCTGACCGGCTTCTCCTGGTAAACAACAAAAACAGCAGTTAAAAAAAAGACCATTACTCCCAGTATGGACACCTGTCCTAAAAGGTTCCCTGAGTCAGTCAGATCCTGTCACCATGTATGAGTCTGATGAGTTACTGATTCTTCCCGAGCAGATGATAGCAGGTCTGCACTGGACGTGTCTACGTCCTGGTGTGTGCAGCGTACCTGCCGGCTGTCGTCACACTCACCTGTTCTTTCCCGGCGGGGCTTTGTGGCGGAGCCGCACCTTTGAACCTCCTGGCGAGTTCAGCCACGGAGCGCTGCGACGTAGCCTGTTCCTGAGGACGGAGAGGAGAGACCAGGTGAGCGAGCAGGTGAAGGCGGTGATGATGTCAGTAACGATAGACACGAGCGATGCGTCTGCAGCAGATTTCATCGTGTTAAAGATTTTTAGGATTGAGTTTGTCTCCGTGCGACGCTTCGTCCACTCTGAGGTCATCGCGCCCGGATCTTTCCTCTGCGCGCTGCAGCAGGACGGACGGTAACATCTGTCCTACCTGCAGCTTTCATATGGTGACCTGACAGGTGTCGAGGTAAAGTCAACGCGTCACTGCTCGTTGATGAGCCGTCCAATCACGAGTCTGTAATCTGAGGAAGGTGTAACTTGGTATCCTGATCATTTTGGTTCATTTATTCCTGAGAATAAAAAGTGAGGAACTGGAGTCGGCTTTAGACCCCGCCCCCACAGAGGCATAGGTGAGGTAGTGCAAACATGATTTGTGGGAGTCCGTGTGGCAGCGTAACCGTGTTAGGATGGAGGCGTGGCAGCTCGTTCGCTCAGAGGATGAAGAGGCCGTCTCGCTGGTGTTTCCTTTAAAGTGACTCAACTCGTTTCCAAACAACAGGAAGTTAAAACTGAGACGTTTCTTTGATTTGTTCAAACTTTTACGACTTTCAGTTCTTTTAGGGGCTCTCGCACCAGAGACTCTCCATCTCAGCTTCTACAGGCCTCAGTTAGCAGGTTAAAGGTCAAAGTTCATGCCAACAAAACCCCAGCACAGACTGGGTCTGTTTCTTCTACAACAGATGAGAGCGAGGTGGAGATGTTTGTTCATACGTAGCACGTTTCTCCTCTGAACACACCTTTATTTTTCTATGTGAGCTCCGTCTATCACATGGATGCACGTGGAGCAGCTCGGGGTTAGCATGTTGCCAGCATGCAGACTGGGATCAAACCACCAACCTCCTGAGTACCAGTTGACACGCTCTACCACCATGAAGCCCAAACCAAACACCTGAGACGAGCTGTCAGCCGATGGTCTGAGTGAACTCCTCGTATACTAAAGTCCAATCTGTCCCTGAAGCTGGGACCAGATCCAAACAGCTGCTGCAGAGCTCAGAGAGCCGTGAATGAATGAATGCTGCAGCCCTTAAAGTGGGCGTGGTTTCTTGGTCACATGGCCCTAAACTTTATTTATGAGCTATGTTTTCAGTTTAAAGTCACGCTGTTGTCAAACCCTCGTGTTTTGCTGGATGATGGTTACTTTAAGACTTTGAGTTGCAGAGGTTCAGTTGATGGTTTCCTGCATTAGAGAACGCGCCCACGGTTCTTCAGCTCAGAGGAATGTTAGAAGCTTTAAAAATAAATACACGCCGACGTGTGAACAGCAAGAAAACACCCACTCTTCACGGACGACGCGTCGATCCTGGTGGTGGTCCATTTGACTGACGGCAACCAACAAAAACACCGTCCTCAAACAGGAGACGGGACTGCCCGTCCTCACAGAGCTGGAATACACATGGGTCCCCACAAAGGCAGATAAACAGGGACACACCAACACAGCTGTTGACATGTGGTTGATCCGGGCTGAAGGCCTCACATTGCTGACATTCAACAGATAATGAACATCGCCTCAAGGGCACACACACACACACACACACACACACACACACGCACACACACGTCCTCTCAGAGTCGTGTGCATTGTTTCCATGGTGAGTGTTTGACCCATAAACTGAAGTTAGAAAGTGATGAAAAAAGCAAAACAGCCGTTAAACCACTTCCTCTTTGCTACTGTGTGTGTGTGTGTGTGTGTGTGTGTGTGTGTGTGTGTGTGTGTGTACAGCTATGGGGCCCATTGGCAGTTATTGAACTTCAGGGCTTCGATGGTCTTCTGAGTCCCAGACGTCCTTGAAGATGAAGGTTTTACATCTTCTGCTAAAACTCAGAGGACTCTTCATCGTTTTCATCGTCCACTCACTGTGACGCCACCCACAGGTGTCCTCAACGGTAGTTTCTTGGTGGCTCCCATGTTTTATTCTTTCGCAGCAGGAAGTGACCATATTTGGAAAAGAAGGTGGAGTCCTAAGTTATCGGAGGATAAAGTCACTTTTTGAAGCGGCGTTAGAGAAGCTGCAGCGTATGTCACTGACTTTGTGGCTCAACAAGTGTTTTAGATGTTTCCATACAAAGAAAACGTGATTTAACCGTTGTGTTCTCGCCTGATCACATTATTGATCCTTTTGATCACAACAGGAAGAACCACGTGTACAGCAGGGAATGACTCTGTAATCCAGCCGGGGTGGAGGCAGCACATAGGAGGTGAACTGCAGCGTGCACCGTCACCTTTAGTGTCAGTGGTTACAAACAAATGCTTTTCACCACCAGCCAACATCCAGCTCCAAGTACCAAAAACTGCAGTTCCCCAAACATCCAGCGGGGGCTCCAGTAATCCTCAGCTCGACAGCATTTAAAGCCTTCCTGTTTCTCCCTTTCATAATATCATATTTAAATTTCAGTAAGACTTAAAGATTGTCAGGGGCGTGGCCTCTTTGACTGACAGGTGGATGGAGACACAGGCGGCTGTAGCTGCTAGCTGTCTGCTAGCTTCACCTCAGCTAACTGGACTCTCTGAACCAGACCTCTGTTTGGGCGTTTTTAATGATGTCATGGGACCAATAATAAGTCTGAGCTCCTCGCCACCCTCTCATCTGAATATGGTCACTTCCTGCCCAGAACAACAACAACATGATGGCGACTAAAATGCTTTCATACACAACATGCAGCTGGGACCATGTGAAGATGCTCTGAGCACAGAGTCAGTAATCCAGCCCTGATGTCAGGAAGGCCTACGTGACTCCACGTCCTGTGAGGACAGAGCAGGCTACGATTCGTTGTTAGCTGATAACTATTTTTAAAGCAGAGATAAGTTCTGGGCCTTCGTGGAATCGTACGAGCGAGCTTCAGCAGACGTTCAAACTGAGCTGCAGTTTGCACACGCTCAGTGCACGCCACTTCACCGAACCTGCAGCGTTGTCACTGCGTCAGTAAAGCCAGAATGAGCAGAAATATGTGGACGCCACACTGCCCGCCTGCTCAGAGTCATGGCGAAATTGCAGCAGTTCCTTTTAAAATGTTCACTCTGCAGGGTGCTCAACTTTGATCTAAACTCCACCGTGATGCAGCAGAACACACACACACACACACACACACACACACACACGTGTAAACCCAGCAGCAGCTGAAAGCAAAGTTTGAGAAGTTTTACCTCCATCCTGCTCGTCGTCTCTCAGCCGCCTCGCTTATGTCGAGTATGTGTGAAAGAGAGAGAGAGCCCGCCTGCAGGTTAAATATAGAAGCAGAGTCATTTCAGAGAGAGAGAGAGAGAGAGAGCTCATGTTCTGTCACATGTTCGTCACCTCGCTCTGTTTCTGATCGTCCTGCAGCTTCATGCCCATCAATTAAACCTGGTTTAATTCAGCTCATCTCATTAACCTGACGTCTCTGAGCTCGGTCTGCACAGTCGGCACATTTAAACCTGTGAAACCGCTGAGCGCTCAGAAGTGGAAGACTTTTGCTCACACTGTTCTCAGTCATTTTGTTTACAAATGAAAAACTTAAATCTGTTTCACAACAGAGTCGCTACGAAACGCGACACGGTTATCTGATCACATCAGCTCCGACTGCTTCCTGCACCCACTTCTAATTATTTCCTCTGTGAACATTACACAGCTGCAGCTTGATGGCTAAACCGTCTTTAAGCATTAATTACTGTTTGCAGTTTTGTCATCATTAACAGTTTCTTCAAATGTTTTTGTGGATTTTTAAAAAATAAAATCTAACTACAGAAATGAAGCTTTTAAAAATGCATTCCTCCTGATCGCCAGCAGGGGGCGACTGCTCTGGTTGTCTGCGTATACAGAAGTTGATGGAAAATGAGCGTTCTGCTCAGTGAACTCGCTCCTGATTACTTCATGGTCTCGCTCTCTGGCTTCAGGTCTGATGCTCACTTTGGAGATTACGGTCCTATCAGAGTCACAGAGGAGCAGGAAGTGGAAACATTCGAGTCGTACTGCCTTATGATTGGCAGGTACAAAAGGCACCAAAAAAGCAGACAGTTAGCAGCTACAGCTGCCTGCATCGCCATGCATCTTTAATACAAAAAGGCCACGCCCCTAATAATGCAAACTTTACCTTTACAGTGTGTTTTCATTTTCACCATTATATGGATTATAAACTGTATCCAACTGAGTTTTGTTTCTTACCCACTTCAGCTACATACCTGTAGACACGGAGGCCGGGATGGGACAAACATGTTTTATACAGCCAAGAGAAATGAAAACCCGCTCTCTGTACGCTGTCTACATTTACGCTGGCCGGTGAGGACCCGGAGAAACATTCGGGGTTCTCCTCTATCTGTGGAAGGCTGTTTACCTCAGCTGTCAATGCTGCATGACGGCTGGAGTTAATGTATGCTGAACCGTTGGAAAGTACTACTGTTAGCTAATTTTACCATCTGTTAGCTGCTGTTAGCTGCTGTTAGCTAATTTTACCATCTGTTAGCTGCTGTTAGCTGCTGTTAGCTAATTTTACCATCTGTTAGCTGCTGTTAGCTAATTTTACCATCTTTTAGCTGCTGTTAGCTAATTTTACCATCTTTTACCATCTTTTAGCTGCTGTTAGCTAATTTTACCATCTGTTAGCTGCTGTTAGCTGCTGTTAGCTAATTTTACCATCTGTTAGCTGCTGTTAGCTGCTGTTAGCTAATTTTACCATCTTTTAGCTGCTGTTAGCTAATTTTACCATCTGTTAGCTGCTGTTAGCTGCTGTTAGCTAATTTTACCATCTGTTAGCTGCTGTTAGCTGCTGTTAGCTCAGACTGCATCAGTTTGATGGACAATATAATTACACACTAATCTGTGAGTATAAAATGTTTGTTCTATTAAACAACCTTAAAAATTGACTGAATGTATTTTTAACAGAATCTAAACAGTTGTTATGAAGGAGGAAATTATCTACGGACACCAAACCAGTTTCTGTGTCCGCTGTAAACATGATTATTTCTTTAAAGGTTGAACATGGCAGGCAGCTCTCACCTCTGTACAGGATGCTGATTGGATGTTGCTGAGCAGGTACCTGAGTCTGCGTGGTGCCTTCGTTCAGTCTGTGGAGCTGCTCGTCCAAATGTGCTCACCTCAGGCAGCTAAAGGTCGAACTGTGGGGTCAAAGTGCAGGTGCTGGAGTCAAGAAATCAGAGTGAGGTCACCAAACGTTTTGTTTACGGCTCACATTTCTGCTATCGAGCTTAGGCTTAGGCTTTTTTTATTCACTTTCTACAATATTGAATTTCATCAATAATTTCAGCCTTAAAGAAAAGAAACATGCTTGTGTTCCATCTCTGACTGATATTTATTCATATTTTTAGCATGTTTGTGTCAGTTTGTCGACCACAGCCTGTATTTTTGTGCATCTGTGTAAACAGAGGAAGCTGCAGGACGTCTCCTCGGCTCTGAGAGGAAGTTGGGTCACTCGAGCAGATATTTCTTCTCTCATTTCTCCTTTTTTGTTTCATCAGTGCTGCCTGAGCTCTTTGCATCACAAGAGAAACCCACGCCTGTGGTGAAGCTGAGGGTGGAGCAGAGAGGAAGATGCTCTGACATGATGTTTGTCAAAGACGACTCGTTTCCTCCTGCAGCCATCCAGGCACATGAAACCGTGTTTTCATGTTCAGGACAAACAACATCACACTTACTACAGTGTTGTTTTCACTGCATGTCACCGTATCTGCAGACCAATCAGCTTTGGCGGTTTGAGCACTAAGCAGAGACACAGGACGTGGTTGGAGGGGAGGGGTGAAGCAGACAGGAAGAAGTTTTATGAAGGAGGAGACCTTATAAGGTGAAAGAGACGCTTGCGGAAATGTGACCAAAGAGAAGTTACTCAACCTCAAAACCTCCGTCGTTACAACAGAAAGCGCAGACGTTTCAAATCCAACCCCCGAGAACACGAGGCGTTCACTGACCTGCGGCCTCCTGGTCTGCATCGATGATGAAGAACTCGAGGTCCTCCTCAGTGTGTGCATTACTCTGGTGATCAGACTAAAGGTTGGCGAGCGCACAGTAAACACAGTAAACTGGGTCAGTGGTGTGGATATGCTGGGAGCCCTCTGCCACACTTACAAACCCTCGGCAATGAAAAGGTTAAACTGCCACAGACGTTCTTGTAGAAACAGCAGAGCGTCCTGATGGAGGAGGACTTCTTTTAGGATGTCAAAGACGTCTCAGCTCTCTAAAACCTCCCTGACGAAGACACCCCGTTCCTCCCATACCGCCTTCTCATCATTGAATCATCATCATCCTCCTCAGCGTCCTGTCTTCCTCCCCTCACCTCACCTTTCTGTATCATCCTAGGTGTTGTCATGGTAACAGCTGGACAACCACTCGTACAGTCTGCCAGCACAACCAAACCAAAGATTCCTGTTTCCATCCTTAATATTTTGATTTTTAAACATTTGACTTCCATTGGGCAGAGCATCATTTCAAGCTGCTTTCCTATTGGCTGGTTGTTAAAGGCGGTCATGCTGCCATCTTTAATCAGAACACCAACATGGCGTCATTGAAGGTGGAACCTTGACCCGTGAGAACTTTCTACCTCCAAAAGGCTTCTGAGAAATCATCCGGTGGCCATTTGATGCATTTAGGGAACACCTGTAAATCGTAGCCTTTGGACAGTCTAATGCTTCTGTACAGGCTGTGCTGCACTTTTAATAAAACTGAAGACGCACATGAAGCCCCGAGTTGGTGACAGACTGCTCTGTGCTGCCCCCTGCTGGTTAAACACTCGCCTGTCCCTCAGATCAGTGAACTGATAAATGGATTAATAGATTATTAAAGGTGTTTCCACTCATCTATTTTCATGTTCTTCCACAACAATGAGAACAAATGAAATAATCTGAAATAATAAAATCACCTGTTTGTATGTTATCAGTAGATAAAAGACGACATCAGGAATGATTCAAAGTTATTCTAAAGGTCATTTATGAAACAGGCTGAACAGACGCAGGAGTGAACGCGCCCTGAATCCCACAGAACCAGCAGATGTGCTTTAAGACCACAACATTTATTATTTTTGGTACATTTAAAGGCAGAAATATTCTATTCACTGAGCTGTTTACATGACTCTGTTTAGTCTGGCAGCTTCAGGCCTCCATACAGGTGAGGCTCAGTCACTGCAGTGCTCTGGGGCATCTTCATCACTTACAAACCACAGTCTGCCTCACAGCAGATTTTGGACTTTGAGGCACTTTCAGAGGAAAAAACAAAACTGTGACATTTCTTTGGTAACATCGTGAAAGCAGCTGCACACAATATCAACTCACAAACAGCTTTTTACACAGGATGCAGTTCCTGCAGTGAAAGTTCCACTACAACAGCGTTTAAACACTCTGGGAGCCGATGTTGGTGTTAGTCTGCTGCACTGGGGCTGATGGTTGGTCTGGTCGTCCTCGTCTTTTCTTTGGTGGTATGTGAGGTCTGATCTTCGCTGTCATGCAGAGACACGATCAAACAGGGAAAACCAGCGGCGGCGTAAAGCGTTTGGGTTCCTGTGAGCAGGTGAAGGTTTGGCGTGATGCTCAGTAGCGTCCATGTTTCTTCTTGAAGAGCTTGTTAAAGGCGTTTCTCCTGCGGCTGCCGGACGACTCGCTATCCTCACCGGCGTCTTCCTCCGTGCCGCCCTTTCTGGTGGCAACCTGGAGCCCCGCCCCCCGGGCGCTACCTGACGAGCTGGAAGAGGTGGACGACGAGAAGACGGTGGCTCCGTCTGTAGCGTCCGATGTAATGCAGAGGGAGCGCGTGGAGCAGGCGGAGGCGAGGACGGAAGCAGAGATGCCCCTCAGCTCCCCGAGGCTGGAGCTTTTCTCTAGACCTCCTCCTCCACCTCCCATACCCAGCCTGGAGCCCGGGTCCTGTAGTGGGTGGAGCCTGGACGTCAGGAGGAAGGACTTTGAGCTGTGCTGACCTCGGGGGTCGCTGTGAGACTGCGGGAGGGCGGAGTCAGAGTCTGAGCGGTTCATGATGTCCCTGAAAGAGAAAATCAGAAACGATGGTTTGCGTGAGCGTCACGCCTCGGCCCGACTGCTGCGACTTCACCGAGACGCTGGTGACAGAGCATCTCGGTGAAGCTGCAGATGATTGGTCGACTGCTCGAGCTTCTTAGCCACCATGTTTAAAAATCAGAATCCACCTCTGAGCTGCAGTTTGGCAGCCATGGCTGGAATAACTGAGTACACAGACCGCTGCAGTCATGGTCACGCCTGCCGTAACTGTGCTGCCAACACGACGCCGTAAACGTGCGCTCGTGTCTGAATCGCTGCAGTCTGATTAGAAACATGGTGGATGAACAGAAGAAACCGCCTCCTGCTACGTGTTGATATGTAATGACTGGTTCTCGGACTGGTGGAAACGTGGCGCCGACGACTGACTCGTACATTTATTACTGCAGGAAAATAAAGAGTTTGTGAAGCAGAAGCTTTGAATGAGGATGTTTTCTGTTAAGTAGAAGGTAAAGTTAGAGGGAAACAACAAACCACAGAGACCCTGAAAGACATAAATGTTAATAACAGAAACTCTGCAGGAAACAGTGAAACATTGGGCCTCATTCATCAAGAGCTCTTTAAGCAAAGCGAGCCGCACCCCTGATCTCTTCTTACCTAAACTCTCAACCTGAATGTTGAGGTTTGGAAGGAAAGTCAGTCAAGTCCTCAAAACTCTTGGACACTAACTCTAAGAACTAAAGATCGCTCGTAGAAGATCCTAAAATCTAAATTCAAAACATTTAAGAGTCTTCGTCCATTTATCTGAGGTTGGACCACGAAGGCAGCAACGTTTTCCCGGGATCGTTGGGAATAAGAAACCAAACAGACATCCTGATGAATCAATCCAAACATCTAAAGGAGCAGTGCCTCCACTCAACAGGTTAAAGCTTCTAAACATCTTCAACAAAAGGCGCACATACACCAGTCGAGACCACCAACTGGTGCACTGCTTCCTGGAGTAATCTCACAGCACCTTTGAGGCCAATGTTTGAAGCAACTATGAATAATGAATAATAAATAAATAATAAATAATAATAAAGGGCTCTGTTGAAGGATTATATCCATGTTTGCATCAAGAGCCTAGTGGCCAGCCTTCAGCTGCAGAGGGTAGAAACAGATCAACCAGTAAGTTCTCGTTGCCATCGTCCAGTTCCCACAAACCTGATGGGACTAAACAATCCAAAGCTCCACCTCACCTCCACCTTCCAACCTGTCGTCATTGTTTGGGGCAACAACACTCCTCCAGCCCAGACGACTATTCCACCATATAAAAAAGAAAAGACAACTTAAAATCTGGAGATACTCAATCATAACTTGGTTTCTCGAACAGAAACGCAGTTCTAAGGATGACCTACGCTTTGAGCTCCAGTCGATGAACCTCACAGGGCTGAATCCAACAGGCAACCCCAGCATTGGACACTCTGGTCACACCAGGTGAGCTCGCAAGTCTTCAGCAAGTCCACAAACACATCGACCTGATGGCCTAACAACCTTTCCAGGGTTCAACAACAACAATGTCGATCCTGACCACTACTATACTTTAAATTCTGAAAGAAAGCGCTCCAGCTGAGGACCACACTCTGACGAAGCCGACTGAACCACATCTGGTCCAGCTGCAGCTGCTTTTGACCAGAAATACAGACAAAGCTCTGGTCACATGTCGACTTCACAGCTTTGAACACCAGCTGAGGTACATCTGAACACCTTCACCGAGTCCCCCAAACAGAAGCAGGCTGTACTTGCAGACACCTGCAACACGGCCAGAAGAACCACGAAGAGAAGCTTCGCTGTTCTACCGCCAGGACGGCGTCCACGTGGTTCCTCCTGAACCTCTGAACCTCTAATATACTTTGACAACCGTCCCTTCTTCTATCAGCTGCTCCCTTTAGGCGTCCCCACACATCACCTGCAGGCCTCTGCATGTCCTTCACTTTTGACCACCTGAGAATTCAAACTAAAACTTGAACTCGAGTCTCATAAATTATCTCAAACCGAGCGAGGCCGCTGATTCGACTGCTTCGGTCTCGTTAGTGCATCAGGTTTGGAAAACAGTCATGCAGAGAAAAATACCGGAAGCTGCTGGAGCGACAGCGCTGCGCTTGACTCGTCGCAGCGCCCCCTCCAGGCGGGAGGCTGGACGTCGCCTCCGCAGAGTGGAAATGGGAAGAACGGAGGAACGGAGCAGAAAAGTGGGCGGTGCCATCAGCGCATGAAGAAGAGTCAGAAGGTGGAGGAGAGCAGGAGAAGGTGGGGGGGTGAGAAGAGGAGGTGGGGCTGAGGGAGGGGTGAGACAGGGCGGAGGAGAGAGAGGGGGGAGGCACAGGGGGGAACTCCAGGTGGCCAATGGAGCGGCTGCGATTCTGCCGGCCGCTGGGAGGGCGGCACGATGTGAACGGGTCACGTCCTTCCTGTGGAACCAAGCTCCGCCCTTCAACCAACCTCTGAGAGCTGAAAGTGTTCAGGGCGGGGTCTCCGATCCTCTGTCGCAGGGGCATCACACTGTGAGCTGCAGGACAGAGAGAGTAGAGTTACAAATGAGGCTTTTATTTTGGAAAGCTCAAATAAATTCAGCTCATAAATAGAAGAAAGCAGTTTAAAAAGGGTCACAAAGAAAAATGTGCTTGTATTTTGAAATTTAGCAGCCAAACCTTCAAAATAAAATCCTGTGTTTTCTTCAGAACATTTTTCATGTTTCTTCTTTGAGCTCTTCTGTCGTTCAACCTGAGCTCGTTTTATTTTTCTACAAGCGATTTTTGTTTGTGTTTCAAGCTTTTGCTGCATGAACTGACGTCACAGTCGAGCCGAGTTACAAAACATGTTCAGCTGCTATTAAAGTGGATGTTAGTGAAAGGAAGAGGCAGAAGCAGGTTATTAAAATGAAGCGAGGGCTCCGGGACTTCAGAGAAAAAGCAGAAGAACAAAATGAAGTTTGAATGTCCAACCACACGGGAGGAAGAAGATGAGGAGGAAGAAGAGAAACACTCGAAGAGGCGTTCACAGGGACACTGACCCGGTTTAATATTTTGACACAGTAACTAAAAATCATTCGTGCCAAACGTAATAAACTCACTGATTTTAAAAGAATTTAAAAAATATTCAGATTCAAATCTGAATATTAATGTTACCCATTTAGTCTTTGTGCCACTATTCTGAGCAAACATAAAAAAAAATGTAGGTGCAAGTGTTGCACTTTGAGGAAAAATTTATTTTGAGCGAAGAAAAGCTAAATTTGAGTGAACAAACTTTATTGCTGCAAAAACTGTATTTCAGTGTTTGCTATCACACACACACACACACACACACACACACACACACGTCAGCCTGATAATCTAGAGAAGGTCATTTCTGGTCAAGGCTATAAAATATTCAAAGTTTGTATCCATTAAATCATCATGTTTAAACACAAACTTGATGCTCTTTTAGATATTTTAGTGTATCCATGTTCAGCGAGGTCTTACAGCCCACGAAAAGGTAACTGCTCAATTTGACAGTTTGTCCACTTAAAAAAAATACAATTCTAAAAATTTGAAAGGTGATAAAATAAACCACAAAAAGGTGTGATTCAAAAATACAGATAAAAATGATCTTCATTAAAAAAATATAAACTTTCCCAAATCTGACAAAATCAGTAGTTAAACGTTCACTTATCAGAATAAAAGTCTGACTTTAATCATGAATAATATGAATATTTATTGTGATTTGGTATTAATCTTTTTTTAAAAATTTACTTTATCTTTAATACCTGAAACAGGTAACTACATAAAGCTGGCACAGTTACATTTGTACCTGTAGTTACATTAGCTACAATCATACCCCTATAGTTACATTGGTGCCTATAGTTACATTGTAACATCAGTTTCAGGTGGAACAGCCAGCAGCTCCCGTGTGTTACGATCAAACTGTTTAATATTCTGACATTTCCATCAAGGACTTTGAATCTAACTTCCTTGATTAAAGGAAACTTTCTATAGTGAAACGCACTTCAAAGAAAAAGAATCTGTGTTCATGTGAACGTCTCTGCATGACTGATCAATACCTCTGTGTCTGACTGAAAAGGATTATTCAGACTTAAATTATTCTGAATTTTTCCTCTGATCAGGTTCCTTTGAAATGCTTTAAAGGATCTTAAATGTGTTTTAAGTGCTGATTGGGTGGGTTTGTACAGAGGTATGAACCAATCAGAAGAGAGGAAGGCTAAGAAAGCGGTGAGGCCAACCGGATTGTTTCCACGGTGACTGGGTGTCTGCGATGCCACTCAGGGGCCAGAGGTCGCTGACTCGCCGATCCATCTGCCACGCTGCGTCTGGAAGGAGCCAATCAAGAGACGGCAAGAAAATAAGACCAATCAGAGGAGGCGGTGGAGACAGAGAGGGGACCACAGGTGAGCTGAGAGAAGGTAAGTTAACTCTGAAGATTAGGGTTTGTGTTTTTGTTGCATCATGTGACTCTGAAGAAGAAGAGTTGAAGGTTCAGGACTTCACCTTAAGATTTTATTCTAACGAAATGATCAGAGAGCAAAAGTGTATGAATCAGAACATCCAAATCTTTGTTTCTGAGTGTAGAAGATCAGCTGATCTGCAAAAGGCAGCAGGTTAAGAGCCATCAAAGCGATCCTGAGTTAGCTTAACTAAGCTAGCTTAACTAAGCTAACTCAGTTAGCTTAACTAAGCTAACTCAGGATCACAGCCGACTTTCCAACTGCTAGTTAAACTGACTCAGGGTTACTGTGATGACGCCACAGAGCAGACTTACACTGCAGCGTCCCCGGAGAAAGGATGTCCTCGTCCATGTCATCGAGGTCATCAGAAAGGATAAGGTGCTGAGGGGTCGGCGGTCGCAGCCCGAGGAAGGACGGGTCCAGGTTGAGGGCGGTGGCTAGCGCACCGAGGCCTGGATTGGTGACCAAACAGAAGCCCGTCAGAGACTCGATCTGCTGCCAGCGGTGCAGCTTCTCCCGCAGCGCCGCTGTCACCTCAGCCAGGGCCTGTCTGAGGAGGAAGAGGAGCAAAATAAGCTACCTGTGCAGGTAACACAGGTGCACGTGTAACGGGACGTATCAGCAAATATATTCCCACAGAGTGAGCACAGAGGAAAGAAACAGGAATCTTTATAAAGAAAGAATAGTTCAGGGACTCCACAGTCACCTGTCCATCAAGCAGGCCACGCCCCTCCAAATGCCAATTCTAAGCCTTAATTTAACTTAAAACTGGTTATTTAGACAAATAATCTACAGAGACCAAACAGTTTGTGTATCAGGCTGCAAACATGTTTGATACTGCTGTAAAGTTTAACATGGGAGCACCGACTCACTGCTGCCTCCGCTGGACATCAGAGGAACTGCAGGCTTTGCGCTTACTCACTTGGCGGAGAGGATCTTGTGATCGACGTCATCCAGCGAGGAGCTGTGAGCCACGTGAAACGTGCCGAACAGAGAACTCCTCTTCTTCTTGATCTTCTCTGCCTGAAACACCAGCCTCATCATCATCATCAATGTTAGCGTGTGTTCTTTCTCACCGTAATGGTAAACCAATATCAGAATATATCGATTCTTTGCAGTTTACTGTGCTGCTCCTACAAATCTATAAATCTTAGCTCAAATCTCATGACAGCGTCTTCATCATGTGTGCTTGAGCTTGTTTGTCTCACAGTCAGGATGACAAAATGTAGAGATGATGAGGATCCCGATATGGTTCCTGTATCATGTGTGAGGTGCATTCAAGGCCATCTCCCCATGCAACCATATGTTGATCAAGGATTCCCACCACATTTAGTCTCAACAGTGACCCTCAGCTTGAATATTTGACATCAACTCTTTGTCAGTCAGGACTTCCACAGTAGTCACCTCAGCTCCCGTTTAGGAAAGAAAGCTAAATGCATGTTGTAAACTGTTGGCTCAATCCCGGACAAGCCCCCAACTATTTTTAGCTAATAACTAATTAACTATAACTAATTATTTTCCAGGAAGTCTTTGAGGATAATGAAGGGTTTTGCTGCAGGAAACACACTGTCAAACCAGACTAAAGAGCCTGGACAACTTCCGCTTCCAGCTCTCATAGTGCATCTAAACCAAACATGATACAAAATTTTGGTTCGTATTACACTCGTAAATATCCACTTTCAGACTTATTAAAGTTCTGTGGTTCTGCTCAGGCCCTGTTTCTGTATAAAACGAAATTTGGACCAGTCAGCTCCAGCTTTTCTTGAAAGGCCTCAGTGGGCTTGACCGTTTCCCTCATGCATCAGGATGTCCCCGCCTCTCCCTGACTGGTGAACTCACCATGAACGCCCCAGAGGACACCAACAGGTTTGTCAGGTTTGGACACTTTCTGACTAAGAGTTTGATGTTTGCAGGACACCAGAGCAGGTCTTCCAGACAGATCTGAAAGTAGAAGCAGCTCCAGAGGTCCTGGAGACGACCTTGAAGGGGCTCAGGGACGGTTTTTGCTTTTTGGAAAGTTGCTTTTTGGCCGTTTTCCACGGCAGGAAGTGTCCCTGAGAGACGTCCATCAGAGAAACGTTAAATTTAAGCCAACACTTCACTCACCCCCTCTCTGGCCTGTAGCAGCTGCCGCTCAGCGCTCTGTTTCTTGATGTTGTAATACTGAACTTCGATTTCGTGCGTCAGCTGCAGCCACTTCTGCAGCGCCTCCGGCGGTGTCCAGCGGGCTCGCGACTCCAGCTCCCGCTCTGCCTTTTTCAGCACCTTGCGGACCTGCGGTGAACACAGAACAAAGATGAGCCGATGAACTGATGGAGGGACGGACGGGCGGCGTTTTAAACGGCCCCACCTGCTCCAGCTCCTCCTCGGCATATTTCTGCCGGCTCCGCTCGTTCTTGTTTCCCTCTCGCAGCTCACGAAGCCGCAGAGCTTCCTCCTTGGCCGAGTTGATCTCGCTCCTCAGCTCCTCCTCCACTTTCACCTTCTCCACCTGGACGCAGCGCTGCTCCTCTTGAGCCTGCTGCAGCCTGCCATGAAAACCAACGAGAGCAGCAACACGTCGGGTTAAAAACGGCTTCACCACTTTCCACCCGTGTCCCGTTTCCACAGAGTCAAAGACGTTTACGGAGATGCGCGTTCGAATGATGTTTAAGAATCGTCAAAACACGCCAACCTGACAGTCTCAGCTGAGGTTAGCTGGCTTCTCATGCAACGACAACACGTTCTGGATCAGATTCAGATCTGAGAGTTTGCAAAACATTAATTTAATAATAATGATACTTGTGGCTAAGCTGTGGGACAGGAGCTCCAGCAGATTGGAAAACTCACAGGCTGTCACCAAACTGCTGAAGTCGGACTTTAACGATGTTCTCAGTGTGTCGAGCCCACAAACTGAGGGAGCTGTGAGGAGCTGGAGCCGAGGCTCTGATGAAGGGCAACTTTGATGGTCACAGAAATGGCAAAAGTCCCAAATAAAAACTGAAGAAACTGAAACTTCAAGTCTGCATGTCGCAGATTTGCTGAAGCTCACGTCTGACTCTCCTCACGACCCCACAGCCACATCGTTATGAAGGAGATCAGCATTTCCTGTTAGTACAGGAAGTGAGGTCAGAGCTCTGAACTTTTAGAATGAAACTGTTTTTATTCCTACTCTACTATTTCCTAACTGACACATTTCCTTATTGACTTTTACTGATGATTAACCTGTGAACTTCTTACTCATTTTACTGTTTAGTCAGAAAAAAATTTTGAATCTGGAAAATATTCACAATTAAGAAGCTTGACTTCCTGTCATGTGACTGATGACTTCAGCATGCCAGTGCAGCAACACAAAGAAGCTGCAGGCCTTCAGTTATTACTGATGGCAGCAGGAGGCGCTGTTCTTCCACCTGAGGAGACATGTGTGTGTGTGTGTGTGTGTGTGTGTGTGTGTGTTGGGGGGGGATCTATTTTTGGAGACAGAGGACAAACGGACAGCAGCTGGGGGATTTCAGACAGGAAACAGAGCCGATGCTTCAATTGATCCCAGCAGATCAGCTGAGTGTGTAAAAGTAGCAACAGTAGTAATAACAGTTGTGTTTTAACTCCTGATGTAAGCGGACACAGGAGCAGTGAGGATGATGACGGTGTGAGTGTGCTTTCTGAGAAGCAATCAGAGACAGGGGGGAGGAAGAACCCCTCTTTAACACGAAGAGTTCTCCAACAGAACCAGGATCAAGGAGGAGCAGCTGCTCTGTGAGAGACTGAGCGCGTCGTCCACTAGTGAGAGCACAGTGAGCAGGAGCAACGTCTCCGAGAACCACGGCCAGCGAACGCATCGCTGCATCCACACAGGAAGCTCGTCTGTCTCGTGAAGAAGGTCCAGACCTGCAAACATCTGGAGCTGCAGCGTGCGGAGATCAGCTGACTTTATAAAACAAACACACGATTACTATCAAGATAACTGCTTGCTGCCATGGCAACGCTATCACTTTGATCTGCAATGTGACCGCTGTTACAGCGTGTGTGTGTGTGTGTGTGTGTGTCTGTCCGTGTGTGTGTGTGTGTGCAGAGTGAGCTGCTGGGCACTCATGCCCATAAAAGGACTTCAGACAGAACACCTCTGCAGAGGCTGTCCACACACACACACACAGACACACACACACACACGCACACACACACAGACACACACACACAGACACACACACACACACAGACACACACACTGCTTCCTTGTGCTGTCACAGTTAGAATAAAACGAGCTGCTCTGTTTTTTCTCAGGACTTTTTTAAACAAGCTGCCAAAACACAGAGCCACTGCTGGGGGCGTGGCCTGTTTGATGACAGGCTGCAGCTGCGTGCTTCACCTCTGGGCCGTCTTTGTGGTGTTAAATAAACCCATAAGGTTACTGCTGTTCAGTTAACAGTTTAGAGCAGGGGTGTCCAACTCCAGGCCTCGGGGGTCGGTGTCCTGCAGGTTTTAGACGTGTCCTTGATCCATCACGGCTGATTTAAATGGTTAAATGGAAACATGCGTTGAAGTTCTCCAGAGGCTGCTAATGAACTCATCACGTGACTCAGGAGTGCTGACCCAGGGTGCGATCTAAAACCTGCAGGACGCCGGCCCCCGAGGCCTGGAGTTGGACACCCCTGGTTTAGAGGAAGGATTTTAATTGGATGTTACAGGTCAGCAGGTACCTGCGTACAGTCTGTAACTCCACCCTCTTGTCACAACCCCCCCCAAAACACAACATGGAGGCTAAAATGCTAATGTTGCCTGCTACCATCTTTTATATACGGTCTATAGACCATCAGCTGAGTGTGGGCGTGGTGCTGGAGGACGCACTTCTCCTGCAGGTCGAGCAGGCTTTGCTCCGCCCTCTGCAGGCTCTCCAGGTCCTTCATCAGCTTCCCCAGGTCGTCTCTGGACTTCCGGGTCTGGGCGTAGGCGAACCAGCAGCCGCCGAGCGCCATCAGGATGGACAGAGCCAGCACCAGGTCCTTCCAGCGGCTCTGCTGGCCTGCAGACACACAGACGTTACACACCAGCAGCACACGCAGAAACACGCGCACACGCTGCCGCACACACACCTGGTGGCGGCCCGAACAGCACGATGTCGAGAGCTTTGAGCTGCAGCTTCTGAGCGTGACTCCGGTCTAAGATCTTCAGCACGGACACGGTCAGCGTCGCGTTCTTCACCGCCAACCTGCAGGAAGTGGAAACACGGCAGACACACACACATCGCGCTCTGAATGTTTACACTGGGTCAGCGTCTCCGTGTGACCGCTGACTCACGGCGAGCGTCTGTGTTAAATAAAGATCGTGGTTACCTGGGCAGCGCTTGGCCGTCCAGCTGGTGCGTCCTGAAGCTTTCGCGGTACTGAGGCAGCTCGACGCTGGCGAGCCACTCCTCCACCTGCTGCACCGTCCAGTTGTAGACTGAAAACACAGGAAACACACGTGAAGCCGCCGGCGTGTGTAAACAAACAGGAAACTGTCAGCGTCGCCGAGTGATGGCGGCTTTAAATCCAGCCGCTCCTCCAAAAACAGAGTTTGACAAACGTTGTTTTTGTTGCTGACAGACTGAGCAGGAAGTCGAGAAGTTTTACCCTCGTTTCCTGTCTGCCTTCACACCTGCTGGTTTTAACTGCAGCTTTTATTTTGATGGGGTCAGACAGGAAAGTACACCGCACATCTTTAACTGGCGCGTGTGCGCGAGCCTGGTTGGAGGTGATGGTGCTCCCTCGCTCACACCCACCTTTGGAGCCCTTCCAGGCGTTCCACATGTCCTCCACGCTGATGTGGGCGTCGGCTCGGTGGAAGCTGCTGTGTTTGGCTTTGGGGTTGTGATCCTTCAGATCCTCCCTGAGAAACTGAGAGCAGCTCACGGTTAGAGTCTGAGCCGCGTGCACGCGTAAAGCTTTCGGCGCCTCGTGTCTCACCTCGGCCGTCTCGGTCGCGTCCACCGTGCCGTCGGCGTCGTCGTCCATCAGCTTGTGGATGCTGCGGATCGCCTCGAAGCTCAGCAGGGAGTTCTCGTCCTCGCAGAGCTGCTGGTCGATCGCGCACAGATCTACGAGAGGAAACATCCGTCACTGAGTCACAGCCGGGACAATCCCCGCCCACCGTGCTGTTGCGGTGGTCAGAGGTCACCGGGGGTCAAACACAACATCGAGTGACACTTTATATAAATGAGCCTGTAAAAAGTTTCCCGCCATCTTTGCAGGCACACGTCTCTGACTGACCTTCTGCTGCTCAGGTATCATCCACGTGTGACTTCCTGTCCTGGTGACCACGCCACACGCAGCCAGAGACAGCTGCACGAAGAGTAAACACTCATCGCTCGCACCTGCCATCTTTGTTTGGGTCACAGAACGGAGACGCGTCCCGCAGGAAGTTATTTTAGGTCTGCCTTTAAATCTCCTTTCAGTCTTTCAGCTCTGTTTCATCTCCGTCTGTGATTCATTATTCTTTCTGTTTCCACCAAACAACAACTCATGTTCACATCAACGACGACTACGAGGAAGTAGGGAGCAACTGAAAGTGCAACACTCACTTCCTGTTAGCCTCTGCTAGCAGCTAGCGTCTGATCGTCACCAAACATGACAACAGATGAAAAGTTCATGACTGCATTTGGTCATTTCAGCCTCTGAGAGTCTGTGTGTGTGTGTGTGTGTGTGTGTGTCTGTGTGTGTGTGTGTCTGTGTGTGTGTGTGTCTGTGTGTGTGTGTGTGTGTATCTGTGTGTGTCTGTGTGTGTCTGTGTGTGTGTGTGTGTGTGTCTGTGTGTGTGTGTGTGTGTCTGTGTGTGTGTGTGTGTCTGTGTGTGTGTGTGTGTGTGTGTGTGTGTGTCTGTGTGTGTCTGTGTGTGTGTGTGTCTGTGTGTGTGTGTGTGTGTGTCTGTGTGTGTGTGTGTCTGTGTGTGTGTGTGTGTGTGTGTGTCTGTGTGTGTGTGTGTGTGTCTGTGTGTGTGTGTGTCTGTGTGTGTGTGTGTGTGTCTGTGTGTGTGTCTGTGTGTGTGTGTGTCTGTGTGTGTGTGTGTGTGTGTGTGTCAGTGTGTGTGTGTGTGTGTGTCTGTGTGTGTGTGTGTGTGTGTGTGTGTGTCAGTGTGTGTGTCTGTGTGTGTCTGTGTGTCTGTGTGTGTGTGTGTGTCAGTGTGTGTCAGTGTGTGTGTGTGTCAGTGTGTGTGTGTGTGTGTGTGTGTGTGTGTGTGTGTGTGTGTGTCTGTGTGTGTGTGGCTTTAATTTGTAGTTCAGGGCCAGATTTCATCAGGCGGATGTCGTGCATGGCTTGGTTGGTGGGGGTTTAGTGAGCCTGTGTGACGAAGTCCGATGGTCACACAGGCTTGATGAGCAGCAGGACTGACACTGATTGGAGGGCAGGATCTGCGTGCAGGTGCAGACATCACATCTGAGTGGTTTGTTAGAGATTGCTGCGTTAGTGTTAGCTCGTCCTGCTCTGCGCTGGGAGCAGGAGAGAAGCTATGAGGCGAGTCCACGGGACAGCCAGAGACACGATGGGCCCACTCACCACAGGGGCCCTTCACTCCTCCCAGTCTAAAAAATCTGCTTTGAACCAAACTAACCAGTTAAAGTTGACTCGCTGAGACTCGACTATCAGTTGATATTTCCACTGCTGACATGTGGAGCAGCTGCTCCCCGTCAGACAGATGACGGAGCTTTAGCTTCCCTGCAGTCGGCTCCAGCTTCGAGCTCGAGGAGAAGCTGGAAGAAGTCCTGATGGAGACCAAAGAGGGGTTGAAGGTGGTGACAGGGGGCGCTGTGCTGCGTACGGGACTGTGTGTTTGGGAACCGAGCAGAGCCGGCGTGAAGACCGAAGCGTTCCCTTAGTTCCCTGAAACAGGTGAACTCGCTGAGGCACGTTTGTTCCTCCACCAGACCAGAAACTGTGCTCAGTAACACACACACAGACACACACACGCACACACAGACACACACAAGCTCAGGTTTTCTGTCATTAGCAGTGACACCACAGAAGAAGACCGGGATGAGGTGAAGAGCGCCGGCGTCTGAGGCTTAAGACGAGCAGCTGTGAGGACGGAAATACTCGGATGACTGGGAATAATGAGGATGGAGGTCGAGTCAAAGTCACACAGTCACTACACTTCCCATCATGCATCCTGCACAGCTTCTGCAAACGCATTAAGTGTAACAGCTGCCTTATTACCACCATCACTGCCTGTGGAGCTGAAACACCTTCAGGCTCTCAGTTTTCTCACAGGACCGGAGCACGTTCTCCTCTTCTCACCATCTCTACTTCCTGTCCGCCATCAGGCTGTGGGCGGAGCCTATCTGTCACCCTGCTTCCTTTGACACTGTTAGCTTGTCATTTTCAGGAAGCTGTGGTGAGCTGCCAACGGCTAGCTCCCACTCTATCACTGCTGCACAGCTCTGACAACACACACATGCATGCACGCACACACACACACACACACACACACACACACACACACACACACACACACACACCGTCTTGCTGTTTGGTTCCTATGAAGAACACCCACAAACACGCTGACCGCACACAGGAAGTGCCGCCGTCCTTGGCAACAATAGCTGAGCGTCACGTCGCCTCTGTCAGCCCGTGAAATAACTCTCGCCTCTTCGTGTTGCCCTGAAACACTGACTGCAGCGTGCTGCTTGTCTCAGCATGCCGGAGTCGGCTCTGAATAACTGCCAATGCTTGATGAAGACATCTCCTACTACGATGACAGAACGCCGCTGCTTTACATGACCAACGGAAGAACGAGCAGCAGATCATCGTTTGTCCTCGGGTCAGACTAGACATGACCCTCGGAGAAAACCTCAACCACTGACACGTCAAACTCCACAAGCAGTTGTTTTAATGGTGAGGGCTTATTCTGCGTGTTACCAGGCCTGTTCTCAGATCTGTAGATCTGCTGTCTGAAACTGGCTGCTTTAGCTCCTGTCTCTTTAAGGCACCCCTCCTTAAAAGCCCACATTCTTATGATTGGCCTGATCCTGAAAACCTGCAGAGGGGCAGGTCCAGACTGCTTATAAAAGATGGACGTAGCTTTCACATCTGAAAACTGAAGCCAGTTTTCCAGTGTCTGCATGCTTTCTAATGTCCAGCAAGGGGGTGACGCTAAAAGAGAAGTCTTGATTGGAAGTCCATGAGCCAATAGCCTTGAGCTCAGGAAACTCCTCATGAGTTTCAGGTCATGTAAGCACAAAAAACCTGATTTGGGTTCAGTTAGCATTTTGAACTAACATTAGCAAAACAGGTAGAAATGTAGCAGCAAAGGTAACCTTGCTGGGTATCAAGCAATTTTCTCGCATTAGCCAGTAAGCTAGCATTAGTTAGTATGAACTGGAAAAAAACAGGTGTTATTTAATGAAGCCCTGGTCAGTTAGGACAGGAGTCGACTCATGGACGGATTATTAGCATCTTTATTCTAGCTAATGTTAGCTACACTAGCATGCTTGCTAACCCAGTCATATTAACCCGTGTGTTGTCCTCAGGTCAAATACCCCAGGTGTATGGGAATCCAGAGGACATTACAGGGGTTAAAAGCTACCTGATGTAATAAACTTACTGTCCTGAGTAGATAAGGTAGGCTAATTCATCCAAAATCTCTAGTATGGTCAGCTACGAGTTTTACCTAGGATAGCGATCTAACAGCTAGCTATCTAACCTCACCATGATGTCACTTGTATTAAAATCATCAAACAATGTTAATTTTCTCCAGCAAAGATGTACAACTAACATTTACTCTCTACGGTAACGGCTAATATGATTAACAAGTAGTTAGCAAGCTAATTATAACGGACTGGGAATGATTCCGGATTTTTCTGCCATCACGATGACTTCTAGCATAATTAATAACAGTATTTTGAGCCACTTTAATTTAAAATTAATGTAATCTACAGCATCCTAAGATGGTACAGTCTTTTAATATGAAAAGTAATCAGGATCTCCGGTTTGTTTAAAGAATAAAGGTTTGTTTTGTAAACAGTTAAATAAGAGGTGGCTGACATCATTCATATACATATGAACATCAGAGTGCTTCATACCTGAGGTTGTGTCGCTGGTGGACACCACATGATGGTGATGCTGCTCCAGGTGGGCATAGTCACTGCTTCTATCCAATCCATCATGAGCCTCAACACGCATGCTCAGCAGACACACACACGCCAGCCACACACACACACACGCCATATCTGAGGAGGAAGCAGAAGAAGCCTTTCAGAATAAAAATTGAAACGCGTGGTTGAGTATGAGCTGCTGACGTGAGTGGGTGGTGCATGTTCATCATCGATCTGTAAACTAACGAGTCTCCAGAGCTGCTGTCCCGGGGTCCGAAGACACGAGCGCTTTCGGGAAACACCTGTTCATTCAGATAATCAGCCCCTCAGCCAATCAGCTGCACCACAATGAAAAGTTCTCGTCAGACAGCACCACAGTGCCTGTGAACACACACTTAGCAAACAACACCAGACTTCATTCAAACTGTGTTCACGTTAGATTTTATTCTGAAACTCCCAATCTTTGTATTTGAGGAGAACAGCACTGAGTGGGAAACTGACAATCTGGCTAATTTAGGACTGCGTTTATTCAAGTGAACTTCTTACTTTCTGGTTCTATTTTCATCAAACAAAAACACTGTACAGACACACTGAGGGCTGGTTTCCCACACATTCATTAGTATATAATACTATATATAATACACATCTGCTCAAATACAACCAGATCTCGTGTCTGTCCTCACACTCTGAGCAGAGCCAGGCTTCATTCACAAGTCTCTCAATTTTCGCCTAACATTGACAAAGATAACACAGTGCTGTCCTGTGGGTGTTTGAGAAAACAGAACCAGACTCCATTCAAATTTCGGCCACTTTTAGAGGATTTATCTGGCTGTGGTTTGGCAGCTAAAACGGAGCACACGAGGCTGTTTTGGGTGAAGCCTGGCTTCTCCCGTGAGGACTGGGATTATTGATTATTGATCTGATCGTTTTACGCACAAAGCTGAGTTGATTAAGGAGGAGGCGTTCACGGCCCGGTGCTCATCTCTCTCAGCTGAGCTAGTCTTCTTCACCACGTTTTAAATAACACAGCAGCACGTGACCCCATCGCTGATCTATCGATACTTTGCCGCTTCAGCAATCACATGCTGCTTCCCGCGAGAACTTTAATTAACGTTTGTTTAAAAGGGTCAGAGGTCACACAGCTGTTCGGTTTCCCACCCGCTCGGTTTAAACCCCGAAAGTTTCACAAACAACTAAAACCAGCTGAAAGTGAACGCCACGCACCTCTAACACATCGATCCCATCTGATCAGCTGTGATCGATCCGGACAGAGAGAATCACGCAGTCTGCTCCGCACTCCTCCACCCTCCGACTCCGACTCCACAAACCGCTGTTGCTGAGAGCACGAAGACATCCGCCTGTGCCGCGTTCACGGACCCACAGAGAGCTCCGAATTCAAAAACCTCAGGATATACATATTTTTAAGTCAAAAGGCAGCGCCCAGCTGCTGCTGCAGGGTGACAGCGCCACTCTGCGGTCAGTCAGAGGAAGTGCAGCTCGCCCAGCGCTCACAGGAAGTGTAACCTCGAAATAACGCGTCCAAAACACCAGAAATGAAAGCAGACTCCGCCAAAGTCTCCGTCTCCCTGTCAGCTTCACCTGCAGCTTACTGGCCAATCAGATCCCAGAAAACGGCCTCACGGATCCTGAGAGGTCAAAGTGCAACCTGTTTCACTCCTGAAACACTGCTGACACTTTATTAGGTACACCTCAGCATCACCAGCCTGGAGCTGCTGGAGATCAGGATCCATGTTGATCTGACATCATTATGACGTCACACATGCTGTTGTAGCCATCATGACCGTAAAGCTCCTCTACTGGTCTGTGGAGGCCATCTGAGTGCAGCACATTCACCTCTGACCTCGCGTCTTCACTGCAAAATGAGCGCGTCGTGTGATTGGCTGATACTACAAGTGGTAGTAAGTGTATTTAAGCTGAGATGAATTCAGTTCTTCGACTGTCGGCTCAGCACCAGCTTCACTTCCTCTTCAAATGAATTTTAAACACACACACACACACACACAGGAATAAATACCCAGAGCAGGATGTTTGAACCCACTGAACCTTTATTGATGTTTGGAACCCAAATGACAGAAAAACTGAGGCAGTTAACGATCAATGAGATCAATCAGTATTCACACAAACAGCTTTCAGATGCTTTTATTGATCCAAAGAGAAAGAAAAACAACGGTAGACGAGTCCACGACGCCTCCCGCTCAGACGATGCTTACCTTCAACACCTGCGAGGGCCCATCGATAAACCAATCAATCAATAATCTATGTACAGGGGTAACAGCTGATTCAATCACTGTAACACCAGAGTTACCAAAAATACTTTAATGTATAAATTAGGTCATGTACAGGTTCACTGAGGCAGCCGCGCGGCCGCGAGTCCAAATACAAAAACGTATTCAAGTACAGACGCAGAGGACGAGTCCCTGCAGCTAAAAACCGCCGCCACCTCACAACGCCGCCGCCGTCTCCTCACCTGCCTCCGTCTTCACTTCAGGAGGCTCCCCGCTCTCACTCTGCACCTCCTGTTTCACTGAGGTGGCGGCGGCGGCAGCAGCAGCGGCAGCAACAGCACAGGAAGTGACCTCCTCCTGCTTTTCTTCCGTCTTCACGAAGGCGCCCAGCGGGTGGTCGGTCAGCAGCTTACTGGGCGACGGCGTGACGTCGACGTACGACGATGTCTGAGGAGACAAATGAGAGCGGCGCAAAGAAAAACACGTGAGTTTATACCAGAGAAGAAGAAAGAGGAGGAAGGAGGAGATAAGGGAGAAGGAGGTGAGGGAGGAGGGGAGGGAGGAGGGGAGAAGGAGGTGAGGGAGGAGGTGAGGAGGTGGTGAGACTTACGTTCTTATAATCCTCGAAGCAGGCGGGGTGGAAGTTCTGTGGAGGGAAAACAAACAGCTGGTCACTCGCTTTGTTCTTATTGGTCATCTTACTGATTAGACGTGGATGGGCGGAGCCTCGGCGCACCTTGTCATCGACCTTGACGGCGTTCTTCAGGAACCAGTCCTCCTCCTCCTCCACCCAGTACGTCTCAAAGGGCTCCTGACAGATCTCACAGCTCTGCGGGGAGGAAGGAAGCATTTTTATTGGCCGAGCCTGTGATGTCACAGACAGGTTGGCCATCGATTGGCCGTGCGCCGTACTCACCTCTCCCACCTGGTCCTTGGTGGCTCTCACGCTCTGGAACTCCTTCTCCTTGGCCGCCGCCTGGCTCTTCTGCACCTCCTCCTCGTTCTCCTTCTCGAAGAACTGGCTCTTGGCGCGCTCCTCCAGGTCGGCGATCTCCTCGAACTCGATCCAGTCCTGCACGACAAACGCATCGTTACATCGGAGCGCTCCGCGGGGAGCTAGGCGCCGTGCCCCGTGAGGCGTGTGCGTTCTCACCGTGAGGCTGTAGTACCAGCGGCGGTGCGTGACCTTCTTGCTCGCCACTTTGCCGGCGTGGTTCTGCCTGAAGTGCCAGTCCAGGTGGTCGGCGTACATGTCGGTCTGGGCGGCGGTGAAGCGCATGCTGCACAGGCAGCACTGGTTCCCTGAGTACAGCTTCGTCACCACGCTCTCGTAGCGCCTGCGGGAGGGGCGGGGCAAAGTGAGTCACAGATGAACAAAGTGTAACCACGACGATGAGGACAGGCAAATACTCACTGTTTCATATCGTCGACGCTGAAGCTGGTGAGGTCCAGCACGTCATCCTCGCCCTCGCCCTCACCCTCCACCTCCTGCTCCTCCTCTTCCTCCTCCTCTGGCGGCGGTGCCGGCGGAGGTGCAGAAGACGATTCTGGAAAAAAACAAACACATCAAACTCGACTGAAGAAGAAGGTTAAAGGTGACAGAGGGAGGGGCTTCACTGACCGCTGCTGGAGGCGGGCGCGGCGTCGGGCTGCGAGGGTTTGATGATGCCGGTGGAGAGGAGCTTGGACAGCAGGTCGTTCACGTCCACCTGACCGAAGTGGTTCTCCGGAGGGACGACCTGCGGATCTACGGAAACACAAACAACCCGTCACCATTTCTGACCTTAAACTCGATGGCGTTAAAGCCGACCGACACAAACGCCACGCACACTTACTCTGCTGTCCGAAAGGCACGGCGGTCTGAGGTAGGAAGGGCTGGGCCATGGCTCCCATCACGCTCACCTGAAAACAGCACAGGTACAAACACTCAGATCATTCGCCAGGAACTCGCCCTGCTCAACAACGTGGCCTCTGCACCAATCAGACGATCAGCTGCACCTCTCACTCCTCCTGACACGTTCACTTGTTTGCTCAGCAGCGTCTGCTGCCCCCTTCTGGCAGTAGTGGGGCTCATTTAATGATAAATGTCCTGAACCGGCGCAACAGCACGCTGTAGCATTAACTCCGCCCACTGCACAGCCTGATACCTTTAAATGTAGTTAAGAATTTTTTTTCTTTACAAAAAACCAAAAAAAAGTAAAATTAATCATCACAAAGGTCAAAGGTCCAGAAACTTGTGACCATGCAGAACAGTAACACTTGCAGTCCATCTGTGCTGCTACCTGATTGGCTGTTTTATATGGAAGAACTCCATTCGCTCCACCTGACTTGGAGTAGTTGCAGAAGTTAGCAACAGGCTGGCTGTGCCTCAGCGACAGCAGCAGAGACGATAGATGTAGGTTTTCAAAATAAAACTCAGGTGTATGTATCGCGTGAGGAGACTCAGGCACTGCGATCATACAGGATTAGCATGCTAGCACGCTGTTAGTGTATCACATCAACTGACTTAATCGATGTGAAGTATTTGGTTGCCCCGAACTACAGTCACAGCTGCTCAGCTGTGGGCGGAGCTCCATTTGCTCTGAATTTGACACTGGACTGAACTGAGGCAGCTCGAGATCTGTCTGAAACTACCTCTGTTCTTATTGGTCTAGATCCTGTGATGTCATGTGCGTTGCTTACCGGCTGCTGTAAGCCAACAGCGGGCGCTGCGGGGTTGTAGAAGGGGGCGGGTCCTGGCTGACTGAACGGCTGCACGTGGAAGTTTCCGGCCTGCTGCATGTTCTGTTGCGCCGGGAACGCCGCTGGTGCCGCAGGGAACTGAGGATTGATGGGGTCCGGGAAACGCTGGGGGGGCATGGGGAAGTTCTGCTGGGGGGCCATGGGGGTTTCGTACATGGGCGGGCCCATCTGTCTCATGAGGGGCTGCAGGTTGTGTTGGGGTTCGAATCGCAGGTGGCCCTGCCCGGGGAAGTGCTCGAAGTGCGGGGGGCCTCCCTGATGTGGCACGTCATACCGGGGCCCCGGTTGGCCCGGCCCCTCGAAGTGTCCGGGGCCATCAAACCTCGTGGGGCCCTCGAAGCGCGCGGGCCGCTGCTGGAAGCCCATGGGGGCGGATCCGGGACCCATGTTGTTTAAGTGACGTGGTGCTTCGAAGCGCTGCAGCGGGCCCTCTGAGTGGCCCGGCGCCGGCCCCTCAAATCGTGTCTGTAGTCCGACAGGAGCCCCGAACCTGCCGGGCCCCTGAGGGGGGCCCTCAAACCGCCCCATTCGTTCGCCGCCTCTCATCGGGCCGTGACTTGTGTGTCCGGGACCGTCCACCCTCTCCGCCATTGTGTGATGAGTTGGTCCGGCACCCTCGAACCTGCCGGGGGCGGCGTGGTGAGGCCCCTCACACTGCAGCGGGTCATCGAACCGCCCGGGGCCACCGCCGCCTTCATACCACCCTGGGGGGTGGGGCCTAGACGAGCCCATATGACCGGGGCCATTGTAGCGTGCAGGGGGGTGTCCCCCGTCGTGAGGTGGCGTGTGTCCAGGTGACCCGCCGTGCTGTCGGACCGAAGATTGCGGCCCTCCACGGGGGAGTGGCGCCTTCAGGATGGATTTGGTTGAAGCATGAGGGGGCGGGGCGTCCAGGGGCCCGTCGTCCGAGTGCTCGCTGTTTGGGCTCTCAAAGCGCGCGATCGGGCTCATGTCAGCAGAGTCTTTCTGTAACGGTGATAGCCGTTCGCGCTCGAAGCGTGTCGCCGTGGCGTCCAGGCCAGCTGGGCTCGGAGAGTTCCTGTGGACCACTGTGCCCGAGGGAGGGGGCACCTCCGGCCTGCGGGGGTCAGCGGGTGGGCCGTACCGCCGTGGGACATTGTAGCTGCTCTTCTGCTCCTCGCGGTCGTTATAATGCTGCCGCTCCGTCAGCGGCGAGGTCCACTCTCTCTCACCTGGAAACCACAGAAGAAGAAATGCTGTGAGCGCCGCCGCTTCCTGTCAGCTGATAAATGACAGTTTGAGCTTCGTCTGTCTGAATGTGAGGGTGACACTACAGAACTGCAGAGGAGGCCGACTACGACTCCCACAATGCCTTGAAAGGCTGGCGTGAGAGGGAGGGTCTAATTGGCGGTTAGCTGATGATGTCATCGGGGCTCCTGACTGAATGTGTAAGACTCGTTAGAAATGTCTAACCCTGCTGAAGTATCCCTGATCGACACCCTGACACCCCGCCGCTCCAGAACCTGACCTCTGACCTCTCTGTGGATAAAGATGACAGATAACAGGTAACCTTCACGCCACTTGAACACGTGAACGCAGCGCAGCATGGCGGCGGCGTGCACTCACTTGTCTCTCTGTGGTCGGGTCTCTTCGTGAAGCGAAGACCCGGCTTCAGCGCTGGAAACTCTTTGCCGTGGTTGTACTCCTCAACCATGGGGGCGAGCGGCGCCCGATGCTCCTCGCACTCTTTGCTCCGCCTCTCGCCTGAAAAGGGCAGCAGATGTGTTGGTGTGACAAAGCTCTGTTCTCTGGCTAACTTATTGATCATGTGACGCTCACCTGGCCTGTCTCGCGGGCCTCGGTTGTATTTATGTGGCGGCGGGTGTCCGGCGCTCTGACCGCCGCCCATCTTCTCGCCGTGCCCCGGTTTGTCGGTGATCTCGGGATTCTCCTCCCCCTCCCACTCCTCTCCGGCAGGTCGGTGGTTGACCTGAGTCTTCCTCAGCTTCGACTTGTGCTCGTAGTACGACAGCTCCGCCGGGTCCATGCCCTCGTGGGGGCGGGGCTGAGATGAGGGCGTGCTCAGCAGTGGCGGCTGCTTCTTGACGGGGAAGTCTGATTCGTCCCAGCTGTCTTTGCGCTGCATCGCCTCCTGATACTGGTACAGCTGCTTGATCTGGTGAGCCATGTTGAGGAACTCCTCGCGGGAGATCTCGCCGCTCTCCATGCGCTTGCTCGCCTGCAGACATGTCAATAGTCACATGATATTAGTCACATGGTACCCCCCCCCCCACAAAGTGAAAACCAGTGAAACAGCTTTCTCCTGCACGTGAGCAGGTCAGTGAACGCACCCTCCTCAGCAGGTCCTTCTTGGAGGCGGAGTTCAGGACATCGGGGATCTGCAGGTTGGCGTCGACGCTGAGCCGGTGCTTCGGGGTTCGGGGGGTGCTGGGGCGGTTTGGCGTGCTGTACGGTTTGTGTCTCTGAGGCGTGGGCTTGGCGTGCACGTCGCCCGACAGCTTCATGCTGAGGAGGAAGAACGATTAAGTTTTTTAACGTTTTAAAACGTTTTAATCACATTTCTGATGCGTTTGACGGACTCACTGTTTACTCTCCTCCCAGCCGCTCCTCCAGCGGTGAGGCGCGTCCTTCATCTCCTTGCAGCCTCCGTCGTGGCTGCGTGGCGAGTGAGAGTCTCTGGTCTCGGAGTGGCGTTCCTCCCCGGGTCTCTTGGACCTTCTGCTCTCAGATTGGTTTTTGGGGGCGGGGCGGTCCTCCCGACCGGGCTTGCCGTGCAGCAGGTCGAGCCTCCGTGGTTTTCCAGCTTTGTGCAAAGGTGACGGCGAGGACGAGCTGCTGCGGGCTCTGCCCTTCGGCGAGCGTCTGTCCTTCCTCTTTGGGGAGCCGGCGGGGGATCGCGACCTAGACCGCGAGCGAGTGCGCTTCCTTGCGTGCGTTCTGGCGTTGCCAGCGGTCTTATCAGCAGCCTTGTCACGCTCGTGTTTGGCGACCGAACCGTTCACCAGTTTGCCTTTGAACCTCTGAGGCTCCGCCCCCCGTGCAGCGTCCTCCCGCTCCTCATCGCCACATCGCTTCTTCTCCTTCTGCTCGCCGTCCTTGCCCTCGCCCACCTTGTCCTGCGTGCGTTTCCTCAGCCGCGGGTCTTTCTTCGTGCCGTCTTTGCTCTGAAGCGCCGCCTCCGCCGCTTTGCTTTTACTCGGCCCGCTCTTCGCCATCGGAGACGGCGACTTGGATTTGGGTTTCTCCTGTGGAGCGTCTTTCTTCTGCATCCTGGCTTTCTCCAGAGCGAGAGTGTGACTTCCTGTGGTGGGCGGAGTCTCTCTTTTTGTTGTGGCAGGCTGGTCTTTAGGTAGGGGGCCAGCGGGGGGGCGGTTCAGCCGGGGGTCTCTGACGGACGACTTGGAATCGCTCTGAGGGGGGACCCAGGGCCGGACCACGGGAGCGGGTTGGCTGATGAGCTTGGGCGCCGGGCTCACTGCTGATGAAGTGGAGATCGCCGTCGCCGCTGGTAACGTGAAGCCGCCGGCCTGTAACCATGTGACAGAGCTGCCTGTTAAATATGTTTCTACACAACAAACCTGAACGACAATATTTTCACAGACCGGCCTTTAAGGTGTCGCGGATAAATACAAAAAAAACCCACAACAAGTCCTAACACACGAGGAAACGGCGTTAACGATAAAAGCGACAAAAACCCTGAAAACCACAAATCTCACACCCGAGCCTCGACGCTCTTCTCTGCTGCTCTAAACCTTCGGACAAGTGACGGGTGAGTACGACTTCCCTTTGAGCCAAAACATAAAAGATTTAAGACTCTGCTGCTTCTTCCTGTCATTTTTACTCTTTAAATGGGAACCAGCAGCGCCCCAGTTCAGATCAAACTGGTTTGTAGTTTGATCTGAACTGGAGCTGAAGGCTTGAACACATTCGGGGTGTTTCAGGGTTTTAAACGCAGTGAACGGCCATAACGGCGCTCAGATGTTCTGGTTTTAGCTCAAGTCTGAACCCCTGGATTGTGACGCGGACACGTGATTGGCTAACGGTGGTCGTACCAGCTGAGCTTTGGTCTGCTCCAGCTCCAGCTCGATCTTCTTCTGCTGGAGCTCCAGGAGCTGCTTCTGTTTGGCCAGCAGCTGCTGCCGGATCAGCTGCTCCTGCGTCAGGCTGGACTGACTGATGGCGGCAGGGACCGGCTGAGGGGCGGGCGGGGCCGTGGGCGGTGGCTGGGCCGGGGTCGGCCTGGGAGAGGATGAAGACTCCTCAGGCTGAAAGACGGAGAGAAAGAAGAACTTCGGCTTAGAACTCAAGCTCAGCCCCACAAAATCCCATCGCTCAACGTGGCTGAGTCTGTGTGTGGTCAGAGACCAGGGAGGGTCAGCGGGGTCCAGCCCCGGAGCCGACACAGGTGGATGTGACACTTGACCCGGTCATATTTATGGAAAACCTTTAAAAACATTTCCCGAACATCAACACACAGAAAACCAGTCCAGTGACCAAACTAACCAAACCTGACACACTGGTTAACACCGGTTTGAACCAGTTTATCAGGTTCACTGTGCAGGGATGTGCTGACAGGTTAACCCAGTCTGACACCAGTCAACAGTTTAATAAAAGCATGACGTCGGCTCCTAAACGTCACTTTAGTTGGTTAAAATTGTCAGATTCTGTCATTTCTGCTCCCAGCTTCACTTTGTTATGTGACGCGAGCTCGACAGCAGCTTCACAACGTAAACAAGCGAAACCAAAAGCTCAGATCAGGCACAAAAACTCCAAGTATCAAACAGTTCTGCCAGGTCTCCTTTATTCTCAGCACATCTTTATTTGTAGAGATTACAGCAGAAAAACTAAAAACAAAAACGCTGCAGCTCTCTGGACCTTTAAATAAATGCAACAGGATCTAAAGACTCTTAAAAAGTTGATACATAGTTCGTGGTTGTTCCTGTAACAATAACTTATTTACATGTGAATAATCTTCGGGGGTGTAGCTGCACGTTTCACGACATCTTTATTGACATTTCAAGGGCACAAATACATTTATTGATAACCCGACTACGACCTCTGCGCCGACCTCGGGCTGCTCACGCCCCCGGCTCGTACACACCTGTTTGAGGAACTTGGGGTTGACGTGGATGCTGGCGTTGACGGTGGGCGGCAGCGGCTTGATGGGCCACGCCGGGTCCACAGAGTTGACCTTCACGTCAAGCGCGTACAGCTTCTTGGGCGGGAACACGTCGTCCCAGGTGGAGCGCAGCTTGAACAGGGACTTTCTAGTGTTTTCGTCCACCTACAAACAGAGGACAGCGCTTGGTCCACAGCCACCAACATCACACTGTGCACAGCTGTTAGTCCACTTCAAAACATCAGCTAAAGTCCTAAAGCCTCCCTCCAGCTTTCATTAGCAGTACGTTACGCAGTAAGACAGGAGCAGAGTGCAGGAGACTACACAGAAGAAAGCAAGCAACAGGACAAACAGGAGGGAGTGCGAGGGCTGCTAACATGTCACTGCTTAAATCTTAACAAGGCCAAACGGCAGCAAAGAGAACTGTACCTTTTCAAAGACACATATAAATGAAGGGATTAGGTTTTTAGCAAACACTGCAAGGTATTCTCCTCCAACATTCTTCACTATGGAATCCACTAAGTACAAAACTGGAAGCTTCTCGCTGGGTGGGGCCTGGAGCAAGAGAACTCGACAAGTTTAGAAAACAAACAGGGGTTAAAAGCAACATTTCAGAATAAAAGCTCACAATACACCTGCCCCGCCCCTCAGCACCCAAAAACGTGGAAAAAGTTCAAAAGGTCAAGAACTGCAGGAAAACATCTGAGTCCCAGTCAGTCCGTGCGCTGCTGCGTCTTCACAGGAGAAAAAGGAAAAGTCATCTTCACGAGTCCACTCAGCGTCTGCGAGTTAAAAACGAGTCCGTGACGCCGCCAGGCTTCAGTCCAGGAGCCGTTTACCTCCAAAGAGGGTTTGGAACCTCCCACCGCTCTTTGTACGTTTACCCAGAAGGCTCGTCTTCGAGGTGACTCCACCCCCAGTGAGCTTTATTCCCCCTCACACCTCCACTTTGACCCCCCCCCCTCCCTCAGTGTGTGCAGTAAATGAAACCAGAGTCATGCCAAGAAATTACACTGGGAAATAAAAAATGACAAAAAGCACATTTCACATTTTTTATTATAAACATTTTAACCATTCAAATCACATTTTTCAAGAATTCAAGATTCACTCGAGAATTAAATCAAGTGTCATGCGACCAGAAGCTGAGTGTAAAGTGATGGCGGGCGGAGGGGGTGTTGAAGACGCCCCGTTAATCAATGACCCGACACTGATAACACACAACAGATCAGACTGAAACCATTCAGAGACACTGATGTGGTCTGAGCTCAGAGCAGGACTGCAGACGGTCAAAATCCACCAAAAACTCGAGCCGCTAATCCTCAATCAGATCAATGTGACGAGCTCTTGATTGAAACCTCAAGTGCTCCTGCAGAGGAAAGTTTGACTGTTTACCAAAGCTTTGTTCAACACGTGCACAAACTCACACTTCTAAAGGAGAACTGTGACACATCAGCACAGCAGTTATTCATTTACAGACATCAGCGGCGACACTTCAACACGTCACTTCTATGAAATCTGTCCTTGGTTTAAAGTCAAACTGCTGAACCTGGTGTGAGGAGTTTCGGCCAAATCAACGTTTTTATTCTGTTTCTTTACTAAACAAAGTTCAGACACTCCAGAGCATCAGCCCGAGACCAGCAGGGCACAAACTGGAGACATCACCAGCAGTTCAGCAGAGCTACTGTCCGACTGAGGCCAGAAATAACAGCGCGGTGATTTCCTCTGCTCAGTAAAGTGACTCAGATTTACTTCCGCAGCTCTATGTGGCCTCATGCTCTGTGTTAGTAACCCAGAGAAACAAGACTTTCAAAAAACATCCTTTTTGTGAATTTAGTATTTTTTAATTTTAAGAAATGATCATCAGCCTGAACTTTAATCTAGGTTTTAAAGCAGCCTCGTGTAGATTTTGGCTCTTTCCACGTGTCAGAAAGTATTCTGTCGCTGCAGTTGTTTAAATAAAGTTGGTTTAAACAAACCACCTTGGCAACAAGCTGAACCAAAGTTAACGTCCCGCTAAAGTGCCGACTTCTTTTCTACTGACGTTTACTCCACATAAAGAGGAAAACGCAGAGCGAACGGTAAAGACGGACTGATTTAAGGTGGGCTGATTTAAGGTGGATTTCAACTCCAGACCACATCGAGTACCTACAGCGAGTCTGCAGAGTAATGGCGTGCTGCTGAGTACAATAAAGAATAAATGGTCGGTTCACTTTAATACACACAGTTGTTCAAGAGTTGGCTGAATGCGGAGCTAGCAGAACAGACAGCTGGATGTTTTCAGAGACCGTTACCGCGGCCGACCTCGCCGCCATGTTCAGCTAGCAGCTAACTACATACATCGACAGCAAACATCTCAGTGTGAAAGTATTCTATATTCATAAAAACCTTGCTTATTTGTGCTTCAATAATTTCCACGATATCCTTGGCGAAGTTGATGTTTTCCTCGGCCAGGATGGTCAGCATGTTGATGTGCGGCTTGCTGTTAAACGTCAGGTCTTCGAGGGAGGACTGGTACTCCCGGCAGGCGTCTTCCCTCGCCGCGCTGTCGTCCATCTTTGAGCTGAGACACTCGGCCAAACCTAAGCGAGTCTTACCGAAACCATAACCACTGATCAGCAGGCAGTCCATGAACTCATACGGCTAACTGTTCGTCCCGGACTTGTTCAGAAATCACGCCGGTTTGGGGGTATATTTCAGCCGTCTTCTGTCGCAGTTCAGTGCCCTTTCAACGACCACAAGAAAATGGCGACTGTAACTGAAGGATGTCTACGTCACGTTGAGGTTTTTATAACAGTCGTGACGTCAGTGCAGTGTCATTGGCTGGTTTTAGCCCGCCTTAACCTGGGTTTTCTTTGCGATTAGTTGGGGAAAATAACGGCCACACAAATGAGCCAATCAGAGTGGAGTACCGTCAATCCCGATTACATAACGAAAAATGATTGCAACAGCTCTTACTCAACGACCAGGCCGCAGCACTACTCACAATAAACACACGTTACTCATTAAAAACTATGTTCGCATATCGAAACACTAATAAATATATATCTATATAGATATGTATATTTAAAAACAAAATTTAATCAATTCAAACAATTTTAATTCTACATTTTGATCGAACTGCGTCTTTGCAAGACTTTTCCAAAGTGTGTGCCATCCCTCATAAACATGGGAACTACGTACAAACAAGTATATCAGGAGAAAACAGAGTTTACACAATCATAACAAACTTCAACGTCACCAGTTTGAACTGAGCAGCTCTGTGTAACGTCTGCAGGAACAGACAGGTTACTTGTTATATGCAGACACAGCACTGGTTCATCTCTGCAGTTAGGTGACTTTTTCATGCTTGAATGACTCCTAAGAGTTAAGAGACGTAACCAACACCAAAGAGCTACCTCATCAGCCCAGAACGTGTCCAGCGCCCACCGTTTCACCCAGACGTCCTGTAAGTTTCAATGAGGCGTTGAGAACACATGGCTGAGCTGAGGGCTCCCCAACTCTCTGTGAAGGCTACTCACGGCCGTTCACTGTTCAGGCTCATCTGAGTCTGCTGAAAAGCTCACTGTGGTCTGTCGGCGCCGCAGCCTTACCTTAACTTCAGGAAATTCTTCACAAATTCAATCCTATCAAACATCCTTGAAAGAGTAAACAAACAGCTAACAGATCATCTGCAGAGGAATGGTTTATTTGAAGAGTTTCAGTCAGGTTTCAGAGCTCATCACAGCACAGAAACAGCTTTAGTGAAGGTTACAAATGATCTTCTTATGGCCTCTGACAGTGGACTCATCTCTGTGCTTGTCCTGCTAGACCTCAGTGCAGCGTTCGATACTGTCGACCATAATATCCTATTAGAGCGATTAGAACATGCTGTAGGTATTACAGGTACTGTGCTGCTGGAGATTCCCATGATGCACTGAGTGTTTCTTCTACACACCTTTCTGCATTTAATCGTAGGTAATTATTAATCTCTGGCTCTCTTCAGCAGCACGTCTTTGTCCCATCGTCCCACCTTCAACTCCTGCCAGAGGTTTTTCCGCCATCGCTACAGCGACAGCTCACAGGGCGTCTTTACCTGACATTATAAAGCACTTTGACACAACTGTGAGCTGAAGTGTTTCCTGTGAACATGATGTCACCGCGTGTTCGATTCGTACATTTATCCAGGCAGCAGCTCCAACAGCGAGTCCGTCAGAAACACGTCTGCAGACTTTGAAAGAACTCAACTGTTTAAATTAAGGATTAAAATTTGCATCATGGGGGCGTGGCCTCTTTGGCTGACAGGCGGATGGTGACGCACAATTCTGACCTGGAGCCTGACAACACGTGTGAGGAAGATGGTTTATATTCGGCTGTTACTGAGCATCTGTGTGTCTGCGTGCAGAGGCCACGCCTCAATGAGCTCACACCCCCTCATTGGTTGTTGGAACACCTAAAAAGCACACCTGTGTTGTGCAGGTATCTGTGGTCAGGGTTACAGGAAGAAGACTCGACACGTGTGAATAAAACATCAGCGGTACTTTAATAATGATCTGAGGAGCAGCGGCGTGGCGTCACCTGCACGTGGACCCAAAGGTTTCATTTAAAAACATCATGTGACGTCACAGGAACAGTCGGCGGACTCGCACTCGCACACACATCCGGGTCATCGACGAGGTGTTTAGAAGAAAAAAATAATAAAGAGACAAAAAGTAGGAAAATGTCCCACAGCGGACGCCGCAGTCCTGCCGGCGCCAACACCACGCTGACGCCGCACGCTGGAGGCGGAGTCACTTCACTGTCTGAGCTGCAGTCAGACGGGGAAAAGCTGAGGAATGGTGGCGAGCGAGAATGGTGACAAGAAGAGCAGCAGCAGGTGAGCGGAGAGTTTCCCATGATGCTTTGCCACATCCTGACAGAACGCCACAGGCAGGAGGAGGCGCCGCGGGAACCGAAGCTCCGCCCTCGGCTCATGATTAGCACCGAACTTCGCAGGACTTCCTCTGAAATGTCCTCAGATCCACAGCCGAGTGAGCAAACTCCGGAACGCCGAGGCAGGAAATGACCTCACAACCCGACCGACCCTCAGCACTTGGCTCGAGTCTGCCTCACCTGAAGCAGGTGATTATAGGCCACGCCCACAAACAACTGTCACTGATCTGGATGGTAAAGTGACAATTTGCAACTTCACCTCGCTTCAGACAGGAAGTGACGAGGGCGCACTGCAGGAAGTTGACATTAAAGGTGGGCGGAGCTTCAGCGACCGCGGCTCCCTGGAGAAGTTTATGAAACGTTTCTGTTGATGTTTACGAGTCATTATTTCGCCGCGCGGCCCGTTCCCCGCCTCACCCGGGTCGTCCGCTCGGCCTCGGCGCTGCTTTATGTCCGTCAGAGGAAATGCTGCTCCGCCCCCTCCTCCTCGTGTTCAGGCGTCGGACTCGTCGCTGCTGTCGCGGCTGATCTCGATCTGCAGCGAGGGCAGGTTGTCCAGCCGACTCTTCTTCATCTTGTGGGTGAGACGCTCCTGCTTCTGTTTGATCATGGCGCCCCACATCCTCTGCAGCGTCGAGTCGTCCTCCTCGTCCCCGCGCCCGTCCTCCTCCTCCTCCTTGTCCCCCTCTCCATCGCCACGCCTCCTCTCGCTTCTACTGCTGCCGCCGCCATCCCGGCCCGACGAGGAAGAGGAGAACAGCCCCGCCGAGCGGCCGCTCGACCTGTCGTGACGTCTGGCGGCGGCGCCGCTGCCGTCGTCGTCGCTGGAGCCGAGTCTGCTCCACAGCCCGCCTGCAGACGAGAGAGAGCGTTACAGACGCCACACAGCAAAGAGAGAAGACGAGGTCGGCGTCGCCTCCGTACCCGTCTTCCTGTCTGTGGACGAGTTTGAGCAGTGGCCTCTGCTGTCCTGACTGGCCACGCCCAGTCTGCGATGCACATCTCTGGCTAGGGGCGCGTCTCTCGGGGACAGCGGCGAGGGGGAGCGGCGTCTGTCTGGAGAGTAGCGTCTTTTCCCAAGCCGCTGCCGTACGTCTGCGGAGAGCGTCAGAGTCAGAGGCCCGCCTCGCCGCAGCACAAGCAGCTGGATTTAAAGCGCTCACCTGTCTTCCCGCCGCTGACCGCCGGAGGGGGCTGTCTGTGCTGGGAGTGGCCCTGCCGCTTCTCCTCCAGCAGCTGCCGCACGTCCGTCACCTTAGAGGGCGACGAGGATTTGGTGCCGCTCTGTGATCCCGACGTTCCGATCCTGTTCCTGAACGGTGCGACACAGGCAGAGTTAGACGCAAACGTGTGAGCGCGGCGGCGAAACATTCCTGCACGTTTAACGATCAGAGCAAAGAAAATCGTTCATGCATTCACCAGCTGTGACCACACAGGCTGCTTCCTCCTGAGGCCGGTTACATCACAGCAACGCGGCGTGGACTCCCTAAATGCCTCCTTTTCCCCCAATTTGAAGGATGAGTCGTCTTTACTGCCCAACATGTCCCAGAATTCATAGCGCGGCCAAGTTTTAATATTACTCTTATTAATCTTTCTGGGTCACAAAACAAACGTTTAACATATTTTCAGGCGAGAATGTAGCTGTGGAAACATAAACCAATAAAACTGAATAGAAAATAACACACGCACACAGACACACAAACACACACACACAGACACGCAAACACACACAAACACGCACACACACAGAGACACGCACACACACAGAGACACACACACACACACACACACACACAAACACACACACACACACACACACACACACAGACACACAAACACACATACACACAAACACAAACACAGACACACAAACACAAACACAGACACACACACAGACACAAACACAGACACACACACACACAGACACACACACACACACACACACACACACACACACACACACAGACACACACACACACACACAGACACACACACACAGACACACACACACACACACACAGACACACACACACACACACAGAGACAAACAAACACACACACACAGAGACACGCACACACACACACACAAACACACACACACACACACACACACACACACACACACACACACACAAACACACACACACACACACACACACACACACAAACACACACACACAAACACACACACACACACACACAGACACAAACACACACACAGACACACACAGACACACACACACACAGACACACACACACACACACAGAGACAAACAAACACACACACAGAGACAAACAAACACACACACACACACACACAAACACACACACACAGAGACACGCACACACACACACACACACACACACACAAACACAGACACACACAGACACACACAGACACACACACAGACACAAACACACACACAGACACACACAGACACACACACACACAGACACACACACACAGAGACAAACAAACACACACACAGAGACAAACAAACACACACACAGAGACAAACAAACACACACACACAGACACACACAAACACACACACAGAGACACGCACACACACACACACACACACACACACACACACACACACACACACACACAGACACACACACACACACACACACACACACTCTGACCGGATGCTCTTCAGGTGCGTCTCCAGCTCGTCGGCGTACATCGTCATCTTCTTGCTCTTCTTCGGCGACGGCGTGGAGATCATCTTCAGCTCCAGGTCGTAGTCCATCTCGTCCGACTCGGACCACGGAGACGGAGAGCGGTCCGTCTGGCCGTGAAGCCCCGCCCCCAGCGAGCGCGAGCCACCGCCCCTGTCCCCCCTCTCCCTGTACTCCACCACCCTGTCGTCAGAGTCCATGTCCTCGTCGCCGTCGTCTTCCTCCTCCTCCTCCTCTTCTTCCTTGATGGGCTCCTCGGGCAGGTTGACGAGATCCGCTGAGAGAAGAAGAAAACCACATTTAGGGCTCCAGAGGGCGACTAAAAAAACAGCTGCTCCAGTAAAAAAGAAAGAAAAGTCTCCGTGTGGTCGACGACTCACACATGACCCCATCGTGTGTCCCAATCAGTGAAAGTCAGGGCGGGGCCTCTGTGATTGGCTGTGGTAAGTGCAGGTGGACAGAGGTGAGAAGCTGAACAAAGCGACGTCGAGTCAGTAAATCCTGAATCGACTGTATTTTGTCAGAAACACCAGATCCTCAGATTAAAGCTCACAAAACGATTTCAACACACAGTAAATAAGAGCAGAAACACAGACGCCACAAAGACGTGAACACAGAGCTGTTGGCTTTGTCATCGACGGCCCGAACACGGACACGCCGTCGGGGCTGAGAGCCGACAGCTCTGTGTTTACGTCGTTTTGTGAGTCTGAGCTGCAGGTTTTGTTTCTCCAACCAAAATGTTTTGCTTCCACCACGATGACATCACGATGACATCACACTTCCTGCACAGCTCTCTCTGTTTTCTGCATTATTCATTCACTTATCAGCCATCAGTCGGCTGCTGTCGTTTTTTTATTCCTCGGACAACAAAGCCTCATTTCTGCTGTTCAATACTGAAGAAATGTAAACTTTTTAAAATGATGCAAAACTGCAGAATATTTTAAGCTTATTTATAAAACTCCAGGCCAGAAAATCTGCTTCATGTTTTTCTGTTTTATTCTCAGTTTCTTTGACACAAAGGCCTCTGCTGTGACGCTCACGTCTCACAGTATCAGAGCTGAGAAATGATCAGAGTTATAATATTTCTGACTTCTGAGGCTAAACTGAATCCAATCGATCAGTGATGATGCTCAGCCCGGGTGAGCAGTGTAGGCCTGACGGAGTGGATGTAGCCGTGGGTGATGAGAGAAGATGAAAACAACCATTGATAACTTTGTTAAGTTAACTTCTTGTTAAGACCTGATCTGAAGTTCACAGCTCTGACACGCAGCATCAACCTCTGAGCGCTGAAAAAGCAGCAGCGTGTCCAGAAACACTTTATATGCTGCGATAAACGCCCAAGTGTCCCCCCCCCCCCCCCCCCCCCGCTGCCTTTCAGCAAACAGGTCGTCAGAGGAGCCGATTGATGATTAAGTTTAACGATATCACCAGAGCCAACGCTCTTTAAGCACACGATTGTTTACAAATCGATATCGTCTGTGTGGCAAACTTAAAGCTGCGGTTAAAAAGTTTGTGCCACCGCAGCAAAAAGTCCAGAGCTCTGACATTTCTCCACAGCCCACAGGCTCCTCCCTCCCTTTGGGAGTCACGGTGCTGTGAGGTCATCGTGGCGTGGATGACGAGGTTACAGACACGAGCTGCGTGTCACTGTTAACGGCCGACCACGAAAGTTTACGGACAGACGGGAGAAAACGCCTTCGATACTCCGAGGGCTCGTCTGGTTTCGGGATCACAGCCTAACTGACCCCGCCCTCTCTGTGCGAGGGCGACGTGATCTCACCCGAGTGTCGGTGTGTGTACGGCGGCGTGTGGCCCATGCTGTCTCCAATCAGAGGCTTCTTGCTCTTGATGACGTCTCGCTGGATGCGTCGGTTGTGGTACCGCCTCTTCCTGAACGGGAAGCAGACAAAACTTTATTAAACACTGACGACCGTGACGCAGAGCTGCATCTACACCGGATGGACAAATGACCTTTGACCTCTGAGCCTTACCAGGAGTTGCTGAGGATGCCTTTCATGCCGCCATAGTTCGGGTTTCCGTACTTCATGTAGTATCGGCTGCGGCGAGCGGCGCCCGGCTCCTTCTTGTCGTCTGCACACAGAAAACACGTGTTAAGCCGGGCAGACGCTGTGCGACGTTTGGCCTTCGTCGTGCGTCGTGTACGTCAGGTAACGAGAAGCGAGTAACACGTCACGACCAGCTCCCCATCATCAATCGCTTGGTTTGAAATCCTCGCGACCGTCGTGAGGGCGTCACCGCAGCCACTCACACTGCGCCACGCGAGCGACGGGTTTTCTGTTGTAACCTTCATGTTATGGACGCACAGTGTGACTCAGGTCGCATCAGAGCACCGTGACCTATGACCTTCTAACCCCTGCGAGTCAATCGTGCAGTTTGAGCAGAAGCTGAATAACGACTGAAAAAAGCCGAGCGTTACAGACGTTTGACCCCGGCTGCACATAAAAGCCTTTCCTGTCTGTGTACCCGCTGCAATAAAAGCATAAAGCTTTCATTAGCATGTTCCACTCCTTCACACTTCCTGTCTGCGGCCTGAGGAAACAGGAAGCACAAAACAGAAACACTTTAACCGCCCTGGGTTTACGCCCACTGAGAAAACAGGCGACGTGTTCAGTGCTGCTGTTATTGGACGAATCATGTGACGCGCTGATTTCTAATCACCTGGCTGTGAGTGTGTGTCTGTGTGTGTCTGTGTGTGTGTGTGTGTGCGTGTGTCTGTGTGTGTGTCTGTGTGTGTGTCTGTGTGTGTGTCTGTGTGTGTGTGTGTGTGTGCGTGTGTGTGCGTGTGTCTGTGTGTCTGTGTGTGTGTGTCTGTGTGTGTCTGTGTCTGTGTGTGTGTGTGTGCGCGTGTGTGTCTGTGTGTGTGTGCGTGTGTCTGTGTGTGTGTGTGTGTCTGTGAGTGTGTGTGTGTGTGTCTGTGAGTGTGTGTGTGTGTGTCTGTGAGTGTGTGTGTGTGTGTCTGTGAGTGTGTGTGTGTGTGTGTGTCTGTGAGTGTGTCTGTGAGTGTGTGTGTGTGTGTCTGTGTGTGTGTCTGTGTGTGTGTGTGTGTGTCTGTGAGTGTGTGTGCGTGTGTCTGTGAGTGTGTGTGTGCGTGTGTCTGTGAGTGTGTCTGTGTGTGTGTGTGCGTGTCTGTGAGTGTGTGTGTGTGCGTGTGTGCGCGCGTGTGTGTCTGTGTGTGTGTGCGTGTGTCTGTGTGTTTGTGTGTGTCTGTGTGTGTCTGTGCGCGTGTGTGTGTGTGTGTGAGACCTTGCGTGGCGAAGCGCAGCAGCAGCTTGTTTCCTTTGAAGGGTTTGATGGCGGGCCGCAGGTCGTTCCTCAGCAGGGACGCTCTCTCCGCCCGCGACAGGTCGTCCTGCGCACACACAGCCGATGACATCATCGATCACTTTTGGGCACTGGTCGGTGAACCTGATTGGTCAGGCGGCGTCCTACCTGTCTGCCCTCAGAATTCGTCTTCGTCTCTGCGTCGCCATCTTTCCCCTCAATGTCCTCGCTGAGCTTCTTCGCCGTTTCCTCTCCACCTTCGTCTACCTCGCCCTCCTCCTCTTCATCTGATCCTTGACTTCGCCGACCTGCGACATCGTAACATTTACCCACAATGCCCTGCGGCTTCTGCTGGTTTTCCCCTACAGTGCTCGCCCTCACCTTTGCTCTGCTCGCCCGGCTGGCTGGAGCCCCCCGTCTCCGTGGTAACCGTCTCCGAGTCGGGCATCCGGCTTGTGTTGATGAGCGCTCGAATGGGGGTGTCGTCATCTAGCCATACCACGTTACCTAGGAAACCATCAGGTGGTGAGAACAGGGTTTGACCTGAGGTGTGATTGGCTGGCTCACATGCCCCGCCCCTTCTGTCTGCACGCCGTACTCACAGGAAGTGTCGTCGATCCACTCGATGTGAGCCGGAGGATACTCTTTAAAGTACCCGAAGACGTCCTGCGTGCTCATGTCGTCCACGCCCATCACATGGATCGCCTCCATGCGCAGCTGGGGGATGGCTGGGCACCACAGAAGAAGAAGATGTTAAACTAGCTCCCGATCAGGAGAAGGTCGTCTCTGCCTGCTGACAGTCACAGAGGACACGTACCTTTTTTCATGGCGTCTTTATCCAGGAAAACGTTCCGCTGGCCGACCTTCTCTTCCCCGTGAAAATGGAAACGCTGCGCTCGCTTCTCTTTCCTTTCGATCGCCTCCTGATGAGGAAGAAAACAGGAAATAACTCGAGTAATCAGAGGAGTTTGAACCCTGAGCTTCCCACTCAGCTGTCACTGTTTACCTGACATCATCAGGTCATGGTGACCTTTGGAAAGGTCCCACACATGCGTCCTGACCCTACAGGCGCTCAGACTCTTGCATGTGCTTCACTAATATCACCCACAGTGAGAAACACACCCGGCCACACACGCTGGAGGTTTACCTTAGAGTTCACGTCGATCCCAGTGATGAAGGCTCCGGCCTTGTTCTCATAGCGCCGACTGGTGTCCTGTGAAACAGACAGACAGCAGTGGGACGAGGCCACGGTTTCACTTTCCCTTTGAGCCATTTCTGTTGGTTTGCCTCAGCAACATTACAAAGCGACTGTAAACACATGAGAAACACAGGCTGTATGAAGCAGCAGCCACGCAGGCCTCCAGAGCGACTCTAACGCGACTTTCACACAAGAAGAAAACTTTCATTTCTCCAGCTGATGAACTGCTCTGGATACTGTCTGTGTGCTGGCCGGGGAGGAGACACCCGTGAAGGTATGAAAACTACTAAGTGCGCGTGTATTCAAATAGAATAACTCTCCCCGTTTTGCATTTTTCTGCACGTAAAAACGTTAAACTAACTAGTTTTAGCTGAGGTTTGGTGGCAGGGCCACTCTATACTAGCAGGAAGAGTAAATAACAAAGGAAGACTAATGGAATCCAGGGTCACGCTTAGAAGAAAGCAGATCAGTTCGGTGTGCGCATACCTGCTGAAATAGTTGAGCACTCTGCGCTCTCTGCTTTCTTTTACACGTAAACATCTTAAATTCGATGTTTTTTAAGTAGAGTTTGGTGGAACGTGCGCTCCACACAAACAGCACGTGAACACAGCAACAAGTGACTGAAATAAACACGAACCCCGCAAACATGTCGAAAACGTAAACCAGCCCCGGTTAACGCGAGGCCCCCGCCGCTCATCGGCAGCCCCCACAGCACGGGGCGGACGCCTGACTCCCGGGGAGAAAGCCGGGAGTCCAAGTAACCGCTAGCCGACACTTCCTGCGGATCTGCCGGGGGACGGAGACGCCAGTCCCCGGAGTGCCGGGGCCTAGTCCGGGCTTACCGGCAGCAGCTCCTTCAGAGAGCGGTTAACGGAGATGTCCTCGGGCTCCAGCTCTCCCTCCTCCACCTCCATCGGCTCGGCTTCGCGGGCATCTCTATCCGACTCGGAGTCGGAGTCCGAGCGGTCGGAGCCGCTGTCTGATTTCACCGAGACCCGCAAGCTGCGTACTGCCGCCATGGTGCTAACCAAGCAGCTAACAACGGCCGCTAGCGCTGCGGCTCTGGGCTGACCCGGAAACCGTAACTACGACTTCTTCTGCGGCCTGCAGGCAGCGCACCAGAGCTCTTCCGCCCCCTGTGGTTTTTAAGGGTATAACATGATGTCATGCTCAGCAGAGGGCGGTGCTGAACAACAGACACGTTAACAGCGTCACAGACGATATAGTAGAACATGTAAAAAATGTTTTTAATAAATGTGTAAATGTAAACAGTCCTAAATATAACGGGGCTGAAGTGTACTGCACAATGTGTGAAAAATCTAAATAAAAAAGTACAAAGTAATTAATAAACAGGTAAGCATGATAACAGAGTAAAACATTATCAGAATTACACTGAATAAAGAAATAAACACAAGGCTGTAACAGAAATAGAAACTAATGAAAACGCAGTATAAAAACATTTATTCGTCTCTTAGTTAAACAATAATTTTCTCTCTTATTTATAAAGTTTCATATTTATTTGCTTTAATTGTTTTATAACAGATACTCAGACACACAAATAAACACAGAGAAGAACAACTAACAACTAATTATTTGTTAGTTTTTGTTCTTTTATAAAAGGACAATCAGCCTTTTTCAATGCTTTGAACCAGCATCTGGCTCTGAGGCTCCAGCTGTGCATGAACACGACATCCTCAGTAGTTTGTAGCTGCAGACAAGAATGACTTCTGCAGCTGAAGCGTGTCTTCAGTAAAATAATACAAAAGTAAAAACCCACTGAGACGAAAAACAATCCGGAGAGAATGACACGACAAAAACAACAATAAACACTGAAAGAAGCTGATTTTTATTTGTGAAATGTTCAGTTTTACAGATTCATGCTTTACATCTTACACACACACACACACACACACACACACACACACACACACACACACACACTTTATGACATCAGAAACACATGCAGACATCTTTGTGTTCATGCTGCATCATCGTCCCTCTTTTAAAACAAACCAGAGCTTTTATTTTGAAAACCCGAACTCCTGTAGCTGCGCAGCTTCCAGTGGAGTGAGTGACCGCGAGACTCGACGTGATTGGTGCGATTGTCCCTCAGAGAGGGAGAGCAAAGCTGCTTCTTCTGCCTGACCTCCAGCAGCTCCACCTATCTCACTCACCTGCAGCACCGCCCACCTTGGATCTTTATGGCGTCTGTGTTGAGAAACCATCAGAGTCACAAACTTTATGGGGATAAAGGCCTCGTGTCCAGGACCAGGCACCCTCGGGGGGACCAGCACCAAAAAGACTAGGTTGACAAAAAGACTAAACGGCACTGAGGACCAATCATCTCACAGGGGGCGGGGCGTTACAGTTCTTGTGGTTGCTGCTGATACGAGTGAATCCCCAAATGTTGAGCTCCCGTGGTGTTTTTGTTTTTCTTGTTTTGGTTGAAATACTTGGAGAGAGGACGTCTGGATGCGAGCACCTCAGCGGTGTTTGGGAGAGGGGCATCAACCGCTGCCCCTCAGGGAAGCGCAGCTGCTCGGGTCCTTTGGGTGGATTCTCAGCCCCTCTCTGCAGCGCCCCCTGGTGTTTGGAGCTACTCATCGTCAGTTTGTTTCCACGTAAACCAAACTGCTCATTAAAGTAAAGTTTTAAGAGCTGCTGCTGTTTCTGTGATAAATGAAGTTTCTACAGCTACATGTTACACTGAATGAAGCGCAAACAGGAAGAGCTCTGCGTCGCATTTGACTGTAGAACGGTTTAAAAAGAAGCTCAGTGTCCTGATACGTTTATGTTCAGAAATGATTTTATGGTTTGTGCAGAAGATGAGAAGAAAAAAAACAGAAACGGGAGAACTGCACTCGGGGTCCTCACAAAGACAGAAAGACAAGTATGTGTGTGTGGTGGTCCATCAGGAGACCCTCCTCTTCCTCCTCTTCCTCCTGCTGTCTGTTTGAAGCTTCAGGCTTTTATTCTGGAAAGCAGCGAGAGAAAGAGGAGAACACATCATGGCCCAGAAAGTGTGAACATGAGCCAACAAAGACAGGAAGTAAAACATAGGATGCTACAGGAAGAACTAACTTTCAAAATAAAGCAGGAAGTAGATCAGAAGCAGCACAAAATGGGATTGAAAAGCAGACTTCTGGGAACGCACACACCTGTCAGCGCCGTCCTGTCGGCTCAGTGTCCCTGCTGCAGACACAAGGTTTCACACTCAGTAATCAGATTACACAGAGAATACTTGAAAAATCACACTGAACAAAAATGAAAAACAGCAGTGACGTCCTGAGAGTCGTGCAGCCCAATCAGCTGCACATCCAGGTAAACGGCGTGCTGATTGGCTGTCACGCAGACTTACCGCGGCGGAGTGGCTCAGCTTGTCGAAGCGAAACTTCAGGTTGGATCTGGGCGAGTTCTTGTTCCTCAGCTCTGAGAGAGGAGAGAGCAAACGAGACGTGAGAACGGCTCCAGAACAGAAACGCTGGCGGTGAGCGGCGTCGCACCTGTGGGGCTGCGGCACACGATGACCGGAGCTGAACTCTGACCTTCTGCCGTCGCAGCCTGGACACGCACAGAGAGAGGACGCAGTGATGAGTCTGCGTTACAAGGCGCCCTGAATAACACGGAGCTGATGTAACGCCGAGCGCGTTTTCTTACCAGGTGTGCGTCGTCAGCTGGGATGCTGAAGCTGCAGGTGCTGGACGTCGACCTGGAGATCTTACTGCTCTCCTTCTTCGTGTGGATCCTGCCGTGAAAGTGAAAAAGTGATGAAGTTTATTGTTTCGCAGTGAAACTGAAACATCTGCTGCACACACCTGTCCCGCTGCCCCGCCTCTGGAGAGCTAGGATTGGACGGCAACTCTGGCCTCACCTCCAGCATCGGGTTGCAGCCGTCGAAGCTCCTCTGCTCACCCAGGAGGCTGAGGAGGCGTATCAGAGACAGGAGGGGGCGGGGTTAATGTCCTGGAGGCAGGTTAAATACACAGCACACCTGTCGAGACCAGCACACCTGAAGGTGCACGCCCACCTGTGCAGCCGTGCTGACATGCACACTGGTGGGTTTGAACAAACAGAGACACGTTGGGCGGCGTTACCTCCTCTGGCTGTGCTTCTCTGTTTGGCTGTCGACGCTCAGCAGGCGAGGAAAAAGTCCCGAGCGCCGCTTCACGGGAGACTTGACGTTACACTGCCAACGCAAAGAGTCCAGGTGTCAACGGGGGCGCTCACAGACGAGCGGCTTCAACCTGCTCCTTCAGTTACCTGCAGAACAACTCACCTCCACGTTCAGGTGCGCCAGACCCCCCCCACTCAAACTGGTGGGCAGTCCAACCCCGCCCCTCGACATGGTCTCCATGGAGACGCTCCTCCCTCGCATCGCCCTCTGAAATGGAAAAAGAGACGTCCAGTAATGGAATCCTGATTTGTTCTGCACAGATGGCTTCTTCCTGTCCATGCCTTTCAGAATAAAAGCTCTAGCCATCTACACAGTGTGACTGTGACTCTAACACAGAAAGCAGCTGTTTGCAACTTAAACAAAACCTCATCTCTGGTTTTACTGACTATGAAATTCATGGTTTTCCTAATAAACATTTGTTGTTGTTGTAAAAATGATTTTCTTACTAATTAAACATAATGTTGTGGACAAAGACTGGATGGGTTTAACTTCACTATCACTGAAAGTTCCATAAAGTAAATAAAAAAGAAATAAATTTACTTCATAATTCATTGATGAGGGAAAATATAACATGTCTGTTACTTTGTCAAACACCTGTGAATAATGACAGATCACGTGCTGAGGTACGAGTCCGACGTCACTGACAGTAACTCAAACACGCTGCTGACGCACTCACATCCACATTACAGCTTTTACTGCTTGTAAAGTGGGACTACTTTCCTCGGTGGAGGTCTGTGAGCTGGACTGGTTCTGGAGCGTCCCATCAAACCATCATCAGGAAAGGTCAACATTCACCTTGATGGACTCCAGCAGTCCTCCGTGGGCCTGTCCGTTCTCCCCTCGGCCCTCCTCCTCCGGCCCTGACGTCAATCCCAGCATGCTCTGGGAGCGTCTCTGCAGCTCGTCGTGGAGGCTGTCCAGGAGGGCGGCGCGGGTTCGCTCCTGACGGAGACGCAAAGACTCTCATGAAATCCCTCACTGTGTTATTTCTGTAAAGTTCAGGCGGCGGCGCAGATCTTCTGGCGCTCAGGTTTACGTTTCCCAGGCAGCAGAGCGGCTTTCAGAGCGTCAGCTTCTCTGCGACATCACGACTGACTTTATGTTTAATGTGAATCATTTTTCTCTGCTGTCACTTATAATCAAAACCAAAACAAATCAGTCGAGCGTCCATGAAGCACGCTCGCAGTCTGAACAGTGCAGCGATTACAGACGCACTGCAGGAGTTTACCTGCAACAGAATTGTTCCTTTGCTTCCTGTAAAAGCCTGACGTGTCTTTATGTGTTTGTAGGTTCATATAATTAAGTACTTCCTGTTACATCATGAGCTCAGTACTGAAATCTGTTACTGTGATTGCATCACTGCGTCGGTGCGTGGCTGTGGCGGCCTGCAGCTCTTTCTACCTCGAGTCGGGCGAAGCGGTCGCTCTTGTAGCAGGCCAGCTCTGCGTTGATGAGTTTGGTGAGAAGAAACTCTCTGAACTCTGGACCCTGAAGTACAAACGCAGCAGACGTAAGCACAGCTCTCAGATCAGCCTCAGCCTATGAAGAGTCCAACAGCCTCACCTTTTTAAAGACAGGGGCGGCGAGGGGCGGGCCAAAGGGCGGGACGTCCTCTCGTGCTGTGACGGAAACCTGTCGGTCAGAACAGCTTCTGTTGTAACAGGTGGAGTGAAAGAGGCAGATCTGTGTCCCCGCCCACGCAAACCCACCCAGCTATGAGCAACAATGCAGAGACGCTCCCTCTCCTCAGTGAGAGAAGGAGGAGCCTCTGGTGGGAGGCCTCATCCCCGCTGTTGTCATGTTTCAGAGGCTGAAAGAGAAATCTTCAGCCGCCACGAGGATTTGTTTCTGTGAATTCAGATTAAACTGCATCTGATGCCACGAAGCTCACAGACAATCGTGGAGAAAAGGAAGCCGGCGTGTACCTTGTAGGAGGTGGTCTCAGAGCACGGCTCCTCTGCCTGCACCACGACGAAGGCGTGGAGGAAGTTGGAGGCGATCATGTCGGGGACGAAAGGCGTGGCCTCTTCTTGAAAAACCAGCGCCACGATGTCATTTCCGATGTGCCGTTTCCTCTGCAGCTGAAGGACAGAGTGATGCTGTTACTGCAGTCGGCTCATAACGTTTATGAAGCACAGCAACAACTTCAAAGTGTTTCTGTCACAGTGTTACAGGACAAACTGAACGACAGTCTGACTGAACACGCTGTTTGGATGCAAACACTGAACCAGCAGCTGCAGTTCCTCTGACGGCCAGCAGAGGCTCTCGCAGTGAGTCGCTCACATGTTCAGACTTTACAGCAGCAATAAACACGTTTACAGGCTGACACTAAATAAATAAATAAAACATTTTTGGCTCTAGATCATGTCCCCTGCAGCTGCCAGCTTCACCTCTGTTTGTGCTGCTGGTGCCGACACAGGGTCATGTGATGACGAGCATCCCTCCTGCTGCAGGCGTCTGCTTTACACGGAGCCAACCTGCTGAACCGTCTGCTGCTCCTGTTTCACGCTGACTCATTCTGTGTTTTGTTTCTCTGTCACGCCGTCTTCGTGCCGCCTACCTGCTGGGCGTCTCCCTCGGTGAAGGGCAGCTTGGTGGACACGTGGAACATGATCTCCTGCTGCCGGTGGACCGTGTAGATGGACTGAGACCCCGTCTGACCGTGAGACACATCCAGACCCCCCCGAAACCTGCACAGAGGAAACAGGCACCACTCAGTCTGCTCTGAGGTTAACGAAAGCTATTTAGAGTTTGGAGTAAATAGATGCGATTCAGAGCGAATCAGCCATCTGTGCTCATGTTGGCTTCCCTCCTGATTTATTTTGGTTTGTGTGCTGATCGTTCTTTAAGAAGCTTAATCTGTGTGTGATGGAGCAAAGCTGGAAACACGCAACACGCAGAATGAAACGGCGTTTAACCGAATCTGGGCCAGTAAATGTTTCGTTTCACTGCAGACAAACAAAATATCAACAAACACTGTTTAATATTCTGAGTAATAAATAAACGCTGAGTCTGTCTCAGGTTATTGTTTATGGGTCACTGATTACAGACCGTTGCTCTGCGTGTTTGATTGTCCGTCAGTCCGTGCTGGACTAAACTGTGGCACAGCTACAAAATTTGCTCCGTGGTTGCTACTGAAGGATCTGCTTTGGTATTAACTGACATGTTACTGATAGAAATAACTGATTAAACGTGACGATTTGCAGTTTTGTCTCGTCTCTCACCCTTTGAAGTCCTGCAGATCCACTGTGTCTCCCAGCAGCTGCAGGAACTCTGTGAAAGCCGGCGTTTCCTCGTTGTTCCTGAACAGCTCCTCCTCGGACACCTGAGGGACAGGCGACATGTCAGCTACGATACTCTCATCACAGAAGGTGAACTACCCTCAGAAAGTCAAAGGAGCTTGCAAAGAAAAGCGTCTGGACTTCTTTAAGAAGTCCAGACGCTTTTCTTTGCAAGCTCCTTTGACTACAATGACCTGGATGACTGAGAACCTTCACAGACCCACCCTCAGAAAGAACTAAAGATGGATACATTGAGATTGGCTAATGTGTTTTTCATAGTTTGAAAAGATTTGCTGAAACAGGTTTTACAGCAGTGCTGATATAATCAGCAGGATCAATAACATCACTCACTGATGGACCAATACAAACTATTTCACAAGGCAACGCTAAGAATGAGCGAACGTCTTTATGAGCTGCTTGGGTTGGTCTGCAGCGTCCTCTGGAGTGCTTACAGCTTATATATATTTGGTCGTACCATGTAAAATCACCTCTAAATCAGCTCATTTCGTCCAAACGATAGTTGCAGCATATTTAGTAAAGCCCGTGAAAACAGTAACAGCTACTGGAGCGCATCAACAAACCCAAGTGCTTCGGTTAGAGATCAGTCCACTAGTGGGAATAAAGAAGGAAGATGGAAACACCGAGTGGACACAAAGCAGGTGGTGAGGTACCTGACCAAATCTCTGGTAGATGACTCCAAACTTGTAGGTGTTGTTCACCTCGTGCTCATCATAGTTCACTATTAGCTGAGACGCCTGCAGACAAAGACAGATGTGCATCATCTCCTCTGACACTGAACAGAAGCCCAGGTGTGCTGACGGCGTGGGAGCCTACCTTCGGGTACAGGACGGGACTGAACCGCAGACCTGCCGCTTCGTCGCACAGCAGCTTCGCAATGACAAACATCGAGGTTACAGTCAGAACAACGCTGAGCCTTCAAAGTTCAACCATAGAGGACATCATGGACCCACTTGGGCTGGAGCTCGTACAGCATGTAAAGCAGCTGTGAAGCAGCTACACTATGGAACCAGTCTGAGGTGCTGGTGCTTACCTTGGCCAGCTCTGGTACGCTTGGGATGTCCGGCAGCTCTGCCAGAGATAATCTGTGGTAGACGCTTTTCACCCGAGATCTAATGAAACAGGAGAGACCAGAAACCAAACGTTACCTCCAAGAATAAGTAACTAAATACTTGTTCTGTCCTCACACCGACTCATTGACACCAGGTAGCAATAAATGTTTGACCCACATGTGGACCACATCTGCAGTTTTCTTTGGCCCATAATCGGCCTTGACCGAGGGAGACGACTCAAGTCTTGCTCCCTCTACTCAGCCAGAGCAACACCACATCTGGGCCAGATGTCAGGTGTATCGTAACATCTGGGTAACACCTGGTCTACCGAACACCTGCCATGAGCCGACTCACGTAGGGCGAGATATTTGTTGGTAGCTTACATGAGCCATCAGTGCCAAAAGTCGAGATCCTGACATGTTTATGAGCCCCACCCTATCATCTGCCTCCCGTGTGACCTTAATGACCCAAAGCTTCCTTTGACTCGAGCAGTCCTGAAGACTCAAGAGGAGAGGTTTGTGAAGGGTGCATTAACAAAGAACTATTTCAGCTTGAAATCTGAATTGAATTGAACTCGAGGTGGTTGGCCATCGGTCCCAGCTGCTCACACAGACTTCAGTCGGCTGCTGTTCTTCTTCGGGTAGTGCGGTCAATTCATAGAAGATCTGCTCCACACGGGATCTGACTCATCTGAGAGCAGCAGCCTCGTAGGTGGACTGAGTCAAACTCTGGTTTCAGGACCTGATTTATTTTAGCTCACACTGAGCTCGTTTGGGCTTTTATCAGCTTCTGTTTCACTTTAGAAGATTTCTGAGGCTCGTGTTCGTCATCAGAGAGGACAGAGCTGTTTGGGGTAAACACACCGGTCATGGCCTCCATGATGATCTCTGTTCCCCTTTCATTTTGTCTGTGTGAGATTATTTCCTGTTTTATTTTGAAGGTTCCTTTCATTTGTTCTTTCCCATCCACCACGGACTCAAACACTGATTGTGACGACTGGCTCTTGGCGAAGGCGGTCGCACTTTCCTCCTCTCCCTTATCTTCCCTGCTTAGCCTCTTGTGTCCTTGTCTAGTCTCGTGTGTTTTGTGTTACTTTCCCTGGAACACTCTCTCACTGTCTGTTCTCTAAAACCTAAAGAGAATTATGGATTTGATCAACTGGTCTCTGAATGCTATTGACACCCTTTTCTCAACGAGAAGCCCTGGATGTGCTTTCCCTGCCGGATACACGATGGACGGGTGGCAGAGGATCGTGTGCCTGGCGGGACTGTCGATCGAGGACGCTGAAGATATCTACCTATTCGGAACCATGATAACAGGGTTCTTGCTGATTGGAGCTGGCTTGGCCCTGACTTATCGGAGAATTAAGAAAGCAGAACCGGCTGTTCAAACCCCCACAAGGCTGCCCGCTGGGATTGAAACGATGGGACGAGGCGCGACTTCTCAACATGGGCTCACTGAGTGCAGCATGGTTAAGAGCTTGGAGAAGCTCACGGCTGCTGTGAACACTCAGAATAAGACCTCTGAGCGTACATTGGATCACATCTTGGAGAAGCTCACTGCAGTCGTGAGTTCTCAGAATCGGCTCTTTAAGCACAAGAATGACAACATCACGGAGCGTAAGTTTGATAACATCATGGAGAAACTCGCGGTGCTCCAACGGGAGATTGAGAGACCAGTGTTGGACTGTTAGAACAGCTTTGAAATTCTCATGAGTTGTTCACACTAAAGTAAAAACCACCATCATCATGCAGCTATCCCTTCAGCCCCAGCTGTGGTCTCAAGGCTGGAGCTGAACAACAACACCCTGATAACGACTGTGTTGAGTCTGTTCTTCCCATTCCATGCAAGCCCACCTGGGTTGGCTGGAAGACTGTTTACTTAGCCTGGCAGGGTGAAGGACACTGTCTCAGCTGAACTATGGACACACACACACTGATACGCACTCATCCCTCCTCCATTTCCAAACGCCTTCGCTGCTTGTTCCCTCCTGGAGAACACGGCGGCTCTGGGCCCAGAACATTTCACTGCAGGGCAACTTGCATGTGACGAATAAAGTTCTGATTGATTGAACATTAGACAGAAAGCAGGGTTTCCCATCTTTTCTTTACAGTCTGTAGTCCCTTGCCATGAAAGCCTGTCATGTTACCTGATGATGACGAGGAGGTGCTCGTGCTCCTTCTCCTGCTCGTGTCTCACAGACAGCAGCAGGTTTCCCACGCTGCTCGATGAGCACGAGAAGTTTAAATGCTCCTGACAACAAAAGAGAAGGACGTCAACCAATCAGGTGACAGCAAAGGATGAAGCTGGATTTAACCCTCCAACCCTCACCCTGCCCAAGAAGTGCTTCCTGTATGCCCGAGCAGCCTCGTTGATCTCCTCCAGACGGTACCCATAATCCCCTGGGGCGGTCTCTTCCTCCTCCACCTCCTCCTTCCCCCTGCTGTCTGCAGGAGGAGGAGCATCAGGATCCTCGATCCAGTAGCCTCCAAACTCAGGTAGGATCACCTGAGGGTACGCCCCGCCCCTCTCCAACACCTGCAACACACATTCAGACAGGTGTGAAACACAAGCACACACTTCACCCCTCAGCAGGCTTCCTGCAGCCGGCAAATCAGAGAGTTTGAGTCATATGGAGGCGGTCCAGTGGAGACTCTAGTCTTCCCCCCCTAAGATTGTTAGCTGCTGTCAGTATGAACAAAATTACTATAATAAAACTTTCCTCTCCTCTTATTGGCTGACGTACCCCTGATCTGACTTCCTGTTACGCCCCCTTTTTGAAAAAAACAATTCGCAGTAATGTTCAGCTTTGTTAACATCGGTCTCACCTCCTCGATCCTCGGATAAGGGATGTAGTCGTCCTGAAACAGAAAGACGGAGACGTCAAACATGTGAGGGACACACGAGGAATCAAAACTGTCCGTTCATCACTGGCTTTACTTATGTAAATGTGCTGTTTTTATGTTTGAAGTCACGAACATACAAAAACATCCATGAGATGGACGTACAGAGAAAAAGCTTGAACACAGACGCATGAAGTGGGAGGATGCAGACATGCAGGCGACCACAGGAGGGATCAAAACAATCACTGAGACACAACGAGGAGCTCACAGCCTCACCGCGACCACAGCCGCCATCACTGCACCCGGCCAACTTTCGTTTTGTGCTGCCACGCCACTCCAGTGCAGCTAAGATAAACTCGTCAGCGTGTTTGTCACATGGTTCCTCCTGCTAACGCAGACGTGATCATCACACTGCAGAAACACCACAGCTAGCTGCTAGCATTAGCACTCCGCCCTTATTCCAACATGTGAAAACCACGCTGATCACGTCCATCTTTTATATACAGTCTGTAACAATCACAGTGGTCATTTCCATCTTTTAAGTACAGTTTGTTCTCAGCTGAGTCGGTGATGAAGCTTCAGGCTCTCACACCTGCTGAAGGTTGGACTACACCAGGTTGTCTTTATGAGCGTGAATGAAATGAAGCCATGAAAGTGAGCGCGGATGGATATGAGGACAAACAGACAGATGGACAGACGTGCCTTCTGTCTCTGAGGGATTGTCTTCATCTCGGCAGCTTCTGGCACCTGCTGCAGCAGAGACGGGGAGAGAAGACGTGAGGACGACTGTTTCACCCCGAACACGTGAAGCTGTAAAACAGCTCACAGAGGTTCAGTCTGATTCATTAAAATAAGAAACAGCTCGCTAACGTGTTTACATGGAACTACTTTCAGCTGCGGATTAACACAGATTTGGTGGATTACGTGTGCACTGATGGAGGAACATTTCAGCCACTGGTGGATTTTTAGAGCTTTTGTGAGGCTAACAGGATTAATGTGAAGCTTTGATGAAGACGAGCTTCAACCACACAAACATCAGCTGAAGAGTTTTCTGACTCTGACAAACAAATTTCACAAAATTAAAGAAAAAGTAACAAAAATTTTAATTAGCAATGGTGTGTAATGTTTTACATATCAGGACATAATAAAAATCTCTTTGATTATTTATTCAACCAAAGTGCAGAAACACTGAGCTGTAGAGTAAACAGGAGCGTGATCGACTCGGAGGTTTGTAGCTCTGCAGCATTCAGGTGTGCTAACACAATGACACCGTTCACCCTGAGGTCCCAACAGCTCCATCTCTATAGGCCTCAGTTAGCAGGTCAAAGGTCAACGTTTGCAAAGCTATAGCTGATCTGGGACAAAGTGAGACCAAAGAGTTTGTTCAAAATCAGAAAACGAACACATGCAGCGATGATGAACCAAAGTGTTCAGAGTCAGGATGAGGACGTCTGTCCCACAGCTGCACCAAACTGGGTCATCAGCAGGTCACAGATCCACACTCAGCAGCAGATCTGCAACACAACAGCTGAAACCACAAGGAGCTGCTGCAGAGCTCAGAGAGCTGTGAAGGAGAGTGGACCACAGATCGTCCACAGTGGGAGACCCACAGAAACCTTCGCTGCTGAAGGATTTATTGTGTTACGTGTTGCTGTTGTCTAGTTCAGAATCTGCTGATTCTCCGGCTGTTTTTACTTAAACCCTGCAGCTGTTTGTCATCAGTCACCGGGCGGATTATCTGAGGAAACAAGCAGGAAAAATTCGACTTATGTCCCTGTTTAGGTCTCCGAGGATGATGTGCGATGAGACGTAGAGGTGCAGGTGTAACAAGAGCACATCCAGAGAGAACAAGAAGCATAAAACAGGATAAAACATATAAAAGAAAGAAACAAGGGGAAATAACACGCGTGTCGCGTGTCCAGAGATGTTACAAAGATCCAAAGTGACGGATGAAACGACGCAGCGTCGTTGTGTCATGTTTGTACCTGATCTAATGGCTGAAACCTGGTTTTGTTCTGCTGGAAGCTAAAAGAAGATTTGATGAAGCCTGTTGTTCGTCGGAGAAGCTTCACGAGATAATGAGAGAATTTTATTTTGAAGAAAAGTCTTAAAAATATATAAATGTTCACTGCAGGAGAAAATAACCCACACACACACACACACACTCACACACACACACACAGACACACACACACACACACAATCACACACACACACACGCGCACACTGACACACACACACACACACACACAATCACACACACACACACACACACACTGACACACACACACACACACAGACACACACACACACACACACAATCACACACACACACACGCGCACACTCCTCGTGCATATGGTACGACAACTTTTCTCCGTGCCCCTGGTACACTGCGCAGAAACACCTTGCCACACGCACACACACACACACAGACACACACACGCACGCACACACACACACACACACACACACACACACACACGCACACACACACACACTCTTACCTCCATCTTGTCCATCGTGTCAAAGAAATGCGCCGACTGCAGACACACAAACGGGTCAAAGCTGTTTATTTGTGTTTGTTTACGCTGAAAAGTTTCTGAGGATGATTCTGGTTCCTGTTCACCTCCACGTGGCCTGAATGACCTAACAGTTCATAAGTTTGTGGAAATATTGGCTCTGTACACCCCACAGTGGATCCATCCAGGCGTGACTGCCTTCAGCTTTAATTTGAAGCCTTTAATTAAAGTGTTGAAGGCAGGCAGGTAGAACATGAGTCGATCAGAGTGCTGAACTTGTTGCTGTTCAATTCCTAATATGACCTCCAAAGAGGCTCTTATCTGTTAGCACTTTTCCTGAGGGCTGTGTGTAACACTCCCACAGATGTGTCAGATCCACGGTGATGGAAAACAGCTTCACCGTCTGACCAGGTCAGGACGACTCAGGTCAGACAGGAGGTGCAAACCTCTGGTTACACTCAGGAACATCTGAAAGATGAAACCAGGATGGAGCTGGAAGACTGATCATCATCTGTCTGTACGGCTGCAGAGGGCCGGTGTTCATGGGTGAAGCAGGCTGTCGTCTCTGCTCCGTCACACGGAGCGTCACAGCGCAGGTGGAGACTGAGAAGCTTCTCAGGAGTTTCTCACCATAAAGAAAAGAGCTGATCTCAGGTCAGCGGAGCAGCTTTTCTGTGATTAACGTGAGGCCCACCAACCCTCCACCACAGCTCCACCCACTCCACCCTGCCTGCTCTGCCTTCTCCGCTTCTCTTTGGCTGACCTCATCCACCTTCACTGTGGTGGTGCACAGAGGCAACATTACAAGGACCTGTTGTTGTGGTGAGACGGTGCCTCCGTCTGAATCAGAGTTCGTTAAAAACATAAATAAACAAAAACAATAACCTGCAGCTCATTAGAACTGAAAGCGATGTGAAAGTAAACAGAAATGTGCAGAAAATCAACGGCTTGTTACCTTCATGGTGGGGGGGGCGGTGCGGGGCGGAGAGGGGGGGGCGTCAGCCACAGGAACATTGGAGATGGTGAGGAGCTCCTGTTTGCTGAAACACAGGAAGAAGCACGAGTGAGTCAGGGTCACGAGTCAGAGCACGCCAGCGTCACAATAACGTTTCTATTCAAGACAAACGAAGCTGTGATTGGTCCAGCAGCCACGCCACCCAACAGGTGAGTGGAAAGGTGAGAAATGTGTTCAGCAGAAGGCTGAGTGGTAACTCCTTTGCTCCCACCCAAAAGGCTTCTTCAGCTCTAAAGTCCTCAGTGGGAGCAGGTCACCATGTGATCACGGGTCACAGTGTGGGTGGGGTTAAATCACCTGGAACGACCTCAGGACTTCGTTATTTATATTTATTACTTATAGTTAAAAGTCACTGATGTTTGGTGTGTAACCAGCTCCTGTGCAGCAGCCTCACCTGTGATCAGTGCTCGCTCTGTGACCTGCTGACCTGTGGACGCTCTCTGGGGTCACCGTTGGTTTATTTAACAGAAACTGTGGTGACTGGGAGCAGTGGGTCTGACTGGTTTGTGATTGACAAGTCGTAAGCCAGTGAGTGTGTCACATGACCAAGATTTACAAAACACGCTGAAACGAGTGGCTGGCCCACAGATGAGCAGGAAAGTCCTTACAGAGGTCAAAGGTCAGAGGACCATGTCCCCACAGACTTGTTGTCCAGAAGTGTTTTGGCAGCCACAGATGGCGCCACCTGGTGGTAGAATGCAAACCTCAGGGATTGTTTTTCAAAACAAGAGAGTAAACTCTTTCAGAAACCAATGTAAAATGCTTTTACTTTGAAAAGATTCTACAGGAAGTATGCCGAGCTCTGCCTGATGGGTGTCGAGGTCGATGTGTGAGGAAACATTTTCATTTCAGCTGCATTTATTGTTTCACTGTTTTGTAAACAGAACAGACGTTTTCCATATTTACACAGCCAATCATCACAGCTCTCACCTCTGACTGTGACTGTGGCGTGTTTAAAGGGCGGAGCCTCTGCACAGGTGCGTCATCTATCATGTGACGCGTTACACAAAACAAATCTGGACACACTAACATCCACACACTCCTTGTGCCAATGGTACGACAACTTTTCTCCATGCCCCTGGTACACTGTGTAGAAGCATTTTGCCACCCACACAGACAGACACACACACACACACACACACACAGACAGACACACACACACAGACACACACACACAGACACACACAGACACACACACACACACACACACAGACACACACAGACACACACACACACACACACACAGACACACACACACAGACACACACACACACACACACACAGACACACACACACAGACACACACAGACACACACACACACACAGACTGTGTGTGTGTGTGTGTGTGTGTCTGTGTGTGTGTGTGTGTGTGTCTGTGTGTGTGCTGTACTTCATCATCTGCCTCCACGCTGTATTCAGCTGCACCACCCGACCGGGACACCACCAGTTTTCTTCACCTTCAGGCAGCGCTGCTCGCCGTGGTTGCCATGGTTGCATCAGGTGCCCCCATAAAGACCAGCTTTACTTGGTCTAAACTTTTTGGGGCGCTGCCATCACAGTGCATGCTGGGATTGTTGATCTAAACACAGCCTGATGACTTGTCATGTGACGGCACTTGAATCTTGCTGAGTCACCTTCAACCATCTGGACGCTGCGATGACTCATGAGTTTAAAGATCGCCGACTTGAATGTTGATCCGCTCTAATACTCAGGCTCACAGTAACACTGAGATCAATAACCACAAACTGAAACAGCAGCTCAGGTTTAAATACTGATACACAAAAAGCTGCAGTTCCTCTAACGTCCAGCAGAGGCTCCGGCAGCCCCGTCGTTTACAGCCTGACATACAAACTGGTTCCTGCAGATGTTTCCACCTGTTTAAATTATATTAAGACAAAGTTTGCATGATTAGGGGCGTGGCCTCACTGCCTGGCAGGTGGACGGTGACACAGGTGGCTATAGCTGCTAGCTGTTTGCTAGCTTCACCTGACCTGGATCTCTGGGCTGTGTTTGTGGAGCTTAGTGACATCATGTGACCAGTAATATGGCCGCTGGGAGGTTAACGTCCTCCAGCTTTGACCTACAGTTTATGACTCGGAGGTGCTGTTGACTTCCTGCTGAGCCGAGGCTCAGCGAGCCTGTGATCCCCGCTGTGGGGGCCGGATTCACTATCAGACCCACTGTGGGTTTTGCTCCGAGGTGTGGGGACGTCTACTTCCTGGCCTCCGTCCCAGCCCTGTAACAAAACACCAGTGTTTGTGGGTCCTTCTCTCTGCGGCGTCCTGCAGGTATTTCTGGCTCTGAGCTGCGTTTGATCAGCAGGTTGAGTCATCGTGTTTGTTGTTGTCGTGGTGACAGATGGCCGCCGCCTCCCTGAGCCGGTTGGAGGACTGTCAGCCTTTCACCTCACAGATCAGAGTGGGATAGCAAACAGTTTGATTTGGTGTGAGATAAATGACATTGAAGGAGGGTTTTTGCTTCTGTGTGCAGAACATCAGAGAGCTGCTGTCGGCCAGAGCAGACGGGCCGGTCGAGTGAAACGAAACCAAGCATCAAACCTCTGAGAGGCTGAAGGAGCCGCGGTCTGCTGTGGGTGAATTATCAGAGCATGAAACATCAAACCAGGTAAAACTGAGAGCTGCTGACAGGCCTCAGCTGGCCATCAGTCACAGTGCAGCGGTGCCTCAACACCAGATTCAAGAGTTTGTTGTTGTGCTTGTAAGAAAAAAGTGCCCAAAGCACGAGGTATGATCCGAATGTCCGAATGTCCCGCAGGAAGGCAGGACACCTGAACGCAGCTCAGGCACAATCCAATCGTTCTAACGTAGGAGGCAAAAAACAAACTACAAACTGGGAAAAGATGGAAACCAGATGATGCATCACATGACATCATGACATCGAGGACGATCAATAGAGGCAGCACGTGAAACAGGAAGCTGTGGGGGCGACCCAGCTGGTCACAGACCCGAAACAGCACCACAGAAGAAGCACAGCGCCACGTGAAACATAGTTCACACAGTAATGATCTGCCGCTGTTAGAGATGTTGTCCTCCATTTTTACTGACGGCGGTGAGGAAGAGGAGCGCCTTTTTAAAGGCCGCCCACATCAGCCGACGCTCGAACCAACTGCTGATCAGTGAGAACGTCCTTCCTCCTCCCGTCCTGCTCCTCATCCTCGTTTGTCTTTATGACCCAAACTGATTTCAGCAAGTTGACATTTGTGCGTGCATGTGTGTGTGTGTGTGTCTGTGTGTGTGTCTGTGTGTGTGTGTGTGTACTCGTATTTACTACCTGGTGGGATCCACAACCTGAGATTTCACTCACCTCCTGGGGTCCAATTTTTCCGGTGGGGACCGAGCCCCGGTCCCCACAGGCACAAGCATTGCAATGGATAGAAAACAGCCTCCTGATATGCCTAGTGCGATTTTTTTTGAAAAGTAAAATTGGTCCCCTGGAAGTGACTTTTCCTGACAACGTGTGTAAACATGTGTGTCGACTTGACGCCCTACTGTTGAAATGTGGTATTGCAAGTGTGTAAAATTGGACCGGTGGGGCCATTTTCCTGACAAAGTGTAAACTTTTAAACTAACTATAACTTTATATTTTATGAATGCATTTATATCAAAAGTATTTCTTAATGATCTAGGTGGAGTTTTGAAGGGCTGAGCATTCTGATATGTCACTCCTACGCAAATAGGACCCCCAAAATATACTTTCAAAATCCCCTATACGTTTGTATTGCCTTTTACACTAACTTTGCGGTCATGCTGTGAGTCACAGGAGGGGCGTAGAGGGTCAGAAATCGGGTCACTTCTTCGCCAAATCACCCTCTTCAAGACTTAAGTGTTTGCATTCTGATACATTACTCCTATGCGAATAGGCCCCCAAAATGTTCTTTACAGTGGTGACCTTTGACCCCCTGGTTCTCCAGACTACCAGAGGGCCTTCTAAAGGCCCTGTATCCCAGCCAAGAGGCACCTTTCTTGGCATCCCAAGATGCAATCACCCACTGCTGATTTTCAGGACCACGGGTAAGGCCTGCAAGGACTTTTGAAAAAAACTGACACCTTCCATCCTTTTTGAGTCAGCGGGGTCGCAAGGGGGAAAGGTGAAATGCATGTATAAAAGTGAAAAAAAGTGGTGGATAAGTGCGTATTCTGGTGATCTCAGGAAAGACAGAACAATGTGAAATTCAACATGCTTTTACTCTTTGATAACCCCCTTCTAGAATCTTGAGTTTGAAACACATGCAGCCATGGGTTGGATGTTTTCCTGACTATTTAGCAAGTTTTGGAGGGAAAACGTGAAAAAGTACTTTCTAGTAGGGCTGGGCCATATTATACCGTTCACGGTAATACCGGTATAATGTTCTGCAACGATAAGAAAATAAAATAACGTTTGTCCGTCAGATACACACCAAAGCACATTTCTTTTGTAGAACATATAAGCGGGACGTCATTATTACCCTAATTGTCGTACTATAAGGTGCTCATAAAAGCCTGCAATCTTCTCAAAACTCGACAATGCACCTTATAATCCTGTGTGCCTTATGTATGAATTCTGCATTCCGTACCATTGATTCATTAATGTTGAATTGTCTCGCAGCTGCTCTATTCCCATGTTGTTGCAGTATATTAATAACTAACCTTGTATTGTGGATGGATTATCTCAGTTGTTCTCCCAACTGAAGTTCGGTCCGTTTATATCATCCTGCCATGCAATTGAATTTGTCCCTAACCACCAGAAACCCTCACGTTAACTTTTATCGAATGGAAAAAAGTTAGCGTTCATCCTCCAGCTTCACTGTGCTAATGTTATGCTAACATAACTGTGTCGCTAGCGATCATGTAGCACATCATTAAATACCAGCTAGTCCAACTTCAGTAACCCTACAAAAGTCACTGCTGTTTAGTTAATTTATGTTGGAAGTGATAGCAGAGCTGTATGTTTTAATTTGTTTCAGAAATCTCTCAGTCAGAACATGCTATATCATGTTTAGGTGGAAACTAGCGAGCTAACTTCCTGTTAACTTCTAACTCTGTTAAATTTAATAAATTCTGTTTTCATGGATGCCTGGATGTTAAACTTAGTTGTTACACCTGGTAAATCAGTCAGACTGATCATTTGATTAAAGATGAAAGAATTTAGACAGTTTTAACTCTCAGTGATGCTGCAGCGTTTGTTTGCCTTTGGGGCCTGAAGTGGACAGAGTTTAGGATCCAGATTACTCCGCAAAGCTCCTGACTATGGCAGCCGTAATGCTCCGACAATCCATCAAGCGGTGCAGCTTCGTAGCTTACCCAAGTCGTACCAAATCATTTTTTGACAGATTTTTGAGGGCCGTGTAGCACATAAAATCTGTTCGAGGTCAGTAAGCACAACCAGAATTCCTACATAAGACGCACTGTCGATTTTTGAGAAAATTAAAGGATTTTAAGTGAGCCTTATAATGTGGAAAATACATTATACAGAAGAAAAGAATATATCGCCATATATATTGTTACCGCACATGCTTCAAATTATACCGCGATATGGATTTTAGGCCATATCGCCCAGCCCTACATATAAGTAATTTTCCTTTATATGTCTACTGTCTTTAGCTTATTAATAGAATAAAGAAAGTTAAAGAGGTAATACCTTTAAAAGTAAGGGGGGGAAAAATTCAAGGTTGCATTCATAGGTGGACTGTGGGGTATTTCATTTAAAAAAAAATTATATGAATCAATCAATCAATCAATCAATATTTTACCATTTATATTGCACATTTAAAGACCAGAGGTACACCAAAGTGCTTCTCAAGAGTAAAATATGAAATAAAATTTATTACATATGGGTACGATAGCTGAGTATAAATACACTTCCCAGAAAAAAGTGCTAATTAACTCAGGAGTACTATGTTAAAAGAAATATTTCACTCCTATTGTAAAAAACCCAGTAACACAGTAGGTTAAAATTACATACAGATGCAATAAAAGTACAGTGTATCAATTGTGTTTTATAAGATTGAATAGATTCCGATGTGTAAATATCAGCTGGAAGACTGTTCCAGAGGTTAGGTGCAGCAATGTCAAAGGCATGATCACCTCTGGTTTTCAGCCAGGACCTAGGTTGCACCAAGAGCATTTGACTCGATGATTGAAGTGCTCTCCTAGAAGTATACAGGCGGAGAAGTTCAGTTAAATAGCAAGGCGCAATATTATTTATCATTTTGAATGTAAGCAATAAAATCTTAAAATCAATCCAATATTTAGTGGGCAACCAATGTAGGTCAGCAAGGTTTGGGGTAATAGAATCAAACCTAGTACCAGTTAAAAAGCGTGCCACTGCATTTTGGAAAAGTTGTAGTTTTTGAAGAAGGGCAGATTGGAGGCCCAGGTAAAGGGAGTTGCAATAGTCTAATCTTGAAGTAACAAAGGCATGGATAAGTTTTGCAAGATTTGTCGTAGTTGGTAAAAGCTAGACTGTACTAAAGAGGACACTTGTTTATTAAGTTTAAAGGAACTGTCCATAAGAACACCTAAGTTACATACTGTATCAGAGAGAGAGGTAGCAAAGGGCCCAAATATATCGGCTAATTCTCCCCGAGGGATGTGGCTATCAAAGACAATTATTTGTGTTATCTTTTTATTTAGAAAAAGGGAGTTACTCTATAACCAGCCTTTGACCTCCCTCATACAATCAAGAAAGCAGTGTAGTGAAGATGGAGTATCGTCAGTCAGACAAAAATAGATTTGAATATCATCAGCATAAAAATGAAAAGAAATGTTATATTTGTCAAATATAGAGCCCACGGTTGGAATGTACAATGAGACCAACATAGGGCCCAGAACAGACCCCTGGGGCACACCACAATCAAAATGGGTAACAGAAGAAGAGTAGCTCCTCATCACAACAGAAAAGGACCTATTCAAAAGATACAATTTAAACCATTCAAGGGCGCTTCCTTTAATGCCTACTAAATATTCTAGTCTTGTTAGCAGAATGCTGTGGTCCACCACATCAAAGGCTGAAGACAAATTCAGTAAAACCAAGACCACAGGGCTCCCTAAATCCGCAATTAAAAGGTCATTTAAACTCTGCGCAAAGCCGTTTCAGTACTATGACGTGGTTTAAACTAGAGATGGCACGATACCACTTTTTTATGTCCGATACCGATATCATAAATTTGGATATCTGCCGATACCGATATGAATCCGATATAGTGTGTTTTTTAATCAGTAAAACTGTTTTTTTAATATCTTGCTGCTTTTTGTATAAGTTCATACTCAAGTTAAAAAACAACAACAACACTAAAGCTATTCTGTTATACCTGTATGTAAAAAAAAAACCACACTGCACCCAAAATATTTCATAGATCAGCAACACTGATCAATCTAATAAAGTTAAACCTACCCCATCCTCCCTATTCTGGTATTTTAAAGAGTACTTAGCAGAAATATTAAGCAACCTAACTAATAGGGTTGCAAACTCCCAGCAAAAGAAAATAGGGAACCACCCCCCATCCTCATGATGCTTAATCAATGTAATCAACTTTAATTTGATGCAGGGTGAAAAAAATTCACAGAAATAAATTATTTTTCAAGAATAATTAAATAGATTCAACATCTTTCTTCAACAGAATTGCAGACTGCACAGATGGTATCTTCCCAAAGGAAAAAGTACTACTACTAAAAAGTACTAGGGTATATTAGACTTAACAGTTACTATATACAGTAATGGACTTCTATACATTTTACATCAGATTAAAACTTTGGGTGTAAGATTCAGATAATTATTAAATAATTAAAAGCTAGATATTTTAAATGAGAATAAGAAAGAAAAGTATGTCTTTGTGCCCCCTTTTGCCTGTTCATGCCCTATCGGCCCCCCTGGCTAAACTTTGCTAGATCCGCCCCTGCACAGTTACCAGCCAGCTGCATAGAAAACGATCCTGGTGTAGAAAGTAATATTAAATAAATTCTAACAACAGCTTATCAAGCTTAATAGTGCTGCTGTTGTTCAGCCGCTGGTTTCCTCTTTCTGGTGAGAAGTGGGCCAAAAACAAACAAGAGAGACGGACTCGCGACAGAAAAGCCGATCAGCTGATCATTAAGCAGTTTCACGATTGAAGTAGCAGCAGGAGAGAGAGAGAAGAGGCAGTTGCTCTATATATCGGTTGTTAAGCTTAACGCGGGAATGCTTTACAAACATTCAGAGATGAACTTACACACTTGCTTTACTTCTCTCTGAGATAACTTCCTCGGAGATGAAATGTTTGCTAGCAGGCTACAAATACACACAGCCGCTCTATCACGTGACCACACTGCTCCGGCTCGCCATGTCGCCAAGTTTTGTGAGGTGCTTTTTTGATATTTAATGGATCGGATTACATTTTTTATTTCTCTCCGATATCCGATCCAGTAATTTAGGTCAGTATCGGACCGATACCGATATGTAATATCGGATCGGTCCATCTCTAGTTTAAACCCAGACTAAAATCTGTTGCTATTTCGATAAGCATCTAAAAAGCCTGGTACATATAATAATAATGATGGATTGCATTTATATAGCGCTTTTCGAGACCCTCAAAGCGCTTTACAATACCACTGTTCATTCACTCTCACATTCACATTCACACACTGGTGGAGGCAGCTACAGTTGTAGCCACAGCTGCCCTGGGGCAGACTGACAGAAGTGAGGCTGCCATATCGCGCCATCGGCCCCTCTGACCATCACCAGTAGGTGAAGTGTCTTGCCCAAGGACACAACGACCGAGACTGTCCGAACTGGGGCTCGAAACGGCAACCTTCCGATCACAAGACAAACTGCCAACTCTTGAGCCACGATCGCCCCAATATTCCTGTGCTTAAACTGCTGTTTTAAAAATAAGTGATCCATTTTCCTTTTTTGGATTTCTTTTTTAATAATTTGTTTTGATTGACAAATAAAATTTAAAATACACAAAGACAATCAACAGTGAAACAAAAGCAAGCCTACATGAAACAAATGTGTGCAGATGAGAGTAAGCTGACATTTCCAGACTTTTCTGGTCCCCATGATGACCGTGCCCATCCCCCAATGAAGTGTGTGCCTCAGCAGGTGGAGAGAATCTTGTTTGCAAAGATTACACCTTTCCTGAATTTTGCGGTCCCCATGTTACCCATCAGTTTAGCTCCACCCCTGCAGACACTCATTTCAGCACGTGTAGCGATGTTAGACGGAGAAAAGCAATTTGTGCAAGGACAGCGATTACTCGATGGAAAGCAGGTAAGTCCACTCAAAACTTTATTATTCCTGTTCTCAATAGATGCAGGGACGTTCCAGAAATGTTTTTAGCTGTTTATGAGTTAAACTTCTTAACTATACAATTTTTTTTCGTAGTTGGTGTGAGGTTAGCTAGCTAGGCTAGTTAATTAGCTCTGTGGCCTAAGGCTTACTCAGGGATGACGATGGCTCATTGACACTCGTTTGGTTGTTTATTTACTGGGTGCTTAATTTGACCTATTTTACATTGGTACTAACTTTAAAAGCCTAAAGTCTTATTGAGATGCTCGGGTATTCAGTGGTGGAGTTGGCGAAATATGGCGTTATTTTTGTGCCACTATTTTGAGCGCACGTCAAAAGATTTTGCAAGTACAAGTGTTGCATTTTGAAGAGAAATTTATTTTGAGCGAAGAAAAGCTAAATTCCAGCAAACAAAATTCATTGCTGCGTTATTTAAGTGTTTGCTATTATCCATACACACAATAACAGCCCCTCTCGCTCAGTTTTTGCATTTGCTCTTGCTAAGATCTCTGTGGACCCGCTCGCAGTGTGTCGCTCGCGCTCTCAACATCTCTGCCCATGTGCGTTCAACTCTTTCTGTACAGCGTTATATTTGTGCCACAAAACCACTATACCACAGAATGCGTTTAGTCCAAAACTCAAACGAGGCAGTGGAAGAGGAACGCAGAGTGGCGGAGTTTGATATATTATTCTCTCTCGATCACAAAATAAACTTTTAAGATATTTTAAGGCTAGAATGTTGCTGTGTAAACTTCAAATATGTGCTCGATTTAGAGAGACACCACATATTTGCATTGTGTTCTAACGTTTTCGGACATGCCTGTAACCCACCAGCTGACCGCACAGCTGAACTGGCCATCGGCTGATAGTGATTTTTCGTAACGGTATAAACTATGAAGGTGGTGGATTTGAAAAGTGGTCATGATGGACTCTGGGCTGGACCAATTACAATACATCCGTATTGAGGGGAAAAGGAAGCAATTTGTCCCGTGAATTATGAAGCGGAACTTTAATCTCAGCCAAACCGATTTACTCAGGAACAAATGAAACACTGAAATAAGCCAAACAATAACATTTAAAAGTTATCTAAGTGATTTATATATCATCTTTAACACGAGTAGCGAAAGACTGCGGGGGTTTTGAAAACGCTGTGCCTGGAGTCTGCATTTGACCATCCGGTCACCTTGTGGATAACAGGCATCTCCGAAAATGTTAGAACACTTTTGCAAATATGTGGTGTCTTTATAAATCAAGAAGATAATTTAAGTTTACACAGCAACATTCTAGACTTAAAATATCTTAAAGTTTATTTTGTGGTCCAGAGAGAGTAATATTTCAAACTCCGCCACTCTGCGTTCTTCTTTCACTGCCTCGTTTGAGTTTTGGACTAAACGCATAGTGGGGTGTTTGGCTACAATAGCTAGCGAGCTGACCGGAGACCAAAACAGCCAATCAGATTTTTTTGCATCCAAGTCTGTGATTGGTTGGTTTTGTGGCACAAATATAACGCTGTACAGAAAGAGTTGAACGCACATGGGCAGAGATGTTGAGAGCGCGAGCGACATACTGCGAGCAGTCTGCAGAGATCTGAGCAAGAGTAAATGCAAAAACTGAGCGAGAGGGGCTGTTATTGTGTGTGTATATGCATAATAGCAAACACTGAAATACATTTTTTTGCATGCAGCAATCAATTTTGTTCGCTTGAAATAATTTTCTCCTCAAAATGCAATACTTGCAAATTCTTTTTATGTGTGCTCAGAATAGTGGCACAAAAATAATGCCATAGCAAAAGTGGATGGAAGCTGTGAATACAAATATTTATTTATTTTATTTTTATTTTTTTTAATGTGGTCAGCATGTTTAACCTTCACGTTCAGTTGCAGTGATTCTGTATAGCTTATCTTCTGAGTAATTCTGATTAGTTCCTGTTTGTTTTAATCCATATAGTTATCTATTTGTTTAACATCACACTGTGCCTGGAGACCAAGGTCAGGTGCACGAGGCCTAGTAAAACTACTTTTGTGTAGAAACATGGAGTCTGGTCAACCCACTGTCATCTCAGCAGTTTTATTGAAACAAAACAGCTGCTTCTGTTCTCTAGTTTGGTAAATGGCTGGCACTGTGGACCTTTTTAGATGATCTGGCCCGCAGCAGTCTTTAATGGCAGCGCCTTCAGAATTAGTATGCACATATGTAAAATTAGTTAAGTCATCTGTCTGGGCTCAGTTAGAGAGGTAAACAAAACACACATGCCTGGTGTGTGACATGGACAGAACCATGGGTTTTCCATGCGTGGAACATGCACGCAGCTACAGATCCTGTTTGGATCCGTGCAAGTCAGCAGAGCAAAGAGCTGCGGCTCTGTAGAAACTGTGTTCTTCTAAGCTGACATGCTTGACGATTTGTGTGGCTCATGCACCTGTGTGGGGAGCCTGCCATGAATATTTAAATATGAGTTAAGGAGAGGGTCACTTGCTGTGGGGGGATAGAACTGTGCACCTACAGGATAACTGCTTACAACAACACAGCTGTGGATTTAGGGAGAGAACATACATGTAAATAGAAACTGTTAAAAAAACCTGTTTAATCATCTCAGTAAAGTTTATTATTGCTGAGAACTTGTGCTTTTTCAGAAATACAGTATGCATGGCTTTTACTGTGATACCTCTGCATGCATGTATATTTAATGTAATTTTCTCATGTCTAACTGGTACACTATCCAGATTCAAAAAACGTTTGGATCACCTGAGGGATCATCATGAAAAGTGCTCAGAGAAGTACACCAAGTACATCAATGCCCAACAGGTAATGTAAATCTGCTCATGTAACTGTTTTTTGGATGCATTATATTGTGAGCCAAAGACCACATGACCGGTTAGTGTTCTGAATCAACAGAAAACTTGCTTGATCAGTACGTCGTTATTTTTGTGCCACTATTCTGATCGCATGTAAAAACAATTTGAGTGCATGTAAACATTTTTTGCAAGTACAAGTGTTGCATTTTGAGGAGAAATTTATTGTGAGCAAAGAAAAGCTAAACCAGAGAGAGTAATATTTCAAACTCTGCCACTCTGCGTTCCTCCGCCACTGCCTTATTTGGGCTTTGTTTGCTCGAATTTAGCTTTTCTTCACTCAAAATAAATTTCTCCTCAAAATGCAACACTTGGACTTGCAATGTTTTTATTTGTTTAGTTTTTTTACATGCGCTCAAAATAGTGGCACAAAAATAACGCCATAGATCAGTTGTAGGTTTAGCTTCATGTTTCCTGAGAAAGTGATACAAGCTTATTTTGCACTAGTCTAGTGTAAGTGTAGCTGCAGTTTACATTATTTTATCTTTTGTTCTGTTTGGAGCGGTGCTTGCTTGATTTAAAGCTGATCTCAATCCAGAGGCCTGCATTCTGTTTAGTGAGGCTTTAACATGTGTGAAGAAAGTGCTTTTTTAAAATTTCTATTTAAAGCTGCGTACAGTTTTGCATGGCCCTCGCCTCTTTCCCATATTTCCATACACAACTGCTAATTTGCTGCCCAGTGCAGGTCATCAGAGCAGTAGCATGTTTTTGCTCAGGTAGAAGGTCATGTAGGTTGTGAGTCGAAGTGTGGGTTTTTAACAAAGTGTTGGTCTCCTTCTGGTCTCTTTTTTTAATTATTATTATTAAAGCTCACAAGCATCCGTTTCTGTGAATGTTTTAATTTAAAATTGTATGCATTTCCAAATTATGCTTTGTTATGGGATTGCAAAGTTAAAGAGTTAAATCCTCTGCAAATGTGGAGATCAGGGGTCATGTTCACAATTATCCATGGGAGAACCATTACAGTAATTCACATCTGATAGTCTGTAAGCTGTGTTTGACTGTAGATGTCAAACTTGAGTCTAGAAATGGTAGAAGCAACAAATATGATGTTGCACTTAAACTCAACTTGTTAAGTAATGCTACATTAGGGTCTACTCCCCGCTTGGATGGTTGTAATTTATGCCTCCTTGCCTTCATGCTGCTGTACTTTTTTTTTTTTTTTTTTTTTTAAACATTTCTTTACAAGATACATTATTACCCCCCCCCCTTTTTTTTTTCAGCAGTTTTTCACATTTCATAAGAAGGCATTAAGTGGCATGGGGTTTCATTCATTTTTAGAAGAAGAAAAATTTTTCTTCTTCGGCTTTCTTAAAACTTAACTCCAGAGAGGAAGCCCTTGATAGATTATAAGGAAGGAACCGTTTGCCACAGTTTGAGTTTCAGACAAGACACACTGCATATTAGTTTTGTGATCACAGACTTCAAGATATTTGACATGGGTCCACCTTTAGTGCCATTTACCATCACTGTTTTTAACTAATGGTTAGCTGGAAAATAACAATGCAGTAGCTTTTCAAGAACAAGGGTTGGACAACACTGTGTAAAGTAAATGTCTTAGAAATAAAAAAAACAAATTTTACTTTAGAGTCATTTTTAAACACATTTGATTCAAAAACTTAATTTATATGGCAGATAAATGAAGTAAGGTTTTGATTGTAAATGTAATTGTTAACAAAAAAGAATTGGTCTTTGGTTTTGTCTCTAAATGAGAAAATAACGAAAGAATCAAACACTGGATCTAATCAAAACTGTTACAGAGCCTTAATATTGCAAATCAAACAGTAAGACTGTAACAGACTTTAAGTAGAAAGTAAATTTTTAAACTAATGTGAAGTTATTAAAGGCTTTTTTTTCTGAGCTTAAAGTAACCTGTTTTGTTTGTCTCACTGCAGGACCACAGCTCAGATTCTGACAGCAATGTAATGACAGTTACTGGTGAACCACCACCTGTGCTGGAAGATCCTGAGGTTCCCCCCCTGGAGAGAACAGACAGCATCTTTGTAAGTTTGCTTCATGATATCATCTATACACCACCAGGATTAGCTTTACTTTTCTTAGATATAATGCTTAGTGCATGAAATACTCAGGAGTGTTAATGCTATATTGATACTTGAACATCCTTGTTTTTGTTGTGCTTTAAAGTTTAACATTTAGGATACAAGGTCAAATAATTGTTGGCCTGGGTTTGAGTTGAAAAGTAACTTACATTTTAGTCATTTCTGTGGACTTCTACAAATGCCATTGTTTAATTTTAAATTGTGAATAAAGACATGTTGAATTTGATTTTCAAAGATTTTTTTTTAATTGCCACTGTTGCACAAACCTGAAATTTGGTCCTGTTAACTGTTTGTACCTAAACTACTGAAAAAAATTTGAACAATGTGGGGTTTTATTGTATACAGCTGCCACAAGACTACTTTGACCAGCTCTCCAAGGTGTCGGATGAATTGGAGATCCTTTCAAGTTGTGTCGAATGGACTGAGGATGAATTTGTCCCACCAAAGGAGCTGATGGAGGAAAGCAGTTCTGAAGGATCTGTTGATGTTCCTGCTCAGCGCCCAAAGAAAAGAAAGAAAAGAAAACTTCACAGGACTTCGAAAAGAGGCAAACACACGATTACTTGCTCAGACAAAGATTCCAGGAGCACAGAGAATGAGAAGGACACCAAAAGAGCCAAACGAACAATTACTTGCTCAGACAAAGATTCCAGGAGCACAGAGAATGAGAAGGACACCAAAAGAGCCAAACGGATGATTACTTGCTCAGACACAGACTCCAGGAGCACAGAGAATGAGAAGGACCCCAAAAGAGCCAAACGGATGATTACTTGCTCAGACAAAGATTCCAGGAGCACAGAGAATGAGAAGGACACCAAAAGAGCCAAACGAACAATTACTTGCTCAGACACAGACTCCAGGAGCACAGAGAATGAGAAGGACACTAAAACAGGTAAGGTGTCTGTCATGAAGCTGCAGAAAAAGGAGGATGGTGGAAGAATTTACAGTAAGAAACATTATTGTCTTTATTGTCCGATTAGTTGCCATAAAATGGCAAGGCACTTGGTGCGGAAACACAGTTCTGAAACAGCGGTTGCAAAAGCCATAACCTACCCTTTGAAATCAAAAGAAAGAAAACTGCATTTCGATCTCATCAGAAATAAAGGAGATCGTGCTCATAATAATGAGGTCCTTAAATCAGGAAGTGGTACCCTGATCCCAAGTCAGCAGGCTTCCAAACCAGTGAATGCATCTGACTACATGCACTGTATTCAGTGTCAGGCACTACTCAAAAGGAAAGCATTATGGAGACACATGTCACGATGCAGACTCTCACAAAAGTGCAGTAAACAGAAGCCCGGCAGAAGTCGAATTCAGTCCATCTGTGCCTTCGCACAGCCTGCACCAGAAGGCGTGAGCCATAAAATTTGGGAACTAATAAATGTGATGCATCAGGATGAGATCTCACAAGTTATAAAAGAGGAGAAAACAATCATAAAGCTTGGAGAGCAGCTTTACGCTAAGCATGGTCATGACAAGTCGAAACATGAATACATTAGACAGAAAATGAGAGAGTTGGGAAGACTGGTTAGATTTTCAAGAAAAGTGGGTCAACTTCAAAGAATGGAGGACTTTTTTAAACCCTCCAACTTCAATGTGGTTGTGGAAATGGTAAAAAAGGTGTGTGGTTTTGATAATGACACTAACACTTACAAAACTCCGTCTCTGGCTCTCAAACTTGGTCATAGCTTGAAAAAGATTGCTGATATTCTGGAGTGTGAGGCACAGATGTCAGAGCATGTTGATGACCAGTTTCTTGAAAACATAAAGAGGACGAGAAGTCTTCTGGAAAAGAAGTGGGATGCGTGCATTTCATCACGTGCCCTGCGAACTCTGAGTGAAAGTAAATGGAACACACCGCAGCTTCTTCCTTTCACAGAAGATGTAAAAAAGATGCACATGTATCTGGATCAGTGCAGAGAAGAATACCAGAACAAAGTGAGAAACAACCCGGACAAGAAAAACTGGTCCAAGCTAGCTAAGATAACTCTGTGTGAGCTCATTCTGTTTAACCGCAGAAGAGAGGGGGAAGTTTCAAGGATGCCATTAAGTGCATTCACACTTAGAGACACGTCAGGAGTTCAGTCAGATGTTGTGACCGGTCTTTCTGAGTTGGAGCAAAAGCTCTGCCTGCACTTTCAACGGATCGAAATTAGAGGCAAGAGAAACCGCAAAGTTCCCATTCTTCTAACTCCAGACATGCTTTCATCCATGGAAATCTTGGTTGCTCATCGCCGGGTCTGTGGTGTGCCAGATGAGAACCCCTTTTTCTTTTCAAGGCCTGAGGCAGAGACTCACCTAAGAGGATCAGATGCCATTAGAGAGATCGCAAGGGCCTGTGGAGCTGAACATCCAGAAACTCTGTCCTCCACAAAGCTAAGAAAACAGGTGGCCACGCTCTCCACAGTTTTAAATTTAAGGGACAACGAAATGGATACACTTGCAAATTTTCTTGGACATGACATAAGAGTTCATAGAGAGTATTACAGGCTACCTGAGGGGACTCTGCAGTTGGCCAAGGTCAGCAAAATCCTGATTGCCATGGAACAAGGCCGTCTGTCAGACTACAAAGGCATGAACATGGATCAAATCCAAATAGATCCAAATGGTAAAAACATTAGGCAATACTGGTGATTTATTTCAAAGTAAAGTCTTAGTCATTGTCTTTAATGCTTTTATGCCTATTTTTCAGACAAAGTACTTGATTGTCCTGATAGCGAGGTCTCTGACACAGAGGGGGACTCATCTTTTTGGTCACCAGGAGGTGGGTTACAAACACTGCTGTTTTTCACTGCCGACATACTGAAACAATTTGATTCACAAGTTAATGATTCAATTTTACAATTCAATGTCATTTCGTTATATATAAATTTTATAGTTCAAACTTTCCATTTAAAACCAATTTGATTATGGCACACTTGATAAACACTTAATGTCTAAAATTACTAGATTTATGCTTTTGATGAAGCAATTTTGCATTTTCTAAGTAAAGATCATTTCAATATCAATGTTTCAAGTTTAATTAATTTTTTAAACTTTGCCAAGTAACAAAGAATTTTTAATTCCATGTCCAAATTCAGCAATTCATTACAGCATCTTTTTATTTACAAAGGATCATCAACATCCAAAAGAAACCAACAGCTGACTGAAGAATCTACAGACAAAATACTGACCATTGTTTCTAAATATCCAGGCTATACTTTACACTGTTCCCCCTGTGTGTCCCAGCAGGATCTTCAACACCCCAAGAAAAGCAGAACACGGAGTCAGACAGTTGCAGCTTTGAACCAGGTATCTAACACGTGCTAACAGATCACATTAAGAAGGCCTATCATCACCATTCATCTTTCTCCAAATTCAGGCCACTATAGGCTGGGGTAATGGTGCCGGTGTGCTTGGCTTGCCATCCTCAGTTGTGTCTGTCTCGCCATTGTTTTTTTTAACCTCCCTTTTTCCTTTACCTTCACTTACGTAACTTGGCACTGTGTTTTTTTTGTTTTGTTTTTTAAATCTTTACTTTTCTAGTTGTGCGTTTATCTAGTGGTTGTGCACTGATTACATATGACAGGCAGACACTTTTAAATCTTCATTCTTACCATTCGTTTCGGTCCGACCACTGCTGGAGTGTGGGCAGCACTAATCTACCACAACTGGATTCGTCCTTCGGCTTCTCCTACCTACCCCTCCCTAATCTCTACAAGAAACGCTATAAGAAGTGAGAAAGAAGAAGTGTCCGTCACGTCCGTCTCAGGGCCAGAATTACGGACCATGTACATGCTAGCCTGGACACTCCATCCTTTTTTTCCCCTCCTCCCTGGTATGCTCTGACGCCAAGTTGCCTACTTAGCGCTGGATTTACCTGGTTGATCATCAAGCCTCCTCTGCCCGTTCTGCGACACGTTTTCCTGCTCGGATTTGAATAATGTCGCGCTGACGGAGAGTTTGTCGAAGCAATCTAAGCACCTCCACGCCGAGCTTCTGGAGGTGACTTAGTATCCTGGCCACAGATGGCACTGCTTAATCTCAGGTCGCTGGTAAATAACACCTTTGTTTTAAATGACTTCTTCTCTACTAGCAACCTTAATATTTTATTCCTTTCGGAAACCTGGATTCGCCCTGGTGAGCTCATCCCTTTCTCTGAACTTCTTCCTTTGGACTGTGCCTATTTTAGTTCACCGAGGCTTTCTGGTAGGGGAGGTGGTTTAGCCTCAGTTTTTAAAAACGTACATAATGTTCGGCAACTTTCCTCACCTAACTTTGCTAGTTTTGAAGTTCAGTTATTGGAGATGACTGCTTCCACGACCACTTTGTGAGTGTTGGTCTATCAACCGCCCAAATATAACAAGTGTTTTATCTCGGACTTTACCGACTTCCTGGGTTCCGTTCTTTTTAAATATGACACCGTTCTTACTGATTTTAACATACACATCTGTTGCAAGCATGACCTGCTTGCTAAAGACTTCCTTGCTTTAACTGACTCTTTTAACCTCCTTCAGTGGGTAAATACACCAACCCACGTTAAAGGCCATATTTTGGACTTGGTCTTTACGTATGGCCTGGATATCTGTATTAAGGATATAAATGACGCTGAGATTTCAGATCATTTCCCAATTCCCTTTGATATTGGCTTATCTGCTGCTGGACCGCAGTCTGGAGCTCTTTCTCGTCCGCTACGCGTACTCAGCTCTGAAGCTGTGTCAAAGTTTGCTGTGTCTTTTTTAGATTTGGCGCTTATGATTCCTGACTGCTGCTCAGTTTGCTCATCTGATGGTTATGCTGATATTTTGTTATCATTATTTTCATCTACCCCTGAATTTGGCTGTACCTAGCTACTGTTCTCTCTGCTCAGTTGATGGTTATGCTCTCTGGATCTGTCCCACTGGCCTTTAAGCTGCTGTAGTCCAGCCTATTCTGGGGAAAAAAAAAAATCTTGATTGTTATGATCTCTTGAACTATAGACCGATCTCTAAGCTTCCGTTTCTGTCCAAGATCCTGGAGCGACTAGTTCTTTCTCAGCTTCAGGCGTATTTAGACGCGAACAACATTGGAGAGAAATGTCAGTCTGCCTTTAAGCCACGGCACAGCACTGAAACGGCCTTGCTTAGAGTTCTCAATGACCTTCTTGTAAGCACTGATTCTGGACACCCTGCGGTCCTGGTTTTATTGGACCTTTCCTCGGCTTTTGATATGGTCAATCATAACATTCTTCTATTAAGACTTGAGCATACTGTAGGGTATTAGAGGCACTGCCCTCAACTGGTTAAAATCTTATCTCGCTGACTGGTCATTCTCGGTTAATTTGGGCAACTTCTCGCTTTCATTGCTATGTTGATGATATACAGGTTTACTTTGAGATTACAGACGACCTTAATGTCTTTTAATTATTTTCGTGAATGCATGCGTGAGGTTAAAGATTGGTTCAAGAATAACTCTCTTATCCTGAACGGAAAAAAAAAAACTGAGATCATGGTGTTCGACAGTAAAATTCCCCGTGACTAAATGTGTGCTGCTCTGATGCCCTTTGCTAGCTCCCTTTCTGATTATGCCAGTAATTTGGGCATATTACTGGATAGCTCATTTAAATTTGACAAGCAAGTGTTTGCTGTAGTGAGGTCTAGTTTTCATCAGCGGCGCCTCATTTCTAAGGCTAAGCGCTATATTCCTTATAATGACCTGGAAAAACTTATTAATTCGTGACTTACAGGTTGGACTACTGCAATTCTCTTTAAATTGGCCTTTCCTCCTCCCTTCTCCTTAGATTGCAGACTGTCCAGAATGCGGCATACCTCGCAGCAGCTAGCTCGGGGTGGGGGGGGGGTGCAGAGATTTAGAAAATGTTTAGAGTCCACCCTCATTTCTGCTGCTCCCCCTGCAAATAAATTTGGGTGCTTGGTGTGAGTGAGACGGATACAGAGGAAGGGTTAGATGGAGGCAGATGATTTGCTGCAGAGACCCCTGAAGAGAGTAGCCAAAGGAAAAGAAGTACTTTTGTCTTTCTCTCTCATGTCTTGTAAAATACTCTTTATTTTATTACCAGGAACCACCAGTTCGAATGAAAAAGAGGATACAGTGGAGCCTGAAAAGTGTCCCTCCAAAACTGGTATTTCACAAACTTTATACTACACTTTAAGTGCTTCTCAAAAATGGCTGCTATTTTGTGCTAATAATATAGTTTGTTTCTTGTTTTTTTTCTTTGTTTTTTTTATTTTGTAAGTGAAAAATTTAAACAATATCGTCCAGAAATATGTGACAGCCTTTCAGCTCACAGAATCTTTAGATGTCTAAAAATACGATATTAGTAGTGCAGACATAGTCAATAATGTCTAAGCTGTCTGGAGAGAAGTTTCTTATTCATTTTATTTATTTATAAAAACAGGCTCTTTGGTCACAACATGGATGATGGAGTCAGACAATGATACTCCTGTGAAAGGTATTTTTACAACACGTGCACCTCAAGAGTTGTGGCGATATTGTGTTTTTTTGTGGACAAATATTTAGTGTAGGTTTAACTTTAAAAATGTTATTTCACTTGCTCGCATTTGTATTTTCACTTGTTCAGTTTCCTATTTGCTTGTCTGTCCCTCACACCCGTCTCACCACTGTGCTCTGGAAATCACTAACATCAGAAATATCACTTCACATTCTCTTTTCAAATCCTCACTTAAGACTCATTGGTTTATATTTGCTTTCAATCCACAAACATAACAGCAGTGTGACTATTTTTCTGTACTTTTGTGGTTTTCTGTATTTTACTGCTTGTAATGTTGTGCAGTGTACTTGAGTGCCCCTTCAATTAAAATTATTACAGACCTATTAATACCTTTGTGTGTTCTCAGGAGCTTCACAGAAGAGAAGCTGGTCAGCTGTGGAGACCCGTGCCGTAGAAAAAACATTAAAAAGCTTCATAGAGAGTGGGAAAGTCCCTGGAAAGGCGGATTGTGTTTCATGCATTGAAGCGTCACCAAAGGAACTGGAAAATAGGACATGGAAAGCGGTGAAGTATTATGTTAAAAACAAAATAACAGCACTGAAGCGCAACAGTGCTAAAAGACTGTAAGTTTTGGGGTCAAATGCATACCTGCACATTTCGTGGGCTGCTTGTTTTGTTTGTTCCTTTTCATGTTAAAGCTTATGTTTAGTTTACACACAGCTGGCCTGGTGTAAACAAAATT
>NC_140448.1:32725747-32950747 GCF_963576455.1 Neolamprologus multifasciatus | reverse complement strand
TTCAAGATTTTCTTATTTAATCACTAGTGTAGATATATTTATATTTATAGATACATATATATTTAGTCATCTTTTCTCTTTTACCACGTCTCTCTAATATTTTGCTCCTTACTATTTTTCTTCTTTTTTTTATTACTTTATTTTATTTTATTATATTTTCTCTACTGTATGATGCTGCTGAGTGACTGCTGCTCGTCAAACACATTTCATTGCGATGTCGACCCTGTGCTAACTTGCATATGACAAATAAAACTGAAAACTGAAGTGAGCGACGGTGACGGTCTAGCCTCCAGAATTATGTCCTGAACTCGGTGGAGTGAAACTCTGTCTGCTCCTCGCTATCTAACTGTAACCGGACGCTGGCACAACAATAACATTTTATGTTGTTTATCATGTTTAACCTGAGCAGTGAAAGACCGCGGGCGTTTGAAGACGATGTGCCGGGAGCTCGCTGCTCTCGCCGGCTCAGGTGTAGCTCAGACAGCTGTGGCTGCAGACTGTGGTCCTGCAGAAGTTTGTGGAGACGCTGACCTCTGACCTCTGTACACACTTTGCTGCTCTGTCATCGCAGCCGCTCGTTTTTAATCGTAGTTTACTCATAATATGTTAAAAATGAGGATCATATATGCTATGCTAACTGGCTAATGAATTATGACTGACATCACTGCCAATGAGCAAAGGGCTTTTGTTCCCATGGTGACAGGGACGTAGCTCAGTAACACCGGCTCTCCGGCGCTCCCTAAACACTGTCCAATCAGAGGCGCAGTAGGCCGGGCCATATGTCCCAGAATTCCTGTCGAGTCATTTCAAAGTAAAAGCCTCATCTCATGCTAACCGGGAACACGCACGCTGAGTAGTTTGTGTTTGTAAAAGAAACGCTGCTGCACCTTGTATGACCCTCCATCTACAACTTCAGCTCAAACACATCAGAGGAGGAAATGCATCTCCCCGTCTGTCCACGCCACTATTTTAGGTACACTTAGGCTCTGATGGACCTGTGCAGCCTCACAGTGAAACCTGAGGCGCTCCAACACGTGACTAACACCGCCTCCTCTTCCTCCTGCTCCAAACACCAGTTAGACTTACTCTTCTTTCTTTGTTTCACTGTAATTAGGTCAGCGGCTGCTTTTTGTGGATTAAAGCAGATCTGATTCATCACAGCGCGTTTCTGCAGAGGTGCAGTGAGCACACGAGCAGGACGTTGAACAGCATCCAATCAGCAATCAGAGAACATCAGTCATGTGGTCTAAAGCTCTGTGAGAGCCTCATTCAGGGCTTCCATGAACCGGCCAATGATGGGAGACTTCGGTCAATCCGGGGTCCTCAGAGGCACACGAGTGCTTATTGACCACAGGAACGGCAGTTCCTCTTTTGTCCACTGGAGGCAGCTTAGACAGATGTTTGATTCATCGTCTGGGTGAAAATGTTAGTTTGTTTTCATCAGACTGCAGCAGCACCGCTAAAAACTGCAGATTGTTTTAAGAAGCTTCGAGTCGCCTCACATTTCTGTTTGCTGCTCATCTACAACACCGACCCAAATGTGGCTCCTCGGGGAGCGCTCAGAGCGACCAGGAAGCAAAACAAAGGTCAGCGCGAACCGAGAACATGAAGCCTGCTGAGAGAGAAAAGGTCAGAGAAGGTGTGTGAGGTACACGGCGTCCACAGCGCTGCGGCGAGGCGGCACGAGAGTGCGTGTGTTACAGACCCTTGAGCTTTTAACTCGACTCTCAGCTGGCTCGTTATCCGCGCTGTTGACTGAACGTCACAGCCAATCACATCACCTTCATGCAACACACACACACTGATGTCAACACGTCCCTCTGAGCCATTCCCACAATGCACCAGGCCCCCAGACTCAAACAGCAGGCTCCTGACACTCTGACACCTGCGGCATGTTTTCTGAGGAGCGCAGCCCGAGTGCGGCACTAAAACAGTTCCCCTCGAAGGCTCTTTAAATGTTCGATGGTTCCAGTGTTGAGTTTTCTGTCAGTCAAAGATGGCCGCCACAGGCCCCTCACTCTGGGCGCGTGGCTTTATTCAAATACTGGAAACTTTTTAAACTGTGGGATTTCCTGTTCCACTGGGGGCGCTATCGAGCACGCCCAGAATAAAGGGGGCTCTATTTTTGGGTAAATGTTTTTCTTCTGTTTATCCTCGAGACAGTAGTGCAGGGGTGTCAAACTCAAATACACAATGGGCCAAAATTCAAAACTGGAACAAAGTCGCGGGCTAACGTTAATATTTATTGAAAAACAAAATCTTCCTCCAGATTTAAGAATCTAATCTAATCTAATAACTTTAATCTCAGCCAAACCGATTTACTCATGAACAAATAAAACACTGAAAAAAGCCCAACAATAACATTTTAGGTTGTCTAAGTGACTTATATATCACGTTTAGCCTGAGCAGCGAAACTCCGCGGTGATCTGAAAATGATGTGCGGGAGTTGTGCCGTTCTCGGCGGCTTCAGTGACGCTCGAGCTCCCGGCGAGCTGTCGAGCTGGTGGTTAACAGACGTCTCCGAAAATGTCGAAGCACAAATATGTGACGTCTTGATAAACAGAGCAGATATTTTAAGTTTACACAGATTCTCGCCTGAAAATATGTTAAACGTTTATTTTGTGACCCAGAAAGAATAATAAGAGTCATTTTAAAATTTGTCGGAGGAGTCGACGAATTTGGAGAAGCTGAAGGACAGAAGAGTTGATCTGTTATTAATCTCTGTCTCTCTTCCACAGCATGTCTTTATCCTGTCTTCCTTCTCTCACCCCAACCAATCACAGCAGATGGCCCCGCCCCTCCCTGAGCCTGGTTCTGCTGGAGGTTTCTTCCTGTTAAAAGGGAGTTTTTCCTTCCCACTGTCGCCAAAGTGCTGCTCATAGGGGGTCATATGATTGTTGGGTTTTTCTCTGTATCTATGAAGCGCCTTGAGGCGACTTTTGTTGTGATTTGGCGCTATATAAATAAAACTGAATTGAATGTCAGCATGCTGCCCATTCAGGACTCCCTGAGAGCGCCCCCTGGGGGAACTGCAGCCAACAGGACCAGCTGTGAACACAGTGCACGTGTTAAATGTGACATCAGGGTCTGCATGTGAACAGAGCTCGTCCTCACGGCCGCGTCACGGCGAGTTACTGCTCATAAACCGTGGGCACAGTGTGACACATCCACCTGTGCAGGTGATTCTCTGCGGTTGTGAAAAATGGATTTTCTCACGTTTCTCACAGCCAGGAGGCTCGCTGAGTTTCAGACGAACATCAAAGCTCTTCATTAAAATTTAAATTCAACCCTCGAGTTTCTCCAACAGGAGGCCCCCTCCCAGTGTGAACCTTTAAAATGAAACCAAGTGAAACATTCATTAAAAATAAAATAGTGAGGATGGCGGCGGCGGCTTCGTGCTTCATGACTGTGTGAACATCCACGCTTTCACTCCTGTTTCTTTGTGTTAGAACAGCAGCTTCAGCTCGGATCACACCTTTCACGTCCTTGTGATCATTACAACCAGTTTGGTCTCCGAGGCCTGTGATTGGTCCACACCCACTGATCCGCTCGTGTCCTGCTTCCCACCCAGGATCAGTTCCACTTTGGAGAACCTGCCAGGAGCAGCACAAACGTCTCCTCCACGGTGATGTGCAGGATGGACCCGTGACGTGGAGGCTCTGACCCGGAGACTCGGTCGACGTGTGGCTCGCTGACAGCTGAAGAACCACAGACCTGCTGCGTATGACATCAAAACGCTTAAATATGTCCAGCTTTCGGGAATGAGACTCGACTGATCAGTCAGAAACGCAGGAGCGTGCGAGAAACGGGGTTTCCCGCAAAACACAGCAGGGGTGCTGACTGTGTAATTTGAAATAAATGTTTTTTATCTGCTTCTTTGTGTAAGCTCAGTTGGAAGCACCTCGCCGTGGACGTTAGCGTTCATGGAGAAACTTTGTCCCACATTTCTGTGGGTGTGAGGATGGAGTGATCAAGAGACACAGGTGGGAGTAGAGCACAGGTGGAAAGGATAAAGGTGGAGCTGAAAATCCAAAAAAGGAAAGACAGCAACAGGAAAAGCAAAATAAAACAGGAAGCAGAACAAACACAAACAGAGGGCTAAGCTAAAAAAATGCTGCGGCTAGTTGCTCAAAGCACATGACAGCGCACGCTCACAGCAGCTGTAGATGGGCGACCCTGAGGTAGCCTCTGTTAGTTTTTGTGAGTCATACGACTCATAGGGAGCGAACACGCCCTCACCAGGCTGAACCACAGTCAGCAGCTCTTCATCAACTTCCTGTTCCAGACGACATAAAACACCGTCGCTGTCAGCACGAGATAGGAACGTATTAAACGTCGTGCACTTTGAAACAACGGCTCCTCCCCTTGTGTCTGCAGTGAACACTACTGCATGCAGGGGGCGCCGATGAGGCCGTACTCTGCCGCTGTGTAACTCGCCACGCTTCGCTCAGAGCTGCAGGCAATTCACGAAACAATAAGACTGACTTTTTAGAAACGTGCGCGCTCCTCCCCTGCAGCCACGGCGCTCTGCAGCTTTCACAGGGATGAAACTGAGTCGCCACGGAGACGGCACAGAGACAAACAACAACAACAGCATCACAAACAGAAACGACAGTAGGACACGAGCAGCACTGCTGGCTCCTGTTTGTAGACAGACGGTCTGGTGTGTAACACACACACACACACACACACACACACACACACTTCTCTGCAGCTCACATTTCCCAGTGTGTGTGTGTGTGTGTGTGTGTGTGTGTGTGTGTGTGTGTGTGTCTGTGTGTGTGTGTGTGTGTGTGTGTGTGAGCTATAATTGGTGCTGAGTGAGTGTGAGGAGGTTTTCTTCACTAAGTCGAGACTTGTGAATATTTTCCTCGTTGTTTGTCTTGCAGCTGTCAGCGTGCAGCTGCACAGATGTTCAGTTTCCTGGCTGAAAGCGTCCAATCGGCGCCGTCGTTCTTTTCTGCAAACCGTCCTCACAGAAAACTCCAGAGTTTGATCGCTGAGCGAGGAGTGTCTGTCATCAGTAATTTACACGTGTAGACGTAAACTGGACCGACACTTCAGTGAACACCTGAACACCTCAGAGCTGAGACTACGAGTCACATGATCGCGTTGTAAATGAAAACAGCAAAAACAAGGCAACACACACACACACACACACATGCAGATGGAGGGACTGCCAGACTCACCAGTGGTCGTGTGGCATTGTTGCGTTGCCGACGGTTACTGAGCATCTCACTCAGCTCTCACACACCAGCAGCCCTCCCCTCTCTCTCTCCTGTAACGTCAGGGTCCATTAAGCTTATAGCGCCTTAATCTTTCAGAGAGAGCGAGCGAGAGCCAGTAGCAGATGGAGGATGGCGGGGAGGGGGGGGGGGGGGGGGAGGGGGGAGGGGAGGATGCTCTCACTGGATGTGGTGGAGTTTGAGTCCGGACTGTGAATGTTTGCACATCTCTCCCCCTCGTCAGGCTCTGAGCTTCAGCACGTTCAGCCTGAAGTGAAATCCGATGACCTTAAAGCGTCTCTGTGCAGGTGAGCGTTACAAACACCTCTGTGCGAGACGGAGCTCGCCATCACTACCCTCAGCTTCCTGTCACACTCACTTCATCCTGGAGTAGTTTACCCTCAAGTTACATCACAGATTACCTGCACTCAGTAAAGGCACAGCCGCACGCTGCAGTTCCTCTGGCGTCCAGCAGAGGCTCCAGCAGAAATAAACATGTTGACAGAGATAATTTCACACTACGCAACTTTTTAATGACATCATGTGACACATAACATGGCTTCTGTGAGGTTGCTGTACTAGGTGGTGAAGCAGCTCACACACAGACGCCGCGCCTCTGCAGGAAGACGATCCACACCACCCAACCAATGAGCTTCTCGGGGTGACGAGCAGCACCACAGACGTGCAGCACGTGCGGACGTTGAAGTGCGAACCTGCTGGAGGGAAAACAGCTGTCGGACACGCGGTCACCTTCCCCACAGACGCACAGCGGGCCACATGTGGGCGCTTGTCAAGCAGACACACGGGAGGAAGACCTCTGACGAAGGACTTACAGGCAGTGCGTGTTATTGGATTGTTAAAGACGTGCGTTACAGCGCTGTCCGCACATTTCTGGCGTTTAAGCTACGTGCTCGTTCTTTAGGTGTACGATGTGCAAAGTGAAGCAGCCAAAACGAGGCGTGCACGTGAAGTGAGCGTGCAGACTTGGTGTGACTGCTCATGCATGAGTCACGCACACATCGCCCGATGGTAACGATCCCGTTTACGGAGGCCTGAGTGCACCATGTGCTTTTACGGCTGCTCTATAAAATCACTCACTTGTCGGTCGTAACGGCGAGCGTCACCTGTGGAACACATCCCACGATCCTCTCCAACCCGCTGTGTGGCCGTGCTGCAGACTGGGATCAAACCTGTGACCTGCCCTCTCTCAGGTTTCGGGCTCCCAGCACTCATCCTCCCGCTCCACCGCAGAGAGCATCTTCATCTTCCAGCTGAAATCAGATCAGTCTTTAGGCTCACAGGAACACAAAGAGCTTCCAACGTGCTCCGCGTTTTTCTCCTGATGTGAACGTCGGGAGCTAAACCAGCGGACGTCCCAGAGACGAAAGGTTAAAGGTCATCAACTGAGCAGGTTTTTGGCATGTCAAATGTTAGTCATGACAAAACGTCACAGAAAGGTCTCACAGGAAGCAATGACATCATGATGACATTTTAAATCCAAAGTGTCAAAGGTCAGCTTCACCGTGACATCGTGACGTTCTGCAGTGACTCTCCTCGTGGCCGCTTTGTGACCGTATGGCAGTAACTCCAGTTTCGGACTCTGCGGTGTGACGTGTGAACGCACCCAAACTAACGTCTCTTTAAAGCTTCCAGGTCAACGTTTTGTTTGACGAGCTTTGGAGTAAAGCAGCAGTCAGCCTGACTTTAGTCTTCAAACTTCTAGTTGACGGATGTCGCAGGTTTTTAAAAAAGCAAGTTTAAGTAGACATGCAGGCTGACACAGATGTGGAGGCTGCAGCACATCAGCACAAGGGTTGCACTTTGTCATCCTTGTTCCTGCCAAATGTTCAAAAACAGATCAAACTGATGAGAGAAATAAGCAGAGGAGCATAAACGCAGCGTCCTTATCAGCACCTCCACAGGTCTCAATATTTGGCTCATTAAAAACAGTATAATTGCTTCTTTTGTTCACAGTAATCTGCTTCACCTTTGAAACCAGCTCATATCGATTTCTTCCTGTAAACCCTGCATCAGCTGAGCGGCGCAAAATATTTGTCTGCATACAAACAGCAGCTAGAAATGTTTTGACCTCATTAAATCCATAATCAGCATGATTATGATGGTAACGCACGTTAAACCGCCGCAGGTCTGTGCGCCGCAGTTTGTCAGTCTAATTAAACCATCAGGATAATCAGAACCATCTGGACCATCAGGATCATCAGGATCATCAGAACCATCAGGATCATCAGAACCATCAGGACCATCAGGATCATCATCACCATCAGAACCATCAGGATCATCAGAACCATCAGGACCCTCAGAACCATCTGGACCATCAGGATCATCAGAACCATCAGGATAATCAGAACCATCAGAACCATCAGAACCATCAGGATCAATCAGGACCATCAGAACCATCAGGATCATCAGAACCATCTGGACCATCAGGATCATCAGAACCATCAGGATCATCAGAACCATCAGGACCATCAGGATCATCAGAACCATCAGAACCATCTGGACCATCAGGATCATCAGGATCATCAGAAACATCAGGACCCTCAGAACCATCTGGACCATCAGGATCATCAGAACCATCAGGATAATCAGAACCATCAGAACCATCAGGATCATCAGAACCATCAGGACCATCAGGATCATCAGAACCATCAGGATCATCAGAAACATCGGGACCATCAGAACCATCTGGACCATCAGGATCATCAGGATCATCAGAAACATCAGGAACCTCAGAACCATCTGGACCATCAGGACCCTCAGGACCCTCAGAACCATCTGGACCATCAGAACCATCAGGACCCTCAGAACCATCTGGACCATCAGGATCATCAGAACCATCAGAACCATTAGGATCATCAGAACCATCTGGACCATCTGGACCATCAGGATCATCAGAACCATCAGAACCATCAGGATCATCAGAACCATCAGGACCATCAGGATCATCAGAACCATCAGGATCATCAGAAACATCGGGACCATCAGAACCATCAGGACCATCTGGACCATCTGGACCATCAGGATCATCAGAACCATCAGAACCATCAGGATCATCAGAACCATCAGGACCATCAGGACCATCAGGATCATCAGAACCATCAGGATCATCAGAAACATCGGGACCATCAGAACCATCAGGACCATCAGAACCATCAGGATCATCAGGATCATCAGAACCATCAGAACCATCAGAACCATCAGGATCATCAGAAGCTTCAACAAGGTCACCAGATCCTTTAAACCATAATCCGTCCATCCATGGATCCTGACCTGCACTCATCCCTCCTGGGCCTACAGGTGCAGGTCTGAATCCATGGATGGAGGAAGCAGGAAGCAGGGCTTCATTTGGACGGGGTGGACGAGCAAACACGATGGACTAAATATAAAGGAGCACATCTGGCTGAAGTGAGTGGTTTCACTGACAGCTTCGGTTTATGGCCTGACATCAACACACAGGTTAAGAAAGCCCGTCAGCGTCTCTTCTTCCTCAGAAGACTCAGAAACTTCCATCTGCCACTGAAGGTGCTCAAGAACTTCTACTGCTGCACCATCGAGAGCGTCCTGACGGCAAACATCTGCACCTGGTTTGGGAACAGCACCAAGCAGGACAGACGAGATCTGCAAAGAGTGGTGCGCTCAGCCGAACGCATCATTCAATCAGAGCTCCCTGACCTGCTGTCCATCTACACCAAGCGGTGCAAGATCATGATGGACCTCTCCCATCCCAACAATGGACTCTTCTCACTGTTGAGGTCTGGGAAGCGCTTCCGCTCCCTTAAGGCCAAAACAGAGAGAATGAGGAGGAGCTTCTTCCCCCAGGCTATTCGGGCCCTGAACCAGGTGTAGGACTGGACTCTCCCACACACATCACTATAAGACTGGACTCTCACACACATCACATCACCACACGCACCACCACACATTTCCTATAATTTCCTATAATTTATAATCTTTATAATCTCTCTCTGCTGTTTGCACATTTTTATTTTTACTGTAAATTCCTAAGTTAATTTGTAAATTTTGTAGTAAATTGTAAATACTGTAAAACTTTTTTCTGTCATTTAATGGTCGGGCATTGCGCAGCTACAAGCATTTCACCCCCATGTCATACTGTGTATGGTTGTGTGTGTGTGACAAATAAAATTTGAATTTGATGCTGACTCTGGGCACCACCGAGGGGTTTCACTGCTTTTTGCTGAGCAGCTGGGTAAAGGGACCGGACCAGAGCCGGTTCCAGAGCTCGGTTTAATGGACCGCCACAATAAGGAACCATCCTCTACGAGCAGATTGGCCCTTTAAAAGGAAGAAGCTGCAGATAACAAGCTGTTCTCCAGAGCCTGAAACACAACACGCTAAATCAAACACATCAGAACGATGTTTGGTAGAGTGAAGCTCAGGCTGAGGGAGGTGAAGCTGCTGCTGCTCTTATTTTATTTCTGGCAGTGGAACAACTTGAGTGCGGTCTTTGTGTGATTCAGGGTTGTTACTCACCGAGCTCTCAGCGTGCTGACTGTAGACTTATCAATCCTACAGAGAGAGAGAGAGAGAGACACCGTTAACATGTGGTGCACTGAGCGCGCTCTGATAACAGCAGGAACGTTAGGACATTGCCGAGGTGGAGGACGAGATTTCTATCTGCATTCTCTATTAACCTCAGCAACCTGAGCGAGGTGTGAGCTCAGAGGTTCACAGCAATAAAACCTGTTTATTAAAGTGCTGCAGCGCCACCGACTCAGATGTGTTTCTGTGATGACGCTGAAGCGCAATAAAACAGCACAAAGCAGCAGACGCAGGAACCACTGATGACTTCAGAGTCCGTCTCAGATAATCTGGGATTCATTTCGTTTGGAAAATCAGAAATCAGAGAAAAACGTCCACAGTCTAAAGCAGCGCACAGTCATCATGGTTTCCTCCCAGTTTAACTGAAACACGTCCAGCAGAGCTCTGCACCCCACAGAGAGCAGGAAACACATTTATCTATTTAACACATTTGAATATTTACACTCAGAGGTGATGTGTAGAAAGTGGGTTCCTGAGGCTACGTCCACACTAAGCTGTTTTGGCCTCCCGTCCACACTGAGGCGCCGTTTTCCTCAAGGAAAAACGCAGCGTTTCGGAAACGCTCTCGAAAAACACATTTCAAAACGCTGTCCCGTCGCAGTGTGGACACTCGAAAACGCAGACTTTCTAAAACGATGACATTTTAGTCATGTGATGCAGTCATGTGACCAATAAGAGAGTGGAGGGCGTTATGCAGCAGTTGTTTTGATTGCTCTCAGCTTTGACAGCCCTGTTACAGATTAATATCAGCCTGTCCGTGCTGCAGAGAGCTTTCCTTCTAATTTAATTCTCACTGGCTTTTGCACATGTGCAGGACTGCAACGTAAGTGTTTTGGACCGTTTCAATGTGGACGCACAACTCTGTGAAAACGCTAGTGTGGACGCCGAGCGTTTTCAGATGAAAACAGCGTTTTCAAATCTATTTGGGCTGGTGTGGACGTAGCCTGAGGCTCAGAGGCTTGGACGTCTCTCTGTCACCGACTGCGTTTCCATAAGTTCGACCTTCGACCTCTCTCTTTGCCCCACTGCAGGGTGATCCAGGGACTTGTTTGGGTTGAGCACGCCCCCCTCACTGGGCTCGGTCTCCTGAGCACCACACACAGGTCTGACTGGAGGGTGGAGTCCAAACCACCCAGGGTGTGAAATAACCGCTGTTCATCAGTACCTGCATCACACCTCACTCACAATGATGATGAAGCATCCAGACGCTGCAGAGACATGACAGCAGACCTGTTTCCACTTTGTGACGCTGAGGGAACGTTTAGGTTCAGATTTGCTCTCACTACAGTTACGCTGCACGGATCGTCGCTGTCTCATGCATGCTGTAACGCAGGTCTGTCATACACGCCACGGCGCTCGTCGCTGATAGACTCTGACACTAGAGCAGGCGATAGGACCAAAAATATTTATCACGATATACGTTTGAAAATTTGCGATAACGATATAACTGACACCAGACAAAATACTTTACAACTCCTCAACTTTATTAGTGCAAAAACCCATCAATGTATTTTCACTGAACCCTCCTGTTACGTTGGTTTGAAGGACCACTGATTATGTTCCTGGGTTAATCTGACCTGCAACATAACAGGAGGGTTAAACAAGCATCTGTTTCTTATCTGCATTAAAGTTATATAAACATGTAACAGTGCAAATGCAAATTCTTTGCTGACAGTTTAACCAAAAGGCATTTCCAGTGGAAACTGGCCGACATATCCTCAGCATAACCATGTATAATATCCACAAAACTTAAAAACAGTTATACACACACAATACAGTAATATTATGTTGAAGCACAGTACGTATCACTCCGCGAGGCTCCGCCTACGATAGCCGTAATGCTCCCACAATCCATCAAGCGGTGCGGCTTCGTAGCTTAGCAAAGTCGTACTGAAACATCTGACAGATTTTCGAGCGCCGTGCACATAAAATCGTTTCGAGGTCAGTAAACACAACCAGAGTTCATACATAAGGCACACGGGATTATAAGGGGCTCTGTCGACTTTCAGAAAAATCAAAGGATTGATTTTAAGTGCGCCGTATTTTCCAAACAACACGGTAATAACGACGGCCCGCTAGCATGCGCTACCAAAAATAGTGCTTTGTTGTGTATCTGACGGACGAAAGCTAAACCAGTTCCACCAGTGAAGCTGCAGCATTTTTACAAACCAGTTCAGCTTCATCTGTTTCACTCAACGATCCACTTTCGCTCTTCTCATTCTGCGTCGCCGCCATGTGCGTATGTAAACAAAGGCAGTGCGCATGCACGTTTTACCCAGATTCTATCGCCATGTTTCATTTTCCTGTCGTTGCCCAACGTTACACCGGTGTTACCGTGAACGGTACGATAGAGCCCAGCCCTACTGACACAGATGTTAGCAACCTCACTGTGACGGGAAACAGCCTGAAAACCACAAGTGAGAGTTAACAGGAGACACAGATCAGGTGACAAGTGTGGAGGAGAGAAGGAGAGGAGAGAAGGAGATGAGATGAGAGCGTGTGGTCGAGCAGAACTTTAAAAGCCTGAGTATGATGACTCTGAGAAAACTCCACTCCCACAGGCCATAAATAACTCATCCAACAACACACACACACACACACACACACACACACAAACAAAGATGGTGTCGTCCCTCCAACCCAACCTGGAAACAAAGCTGACGTCGTTCAAACCTGCACTTCCTCCAGCGACCAGCAGAGGCTCCACTCCCACTAACATGAGTTTGTTACACAAACAGCTGATTTCCTGCTTCAGTGAACAAACATGATTCAGCAGATTTCTCACTTTCATTGAGTTTCGCACTTTAAAATCGTCACGTTTCGAGTTCTTTGTTTGAAAATAAAATACTTACAAACTCCTCGAACAATAAAATGTCTTTGATGTCGCTTCAGTCTGACCATCACACTGCTCATCTGGGCTGTGACCTTTGACCCATCCGCTCTCAGACACTGAGTATGGAAACGGCGCTAACAGAGCGACCTAGAAGTCTGAACGAACACGTTAAACCAACATGGCGTCCTCACATAAAGGATAAAACATGTCGGCGTCTCGGGTGAAGCCCCAGCAGCTGCTGCAGGTTTGAGTCCTGTGACTGTGATGACAGCGACAGTCGAGCCATCAAAGAGAGAGCGAGGGTGGAGCAGGATGGGCGGAGCATCCAGGGGTTTGATATAAACGCTCCTGCAGCCGCCCCGAGGACGCTCCTGCATTATTTAATAGTGCAACTCTATTAGTCGGCTTGGTCTAAACGCTGGAGGACAGAGGAACGACGAGGAGGCATGAGGTAATCTGTGAGGGCGTACCATCTGTTATTTTATTATGATGAGACAGAGAGAAGGAAAGGAGGAGGTGGGGAAGGACAGGAGCTTCTCTTTTTATGTAAGGAAATCATGAGCTATACAAGGATGAAGAAACAGAGATGGAGGAATCAAGAGTGCATGGAAGGAAACCACAAGGACAGATGGAAAGGAGGAGGTAAACAAAGAAGTAAACAAGGAAAGAAGGAAGCAAAAAGGATGCATGAAAGGAATGTGACATACATGAAGGAGGGATAGAAGGACACTGCAAGGAAAAGAAGGTTTGGAAGGATATAAGGACAAACGCAAGGAAAGGACAAAGGGAAGGAGGTATAGAACAAAATGAGGAGAAAGTGTTGAAGGAATTCAACTATTAAAAAAACTAGGAAAGGTATCGCCGAAGGAAACAAGGAAGCAATGAAAGAAGGTGGAAAAGAAGGGGGAAAAGGACACATGTCTGAAAGGACCCAAGGGAGCATAGGAGGAAATAACAACAGAATCAGGAAAGTGTGCAAGGGAAGGGAATATGGAAGCAATATGAAGGAAATGAGTACACAGGAATGTATTTAAGGGCATAAGGAAGTATGAAAGGAAATAAAAAAAATCCCAAAAAGATATTTAATGAAGTAAAGAAAACATATAGGGAAGGAAAGAAGGACACATGAATGAAACTAGAACAAGGTCTAAAGAAAACAAGGACAAACACAAGGAAAGGACAGGAAGGAAACATAGAAGGAAGCAACTAATTTGACCTGGAAGGAAGGGATAGAAGGACACAAGGCAATGAAGCAAGAAGACTCCAGGGAAGGAAGGAAGAAGGAAAGGAAACACAGAAGTGGACAAGGAAGTATGAAAAGGAAGAAGTATGCAGGGAGTGAAAGAAGGAAACATAAAAGGAAATAAGGACAAAAAGTATTTAAGGACAGAAGGAGGTGTGAAAGGAAATAAAGGCACATGAATGAAAACAGAATCAGAGCAAGGAAACAAGGAAACAAGGACGAAGAGAAGGAAAGTAGAAAAACAAAACAAGGATGTATAAAAGTAAAGAAGGGGATGTGGAAGGAAACAAGGAGACACAAAAGAGGAGGAAGGAAGGATGAAACACAGAGGGGTAAAATGAGAGGAGGTCTGAAGAGGAGGTCTGAGGTGGGGAGGTCGGAGGCGAGGAGGAGGTGTGAGGGGAGGAGGTGTGAGGGGAGGAGGTGTGGGGGGAGGAGGTGTGGGGGAGGAGGTGTGGGGGGAGGAGGTGTGGGGGAGGAGGTGAATGATTGAAGAGCTTGTGTCAGAGTTTCCACTCGCTGTGGTCACAGACTCAGGCTGAGGCTCACTGAGGCGAGGACGAGAGGACGCAGAGCTGCTGCTGGTTTCCCCTCTGACCTTCACTCCTCCTCCTCCTCTGACCTGCAGCGTTCATTAACCCCACAGACACAAATGATTCTCTCCTGTAAATATTTCACATTTTAGTGTCAAACACAGGCAGCTGTATGGAGGACCAACAGTGACCAATGAAACATGAGTTCTTATGTGAATGTTAATTAACGTTTAAGGAGCTTGCAAAGAAAAGCGTCTGGACTTCTTTAAGTTGCTTGAAGACGTTTCACCTTCATCCGAGAAGCTTCTTCAGCTCTAAGGTCAAATGGTGGAGAGTCCCAGATATAAACCTAGTGGGAGTTTCCCCCCACAGAGGGACAAAAGGACCCCCTGATGATCCTCTAATCGCCTGAGCCAAGGTGTGAAACTGGGTGTGGGTCACAATCAGCCAGAGTTTCGGGTGAGTTCATTGTGAAACCTGGCCCCACCTTATCATGATTTCCTGAGGTCAGATGGCCCAGGATGTGAGTGGGCGTTAAGGCGTCTGGGGAGGGAACTCAAAACTGGATTATAGATGGCAGACAGTTGGTGTCGTAAACCACCGCCTCTGTTACGACACCAACTGGGGACCCACACCCAGTTTCACACCTTGGCTCAGGCATTAGAGGATCATCAGGGGGTCCTTTTGTCCCTCTGTGGGGGGAAACTCCCACTGAGTTTAAATCTGGGACTCTCCACCATTTGACCTTAGAATTGAAGAAGCTTCTCAGATGAAGGTGAAACGTCTTCAAGTAACTTAAAGAAGTCCAGACGCTTTTCTTTGAAGCTCCTTTGACTACGATGACCTGGATGACCGAGAACCTTCACAGACTTAATTAATGTTTGTTACTAAATGTTTCCATAATTCCATGATGTATTTAATAATAACAATAAACCAATAAAAAAAAAAAATATAACATTTTACATTTTGGATTTTTTTTTATTTAAACGGATATTCAAGAACTTCTGAATTTATCAATTAATAATATTTTTAATACATCATTATTTTAATAATATCGATTAATAGTTGAAGTTTTTATATTATTGTGGTCTAATAATTAAAAAAATGCCTTTGTCAAAATTTATGACTTTTTCAGGCATTTATTACATACATTTAAATGTTTTATTTATTTATACATTACATATAAATAAATAAAACATTTCTTAAATAATTAATTTATAAAGTGTATTACACAAAGAATTTGAGTAAATAATAAACTTTTTACTTACATACATAATAAACTTTATAACTCATTTTTAATATTTAAATATTTCGTACATATTTTGTTGTTTTGTATGTAATTAATAATATATAAATATTATTTCACTGTGTTTTGGGTCACATTTGTCGTAACCAAGGTTACGCTCTTCTCTGGTCCCAGCATGTGATGTAAGGTCTGTTCAGGATCCAGATCTGTGTCGTTAGCTTTAATGCTCCGTGTGACACTTTTACATTTCCAGTGACTGTTTCTTTAAATCTAAAATAAGTAACGAGGTGTTGTGAATATATTTGTGTATAAACTGTGAAATAGAAAATAAATAAGCAGCTTTTAAAAGATTTTATTGTTATTTTTGGACTCTGGCAGAGTCTGAAACAAGCTGCTCTGATTGGCCGATTCCAGGAAGCCTGCAGAGGGGCAGGACGAGGCATGCATGCAGGACCTCCGATGATGACGTGAATATTTGGGGCTCAGTGAAAGAAATAGATCAACCTGATTCCTTCAGAGGGACCACTTTTTGTTTCAGGCGATGATCGTGGAACGCGTCAGCTGAGAGTTTAACTACAAAACCACCAACAAGAAGAAGAAGAAAGAAGCAGCTGGGACATCAAATATCAGATTTTCTCATTAAGGAAGGAGAATGTTGCATCTTCATGCACTGTGTGGACTTTTTGCAGACATGTATTATGTGTTTGCTGTGCTGGGTGTGAGCTCGCTGTCCTCTTTGGTGCCACACAACAAATGAAGCTGACGAGAAGACAGAAAACGCCTGCAGAGCTAAACGTTCCTTTGGATTCGTCCGAACGCAGAAAGTTGCTGATTAACTCGCCGTCGGTCGACTGGAAACACAGACGACACAGAAACGCGCCTCACGCTCACAAAGAACGAACTCGCAGAGCCCGACAACTTTCCCACCAAAGTCCATTCAAAAAATGTCCCATTTTAACTTTGTTAGCGTTCAGCTTCCCTCACCTGATCTAAACAACATTCACAATCCCTCCACGTGAACGTAACAATTTGACTTGAGAGCTGATGATGTCACCGTGATGTCATTCCTTGCAGCTCGAGCTGAACTCAAAAACCCAGAGAAAGTGTGCCGGACAGAGCTGCTGAGATCATTCAGCCATTCATCAAAGGGCGAGCACTCTTACCATCCGAAGCCTCCGAACGACACGCTCCTCTTCCTCCTCAGCATGGTGCCTCGCTCGCCCTCCTCCTCTTTGTCTCTCTTTTCTTCTTATTGTGTCTGGGTTTTCCTCCCTCTCTCTCCCTCTTTGTACCTCTGACTCCCTCTCCCTCCGCTGTCGCTCTAACTCCTCATCTCTCCTCCTATAAATACTCTCCTCTCTGTCAGACACTCCCGCCGCCTCCCTCTCCTTTTTCCTCCTCCTGTCGGTAACGCTGCTCTCTCGTCTTCCTCTCCCACTTCACTTCACAGCACAGAGCCAGCAGAGAGAGAGAGGGTAGAGAGACATAGAGGGATAGCAGGAGGAGGTTTACAGGGAGTACCCGCTCTCTGCCAGCCTGATGGAGAGGAGCTGAAAACTTATCATCCATAATAAATGGACATAAATGGATGGAAGCACGTGTCGGTTTACGGGACCTGCTGTTATGCAACACGGCTGCAGCTGACGGCAGTTTTTACTCTTATCTGTGAATCCATCAGTTTTAGGAAAACATCACAAAGGAAAAGGAACGAGGAAGGATTTTTATTCAGGAGGCTTCAGGCGTACCAACATTAACAAACACACACAGCAGCGCGGAAACCTCGCACACTTTCCTAAATGACCACCTTTGAAACTTTCACTTCCCAGTGTGGGGAAGTCTGCGCTCAGTGTCTACTGCACACAGATCCACACCTTCACGTCAGTCTGAAGGCGTAACACTTATGTCTTATTGGAGGTTACGACCCTCCCACTAAAGAAAGCCACGCCCCGCTGTTATTGATTGGCTGGCGTGGGAGGATCATCAGCTGTGCCGTCCACTCGACCTGATGTCACTGTGATGTTTGTGTGCTGCTCAGGTCAAACCTGAAGGCGCTCACATAGAAAGGAGCCGGTTGGGGTGTTCTGGGCGTGTCCGCCTGGGACGAGGCCTCGGGGCAGTTCCTGTCAGTACCACATGTTTGTCTCAGCCACACAGGTCCACGCAGTGAAACGGACACTGGCTCATTAACGCTGCGGCTCCTCTGATGGCCCATCCTACACTGTGGCAGTTCTAGAGCTCATACGTGCAAATCAGCACTGACCCTTGAGGTGTGCGAGCATTTATCACATCCAACGCTCTTCAGGGGCCCCGGCCGCTTTGAGGACTCGACCTGACTCGATAACCTCGACCTGAATGTCTGGCCTGTCAGCTTTCAGTGGGACATGCCTGCCGTGGTGACCAGGCTAACGGGGAAACAGGAGGCAGAGCAGCTCATCTAATAACTGGAAGGTTTGATCCCTGAACGGCCAACGCTGAACCCCAGTTTGCTCTCCGACGCAGCCATCAGAGTGAATGTTCAAAAGCACTTTGGCATTGACAGCAGAGCGTCTGTTGTACAAAGGGAATCACGTACCGATGTTCATGTGAACAGTTGGCTGAGTTTGGACTCCACGGACAGCCAAGTTAAAAATCGGTGAACCTTTAACTGCTCCGATCATCGCACTGGTCTAAGATGAAGGATTAAGCTTCGTGTATCTTCCTGCTCGTTTGGCCGGATTCTCCATTAACAGCTTTACTTTGTCCTCTGAGTTCGTCTGTCCAGCCAAGCCTGTCTGTTTAAGATGTCTTATTTCATTAGTTTTTTTTTTTTTTAAAATAAGAATCTGTTATTTATTTATTCTCACAGTAAATGACTTGTTGTTCCCCCATGATACTCCCACAGCTCTCACTGGACCAGGAAACCAGTCTCCAGGAGTGTCTTATACTCGTTTCATTACTAAAAACTCTGAACTGGACTCTTCTCAGAGTGTGTCCTGATTTAAAGCAGACTTTGACTCATCACTGAAAGGACAGACAGGTTTTAACCCTTTAAAACCGGTCAGAGCGGCACGCTCTGTTTTGCGTAACTATTTTTAAATCCCGGTAGCTCTGAAACCACGTGAGCTAGTGCATTAAATGTTTTTGCATATGAAACCGGAGGAGTTGTACTTACATCTTATGCCATCAGCTTGTCCTCGGTCACAGTTTCCTTCCACATATAGCTTTGCAAAAATTGCATAAAAAGCACTTGCAGCAACAAAAACATAATATTCCAGAAACACCCTTTGCCAATCTGATCAGCTGTTCGTAACACTTCCTACGTTGGAATAGACGTCAGCGTGAACTATTGCATGTCTGCCATTACCTGCCCGAAACCGGAAGTGATGTCATTTTCGCGGAAAATGTAGTTTTTTACCTTCAAGGCCCTTATAAGCCTATACTGGTGTTTGACTTTATGACTTTCTGAATAGTTTCTGGGATGCTTAGAGCTTAAATCACACTGTTGGAAATAGTTTGTTTTGATGCACATGCTGGATTTTTTTTTTTTTTTGCAAATTTGCATTATAATACTTATTTTAGTTTTTCTTGCAGTATAAAATTGGTGTATCTCAACAATAAAACTATGAAGACACTCAAAATAAATTTCTCGTGGTTGTAAACTATTTTGTGCAACTTTTTTGTATTTACAGTTTTGAGGGATAAACCTCTGAAAAATCTCTAACTAGCAATATATGGAAAAAACAAAACAAAAACGATTTTCAATTTTTTTGTAGTTTATTGCACTTTTTTTTGCAATTTATGTAATTACTATGGACTTAATGCATACATATTATTATAATTTGGGCTGTAACAGTTATATTGATGTATAGCAACTTGAAATGCTCCCACAAATGGCACTACAGCATGTAAAAATATAAAGATAAGCTCTAGCGGACCTACGGTAGGTGTTACAGGGTTAAACTGCACTTTCTGCAAACGTTACCAGCTGAGCTGCTGAAAATGTTCCAGCAGTGATGCAAAGGCACATTTTACACATTTAACTGTTTCTTTAGCTCATAAGCAGCTGAGAGCGTGTCAGGCTGACATCTTTGTCAATCTTCTCCTGATTCACCTGTCGTGTCTCATCTGAACATGCTTTGACGTCACACTCTGGCCGTCTGACATCGGTGATCCTGATGCATGCGTGCAGCCCGGCTAAACTGCATGTAAACACATGCAGAGGCTGCGAGTGTAAAGGCGGTTAATGTGTTACCGTGCTGACAGCAGAGCGAACGTTTGTGTGGCAACAAGAGAAAAAGCTCAGTCACTGCTATGATGATTCAGAGGTCGCAGATCGTAATGTAAAAGAAGACGCAGCGTTTAGAGGGGTTCCTCTAATTTTGGATTCCTCAGGTTTAATTCTCCATGAAAACCCTCCAGCAGCTGAATACATTTACATCACATTACCACCAATGAAAAGCACCGTTTACACTGCAGACCTGGAACCAGTTTGTGCACACAAAGCTATTTATAAAACCATATTTTTCATTTTGCACGATGAAGGAGGAATATGATGGAGTCATGCATGTAGCTTACGTAATTCAATTCATTTCATGTATCTACCCAGTATAATATGACCCTTGAGAGACACAAGCGCACACACAGCACAACAAATGCATTAAGAAGAAAAATACAAGTACAAACAACATTTATGAGCTGCAAACGTTCGTGTAAGTCATCGTGGAAGAGCCGTGCCGGTAACACGCCGAGCGTTTGGAGCCTGCAGGACATTTAACATCAGTCTGAAGTCAGTCGCCAGAGCAGGCCACACTGAGGGAACTCTGCACTCAAGTTTCAACTTACAAGTACGAATTTTGACCCACTTTTTCTTCCTTTCAGCTGATTGGTCAATGTCATGTCAATCACAAATTTAAATATCCAATCAGAGAACAGATGGGTTTGGCTGTTGAAGGGGCGCTCTTTTGAGCTGTAGGTCATGGAAGAATAAATGCCCTTTCACGTCTCTTATCGCTTAACCGTGAGAGGAGATAAAGTCAGAGAGATACATGTTTTGAAACGACAAGGATCAGGTGGATCTAGTACACGTAGAGTCGCCGCTACTAAACGATATACAAGCAGAGCTCAGCAGCCAGCGCAGCAAATTCTGGATCCTTTGCTCTTAGTTAGCGGCGAGCACAGCGCATGCGTCCGATGTGAAACGGCCTGCATAGTGTGTGCAGTTGTCCCGGGTCAACCCTGATTTTGTGTTAAAGTAATACTAAAGTAATAATGGTGTTTCTGACCACTGGTATACCACAACTGTATCCTTTCAACGGCTACCAAAAGTTAAAGGACCTAGCTTGTATGAGCCTTATGGGATATTTACCTAAAGATCCTCCAGCTTCAAACTCTATTACCCTTCCATGACCTGCAGCTCAGTAAAGCATCCCTCTGACAGCCAAACCCATCTGTTCTCTGATTGTAAACCTCAAAGCACAGGCCGAGGGGGAGGTGTGGCAGCAATTTTTCACACCAGCCTATTAATCAACCAAAGACCCAGACAGACTTTTAATTCATTTGAAAGCCTGATGCTTAGCCTCGTCCACCCCAGCTGTAAAACTCAGAAACCAGTCTTACTTGTTATCATCTATCGTCCACCTGGGCCTTACACAGAGTTTCTGTCTGATTTCTCAGACTTTTTATCTGATTTAGTTCTGAGCTCAGATAAAATAATTATTGTGGGTGATTTTAACATCCATGTAGATGCTAAAAATGACAGCCTCAACATGGCATTTAATCTGTTATTAGACTCAATTGGTTTCTCTCAAAATGTAAAAGAACCCACCCACCACTTTAATCACACTCTAGATCTTGTTTTAACATATGGCATAGAAACTGAACATTTAACAGTGTTTCCTGAAAACCCTCTCCTGTCTGATCATTTCCTGATAACATTTACATTTACAATAATTGATTACACAGCAGTGGAGAGTAGACTTTATCAAAGTAGATGTCTTTCTGAAAGCGCTGTAACTAAGTTTAAGAATATAATCCAACCACTGTTATCATCGTCAATGCCCTGTACCAACACAGAGCAGAGCAGCTATCTGAACGCTACTCCAACAGAGGTCGATCATCTTGTTAATAATTTCACCTCCTCACTACGTACGACTCTGGATACTGTAGCTCCAGTGAAAACTAAGGTCTCTAATCAGAAGTACCTGACCCCGTGGTATAATTCTCAAACACGTACCCTAAAGCAGATGACTTGTAATCTGGAGAGGAAATGGCGTGTCACAAATTTAGAGGATCATCATTTAGCCTGGAGAAATAGTTTGTTGCTTTATAAGAAAGTCCTCCGAAAAAGCCAGAACAGCTTACTACTCATCACTGATTGAAGAAAATAAGAACAACCCCAGGTTTCTCTTCAGCACTGTAGCCAGGCTGACAAAAAGTCAGAGCTCTTTTGAGCCAACCATCCCTTTAACGTTAACTAGTGATGACTTCATGAACTTCTTCACAAATAACATTTTAATCATTAGAGAAAAAATGACCAATAATCATCCCACAGATGTAATATTATCTACAGCTACTCTTAGTACCATTGATGTTAAGTTAGACTCTTTTTCTCCAATTGATCTTTCTGAGTTAACTTCAATAATTACTTCCTCCAAACCATCAACGTGTCTTTTAGACCCCATTCCTACAAAACTGCTCAAAGAAGTCCTGCCATTAATTAATTCTTCGATCTTAAATATGATCAACCTATCTCTAATAATCGGCTATGTACCACAGGCCTTCAAGCTGGCTGTAGTTAAACCTTTACTCAAAAAGCATCTCTAGACCCAGCAGTCTTAGCTAATTATAGGCCAATCTCCAACCTTCCTTTCATATCAAACATCCTTGAAAGAGTAGTTGTCAAACAGCTAACAGATCATCTGCAGAGGAATGGTTTATTTGAAGAGTTTCAGTCAGGTTTCAGAGCTCATCACAGCACAGAAACAGCTTTATTGAAGGTTACAAATGATCTTCTTATGGCCTCTGACAGTGGACTCATCTCTGTGCCTGTCCTGCTAGACCTCAGTGCAGCATTCGATACTGTTGACCATAATATCCTATTAGAGCGATTAGAGCATGCTGTAGGTATTACAGGTATTGCACTGCAGTGGTTTGTATCTTATCTATCTAATAGACTCCAGTTTGTGCATGTAAATGGAGAGTCCTCTTCACACACTGAGGTTAATTATGGAGTTCCACAGGGTTCAGTGCTAGGACCAATTCTGTTTACATTATACATGCTTCCCTTAGGCAGCATCATTAGAAGACATTTACACTGCTATGCAGATGACACCCAGCTCTATCTGTCCATGAAGCCAGATAACACACACCAATGAGTTAAACTGCAGGAATGTCTTAAAGACATAAAGACCTGGATGGCCGCTAACTTTCTGCTTCTTAATTCAGATAAAACTGAGGTCATTGTACTCGGCCCTGAAAAGCTTAGAAATATGGTATCTAAGCAGATTCTTCCTCTGGATGGCATTACCTTGGCCTCCAGTAACACTGTGAGGAACCTTGGAGTCATGTCTGACCAGGACATGTCCTTCAACGCACATATTACAACAATGCTGGGCATCCTCTGCACACGGTCGTAAACAATCAGAGAAGCCTATTCAGCGACAGGTTGCTTCTCCCAAAGTCAAAGACCAACAGACTTAAAAACTCCTTTGTCCCACACACCATCAGACTGTTTAACTCCTCACTGCAGGGGAGACAGGGGGACAAAGGAGGGCGGGAACAACTGAGCTGTAGTGCTTTTTCTACAGTGTGCAATATTTGTTTTTTCTTATATTCGACTGTGCAATAAACACTGTGCAATATACTCAAGTGTGCAATCATATTTATCCATATTTTACATTCTTTATTTATATATGTGCATATATGGTGTATTTATGCTTATATCCTTACTCTCATTCCCCTTATTGTATCTGTAACATGCGACTTCTGTCGGTGCTGTGCTACTGGACACTGAATTTTCCAGAGGAACCCACCCGAGGGATTAATTAAGTTTCATCTAATCTAAATCTAATCTAATATTAAACAAATATGTAGGACTGCTTTTGTTGCACACTTGGATTAAAAGGAATTGAATCCTGTATAGCTTTGTGACTTTGCCTTTACTGTATCTTCTGCAAATATACAGACATACACATCTTTACACATTTGTACACAGTCTCACAGCTCGTTAGGCACACCGCATTAGTGAGTGACAGGCTTGTTTCTAAACTTAAAACACTAATACTACTCCTTACAGTAACATAAATGTAACCGAGGACAAGGGATGAGTAAACGGGGCAAAGAAATAAATTGATCATTTATTTATTACATGAGTTAGACATACAAATTCTCAGTCATTTCCAGACAGGACTTACAACACATCCAGCTGATATCCCAGCTGCACATGAGACTTACCACACAAACTGTGCGAAAATAACAACACTGCAACCCATCACACCCCGCTTAGCGACACTGCAATCGTGGCACACACTGCAAACAATTCGGGTCTCAGCGCAGCTGGGAATCAGCGCTATGCATGGCCTGCGATCTGGGAGATAAAGGGAAGTGGCACAAACAATTAAACAAAAAACAAAAAGGGAGGTTAGTCCGCCCTAACACAACTTACTCTCCATCAATAACCGCCTTTACGGCTGGACGGACTAACCAAAACAAAACTACAAATCAATCAAAAGAACGAAAAAAGGACAGCAGAGACAGCACAGAATATTGATCAGTTTCCCTGCGCGCAGTCGATCTAGGGCTTGATCAATTCTTCTATTAAAATTCGTGGTCACACGACAGTATACCCACTCGCACCCAAGTGAATTAATTGCCTCTGGTTTTTCCACAGAAGAGCACTGACTTCACCCCACCCACTACCTTTTCACAGCTCTTCAGCCAATCACCTGGCAGAGAGCAACAAACTGCCAGGTGACACTTGTTACACAAAGGAAAAAAACATAAACAAAAGATCGTGTGATTCACCAGCTTTCATCCACTGTGATTACAGCCCGATACAGGCATAGATGCACCTACAATGCCACGAGGTTTCAACGCGAACTTGCGAATTAGCTGTAGCTGCTTTTTGTTAGCTTCATGGCTAATCTACATATCTACGAATAGCTATACACTAACCACACATAATGGGGATTAAAGGCCAACTTTCCCACATTCTCTGCAGGTCTGTGGACCTATCCTTAGACACAGCTCAAGTTATTTACTATATTGTATCTGCTTACCTGCAAATATACAGACATGGTACATTGTTACACATTTGTACAGTCTCACACAGCTGTTGTTAGGAGCACTGCGTGGCCGGGCTTCTTTACTTCCGCTAAAGCTGCTCATTTCAGGAGAAACTCCCTCTTGTGGTGTAACAGAGGAATAACTACCCTTCCAGCCCTGTCTTATTGGAGACTGGAGCACACATTATTTTACAACAATCAAAGAAAAGAACATATTTGAACAATCAGAACATTTTAAACAAATATATTATTGTAAATAAAAGATTATGGGGGTGTCTTGTTTTTGTCAATAATGCCGTTTTTGTCCTTACACTTTCTTCCATTTGTGCAACATCTCTAAAGTTAGAAATATCCTGTCTCAGAGTGACGCTGAAAAACTAGTTCATGCATTTATTACTTCCAGGCTGGACGACTGTAATTCATTATTATCAGGAAGTCCTAAAAACTCTCTGAAAAGCCTTCAGCTGATCCAAAATGCTGCAGCAAGAGTCCTGACAGGGACTAGAAAGAGAGAGCAGATTTCTCCTGTTTTGGCTTCCTGTTAAATCCAGAATTCAAAATCCTGCTCCTCACATACAAGGTCTTAAATAATAAGGCCCCATCTTATCTTAATGACCTTGTAGTACCATATCACCCTATTAGAGCACTTCGCTCCCGCTCTGCAGGCCTACTTGTTGTTCCTAGAGTATTTAAAAGTAGAATGGGAGGCAGAGCCTTCAGTTTTCAGGCCCCTCTTCTGTGGAACCAGCTTCCAGTTTGGATTCAGGAGACAGACACTATCTCTACTTTTAAGATTAGGCTTCAAACTTTCCTTTTTGCTAAAGCATATAGTTAGGGCTGGACCAGGTGACCCTGAATCCTCCCTTACTTATGCTGCAATAGACGTAGGCTGCCGGGGATTCCCATGATGCACTGGGTGTTTCTTCTTCACTCACTATGTGTTAACAGACCTCTCTGCACTGAATCATATCTGTTATTAACCTCTGTCTCTCTTCCACAGCATGTCTTTATCCTGTCTTCCTTCTCTCACCCCAACCAATCACAGCAGATGGCCCCGCCCCTCCCTGAGCCTGGTTCTGCTGGAGGTTTCTTCCTGTTAAAAGGGAGTTTTTCCTTCCCACTGTCGCCAAAGTGCTGCTCATAGGGGGTCATATGATTGTTGGGTTTTTCTCTGTATCCATTATTGTAGGGTCTACTGTACGATATAAAGCGCCTTGAGGAGACTGTTGTTATGATTTGCTGCTGTATAAATAAAATTGATTTGATGCAGTGAGAGTCAGTTTCAGATGAGTCCAGGAGGATGGAGCTGCTACTGTGAGCTCCATTTCTAAATGTAGTGCAAACTTCTCGGACAGGCAGAACAAAGACTGTAACTTCCCAGGCCCCGACAGCAAAGCAAGAGCAGACAAGCACACAGCTGAAAATGGTTTGTCATAAATATCAATCAAAGGGCTCTGAGAACAAGTCCGTAAAAATCTGGAGCCCTACCTGAGACACCAGAGAGTCTGTTAGTCACGTCCAGCATAAAGACAAAGGTCAGAGCAGTCCGAGAGTCACAGCCCTCACGTACAGAGATGGATGGATTTGATAGACACGAGCTCAGAGAAGCAAAACAGGTTTAAGTAAAAACAACTTCCTTCCTTTGCTTATTAAAAGCTGTTAGTGTCTAATTAAGTGTGACAGGGCTCATGTGAGCCAACAGCAGCCTCAGGTTTGCAAACACTGTGTGAGGTCACAGGACTGGAGTGTTACCATCCACTATCACAGCCACACATTCAGCCAGTTTAGGAGCAGTAATTAACCAGTCAGCTCACAGAAAGGCTCAGCTGAGTAACTCACATCCTGTTTCCTGTTTGGTGACGTCACTGACAGCTGTCCCGACCTCGTCTCGGCCCTCGTCTGCATTTTCTCCTCACTGAGGAGGCAGCCACACTGACGCTTTTTAGGAAACCCTGCCCCCTGCTGGTGAAAGCGTTTGTTACAGTTACACCTGTCCGTTACTTTCAGTTTAAAATAAAGGATTTTACAGAAAAGCTGCTAATAAACATATAAAAATACATGTCATATCCTAACAACAATGCTTATGTCTTCATGTCGCAGCAGGGCTGGATTTATTCTCATATTTAGACTCCAGTCTAAGAGTTCAAACCCCGAAGATCCAGCCCGGCGTCTTTCATTAGAGCCTCCGCCTCCAGTCTGTGACACAGGCTGCATGAAGGTTAACGCTGGAGGCGTGGACAAATCACGTGATCGGGATGCAGCAGCTTCCTGGCAGCCTGGCAGGGTCGAACTCTGAGCATACGTGTGGAGCTGTGAGATAGCTGACCTCTGCCAGCAGAGCCAGGCCTCGTGATGCTGAGAGCAGGCTGAACATTATCTCCCAAACCTGACCTCACCTGAACCGAGGCTTCACCTTACAATTTTATGAATTTCATCACAGCTGCCTGCCAAAAGGGAGGAGTTCTGTCCCTACAGCAGGAGTAGCCAACATGTTCACAACACCATGAAGGCTCCTTATCCCAGAGGAAACACAGCTTCACCTCGGTTTTTGGTGGTATTAGGTGAAAATCATCCCGTCTGTGGTCGTCACACTTACATAAACGCACACTCAGCTTCTCTGTTGCTGTCTGGACCTCAGTTACACGTTCATGTTGTTCTTCTCCATCAGACAAGCAGCAGGAAACACAAAGAAGATCAGACTGAAGGAAAGTGACATCTGACCCATACCCAAAGGTCAAAGCTGTGAGCTGTGATGCTCGTCATCTAAAAGTCCCCATGGAGGTTTAGGTCCTGCTTAGAAGAAGTTCTTCTGTTCAATAAGTCGCTTTCCTGGCAAACCATTCACCAGAACACTCAAAGACTCAACAGCTTAATATTAATCAAACTGAGGAGCGTAGCAGGTTCACAGGTATGTATGTACGAAAACTAGTCGGTTCTGGCTAGAACTTCACTGGAGAAACAATGAGTTAACCTTAACGTAACTGTTAGAGTTAACTTTAACGCGTGAGGTGAAGTTAACAATATGTATCTTAAGGAAAAAAGAAGGCATGTCGCTGCGAGCAGGGTTCGAACCTGCGCGGGGAGACCCCATTGGATTTCAAGTCCAACGCCTTAACCACTCGGCCATCGCAGCTCACGTCACCTATGTCCTTCCCAATCATACTTATCCGGTATCAGCGAAAACATCACGTGAACTGCTCGATACTGCTGGAGAATGGGTCTTCTTAATATCAGCCAGGTGACATGAACCTTTCACGCGCCTTACCGAGGATATCAGGAGGGTTTAAAGTGAATTATTAGGCCTGTTTTTCGTCATCATCTTATCAGATTTTCCGCAACGTTTCATATTTCGCTGTCGTCACATGCGTGTATTTAGAGCTCTTTGAGTGTGTTTTCACCGTTTAAACATTTAGAATAGTTATTGAAAGGAAAGCTTTAAGTACAAAAAAATTTAAGTACACCGACCTCCGATACCAGTAAATACTCCTGTCTGTCCTACGTGATTACACGTGTGGGGATGTAGCTCAGTGGTAGAGCGCATGCTTCGCATGTATGAGGTCCCGGGTTCAATCCCCGGCATCTCCATGTTTATTTTAGGTTTTAATTGTTTGTTTCTCGTCTCACTGTTGAAATACTTGCCACAGCGTGCGACAGATTACAGGTGAACGGACTCTTCTGGTTTTCATGTCTTTATTCATGTCAACCTTATATTTGTTTTACGAATATTAAACAATAAATAAACAAACTATAAACAATAAAAACATTGGTTTAGATTTTTACAAATCTGAATCATTTCCTTTGTGCTACGTTAGAAAAATACGATTGATAGTCTTCGCTTTTATTTTGAAGGTTATCTGTCCAAACCGGATGTTATGCTTCATATCCTTTCGTTTTGTGTGATGACGTTAACCGTCATGTAGTCCGGCAGGTATTAGAATATGTAGCATTTAATCTTCTTGTCGTACAGTTGTTTTGATCAACAGTCGCATTGATAACCTAAAAGCAAAAACAATGATGAAAAGACAGTGGTTCCACTGGGGCTCGAACCCAGGACCTTCTGCGTGTAAAGCAGACGTGATAACCGCTACACTATAGAACCCCACATGCAGCCGTTGTTCATATGTATGTTAATATTTGATACTTGAACAAACGATAGCAAGACATATATTAATACACTTCATTTAAACTTTAGTATATAATGTTATTTACACGTTTATGTAAATCTTGTTTATTTAAATGCGTCACTTGATTTAGGGTATTTGTCTCTTTTGTAAAGTATCAATTTTAGAAGAAATCAATGCAATCGTAAAAAATGTTGTAATTATTGTTGTTAATATGTGGTAACATTTTTGTTTTTCTCAGTATTCATCCATAAGTTGGGGATTGTTATATGCTTGTTAAAATGTTTAAATTAATCGGTTTACAAAGGAAACAACGCGGGAAAGCAGTACCTGTTATTCAGGTGTTGTTTTAACCCAATAGGATGTGCCGTTGACTTGATGGGCGGAGCACTAAACAGAGAGCTCGGGTGAGAGAGAGACCCTGGGAGAGAAGCAACTCCTGGGCAGCCCAGCCGGAGCAGAGGAGGCTCACTCTGCAGGTATGTTTACCTGTGTGTTTCTCTCAGCCAGTCAGCTTTTTATTCACATACTTTCGTTTTTCTTAACACACCTGCCTGCGGTGTTTGTCTCCATCCCTTTAACGGCCTTCAGGTGTATACTCTGCACATGCTGTGTCCTGTTTTGCTTGTTCCCTAATAGTTTCTGTGTGTTCCTGTTTTTCATGCAGAAATCTTCCAGAACATTACCAGAAACCAGAATCTTCTGACAGGTAAACAAACACTTTTGTTTTGTTCATTTTGTGGGAGCAAAATTCCCACTGCAGCAGAGAGACCCCCCCCCCCAAATCACCTCCACCACCTGGGGTCAAGAGGGCAAATTTTTCCTTTAATCTGGCCCACCAGTTGAAGCTGACCTGACCGTCTTTCTGTACCAAAATCTGATTCATTTGCTTCACTCATTCATACAAATCTGATATTAAAAAACAGTCTAAATCTGATATTTTATACGTTTTATTTTCATTTATTTTATTTAAAAATATACATTTTATTTTATTTTGTCTAATTGTTTTACTCAATTTCAGTTGAGTTTTTGTTATTTATAATCCAGAACAGTAATATATTTCTTCCTCTCATGTAGCAGTTAAATGGCATTCAATATAATATGATCACATTTCCTTTTTAATTAAGTTTGTCATTTCACATTTTTATTTTTTGTTTTTTGTTCAATTAAAATCAAAAGTCAACGAATACGAGGATTGAGTGAAGACTAAAGTGCAGAGTTTATATCGAGTGGATTTTTGCGCTGACTTCTTCATTACGGATCATTTCTAGGAAACGAGGCCTGCTACCCAAGGATTGCTACCCAAACAAATGATTTGGTTTTTTAAACCCTTGGGTCAGCGCCGCTGTAGATAATGTAACTCGTAGGTTCATCTCTAACATGATAAAATAGGAGGAAACAGGAAAATCAGCAGCCGGTGTTTTTATGGCTGATTTCTGTGCCGATTGTAACCACGGAGCAGGAAGCTTCCTCGTCAGGCTGACGACGTGACCTTTAACAAGAAAGAGAGCAGTGTTTACTGCTCGTGGATCTGTCAGGAGAAGCCAGTGTGTTAGCTGGAAGTCCACGCTAACTGCCCTTCATTTCCAAGGCAAATGTGAGCAAGCTAAACAAATAAGCTGATGTCAGCATCAGCGGGAGTCCTGCACAGCACAAAGACAGAAATGTGTTTGTAAGAGTCGCTTTTGTTTCTAAGATAAATGAAAGCTGAAAGCAACGTAGTTTCACAGAGATGTAGCGTAACATGTGAAGCATTCTGGGAATTTTTCTCTGTGTCATGGTGCAAAACAAAGACAGCAAACATGGAGAGAAAATAAGAAACTTTCCAACAAAATAATCAAAGTGTAACGTCTTTAAGGGCCTCGCTGTAGCCTTTCTCGACCTCAATGCAGCTCTGATGGTCCTGAGATGATAGTGACACTGACAGTTATGGTGGCGATTTTCATCTTCACAAATAAAACAGGAAGTGTGAGCTTCAGGTGAAACCACGTTTCACCACGCGAGGCTCTGATCATCCCTGCAGTCAGAGGTGAAGTGTCTTTGTGTCTGTCAGCTTAACCTCCTCCATCAGTTTCTCCTGAAACAGCTCACAACATGTCTTAAATATTAATTTGTGGGTGAAAGGCTCACGAACCTGCACTCTGGCCACCAGGTGGCGCCGTCCAACTTTGTGCCCATCGTGCCCAACATAATGGCTTCCTGTCAGGAGTTTGAAGTGACCGTTCACACCTCACCTGGTCCCACCTGTGGAACCTTTAGCCACCTGTGGCTTAGCCTGATTGGCTCTGAGGGCGAGACTCCGCCCATCCGTGTGACCGACGGCAACAGTCATCTCCTGCCAGGATCGGTGAGTTTTGAGATTCATTCATTTGTAGCGTTCGCTGGGAGTACTGAAGGGCATGGTTTATGGTCAGTACTTGGAGTTTTATTTTGACGGTGTCTTCCTGTCATGCTCACAGGTGTGTCCAGTCCGGGTTCAGGCCACCAGTCCTCTGGGTCGCCTGATTCTGGTTCGGCTCCGGCTCGAGGTTCAGACCAGATTTCCAAACCTGGACTGGCACTGCAGCAGAGTGGAGGTCTGCAGGCTGACTAAAGGTCAGGGGTCACACTCAGAAACACAGGTGTTCCTGTGCGACAGGTGGCTGCGGCCAGCAGATGGCGACGTGGAGCTCCGGAGTGGAAAGTGTGAGTGACGTTTAATGACCGTTAGGAGGAAACAGAGACATGTGGACCCAAGCACAAAAACCTCTTTATTTCCTCACATCACCCTGCAGGTGTGCCCATGCAAATCATCTCCTTTGAATCTAAAGCAGTTCTTCCTGTTGTTGGTCCACAGTGTGTTTGCTGGAGGAGGAGACAGAAGAGAAGCTGAAGCAGCAGAGGCTCAGACAGCTGCAACGTCAGCAGCAGCTCATCAGGTACCTGATGTCACAGTGTTAGCATGCTGGTTTACCTCTTACAGCGCTCTGATTGGACACATCCTGGAGTCCTGCAGAGGGGCAGCACGCAGTGTTTGTGAGCTGTACTCTGTGGGCGGTGTCATCCAAACACGACAACATGTTTACAGCACACTGATATCTGACCTTTGATCTATGACCTTGAATGTTAAAATGGGATATTATATTATCTTTACCCATATGAGCAGAACTGGATGAAATATCTAGAAGATCCTGCCGTTAATTAATGCTATATATATATGTGTGTGTTTGTGTTTTCTAGAATGATTCAAAAACACAGGGATGAGTGAGATATACTGTTTTTGGTGTCTACCATCCTACAAAATTTGAAACTGACAGCTTGAAAACTGGTTGTCTCTCGTTCAGGTGGCGAATCTTCGTTGATGGCGCTCCGCACTGCGTTGACGTGAACAGTCTGTCTGAACTCGGGCCAAACCTTCTTTACACGCAGAAGAGGTGAATGCTAACAGTTGGTGCACATCAATGAAATGTGGTCTGAACCAGCTGGCTTGAGCTGTGTTTGTCCCTCTGTCCTCAGTCCGGCTACTAACCTGTACTATCTGAACGGCTTCACCACCCGAGTCGAGTCCTGGAAGAGCTTTTCAGAGCTGGAGATGATTTTCACCTACAGCGCACAACAGAATGGCATCGCCAGTAAGAACCAACGCAGCACATCTCATTCATCTTTGTGTTTTTGAACCTTTCTAGCTACAGGACATCTCTGCAAAGTTTATATTTCCCCTTGTGGTTATTCTGGGTCTTTATTCTTGTATTTACTGTATCGTTCTTTCATCATTTGTATTTATGTTTTAGTAGTTTTGTGTCCTTTTGATTATTTTGTGCTTTGTTGTAGGTTTCTGTGTTTTGTGAGCAGCATTGTGTCTCTTGTAGTGTGTTTGTGGGTAGTTCTTTGAGCCCGATCGCCTCTTTGGCTCTTGGCGAAGGCGGTCGCACTTTCCTCCTCTCCCTTATCTTCCCTGCTTAGCCTCTTGTGTCCTTGTCTAGTCTCGTGTGTTTTGTGTTACTTTCCCTGGAACAGTCTCTCACTGTCTGTTCTCTAAAACCTAAAGAGAATAATGGATTTGATCAACTGGTCTCTGAATGCTATTGACACCCTTTTCTCAACGAGAAGCCCTGGATGTGCTTTCCCTGCCGGATACACGATGGACGGGTGGCAGAGGATCGTGTGCCTGGCGGGACTGTCGATCGAGCACGCTGAAGATATCTACCTATTCGGAACCATGATAACAGGGTTCTTGCTGATCGGAGAATTAAGAAAGCGGAACCAGCTGTTCAAACCCCCCAAGGCTGCCCGCTGGGATTGGAACGATGGGACGAGGCACGACTTCTCAACATGGGCTCACTGAGTGCAGCATGGTTAAGATCTTGGAGAAGCTCACGGCTGCTGTGAACACTCAGAATAAGACCTCTGAGCGTACATTGGATCACATCTTGGAGAAGCTCACTGCGGTCGTGAGTTCTCAGAATCGGCTCTTTGAGCACAAGAATGACAACATCACGGAGCGTAAGTTTGATAACATCATGGAGAAGCTCGCGGCTCTCCAACGGGAGATTGAGAGACCAGTGTTGGACTGTTAGAACAGCTTTGAAATTCTCATGAGTTGTTCACACTAAAGTAAAAACCACCATCATCATGCAGCTATCCCTTCAGCCCCAGCTGTGTTCTCAAGGCTGGAGCTGAACAACAACACCCTGATAACGACTGTGTTTAGTCTGTTCTTCCTTTTCCATGCAAGCCCACCTGGGTTGGCTGGTAGACTGTTTACTTAGCCTGATAGGGCGAAGGACACTGTCTCAGCTGAACTATTGGACACGCACACACATACATATACACACTGATACGCACTCATCCCTCCTTCCCTTCCAAACGCCTTCGATGCTTGTTCCCTCCTGGAGAACATGGCGGGTCTGGATGGCTGTGTGTGCCCCGGCTTACACCCCCTACCCCAGCGGTCCCCAACCCCCGGGCCTTCGACCGGTACTGGTCCGTGAGTCGTTTGGTACCGGGCCGCGAGAGTTGAGGCTCAGGTGTGAAATGTCTGGTATTCAGGGTTTTTATCGGTTTTCAGCGTTATTTTGTTATCGTTTTTATCGTTAACTCGGTTTTCCTGGGTCTTTTCACGTGTGTTATGAATAAATCTTCTTTTTTACCGGTACTAGTTTTATTTTGTTGTATTTATCCGCGACACCTTAAAGGCCGGTCCATGAAAATATTGTCGGGCATAAACCGGTCCGTGGCGCAAAAAAGGTTGGAGACCGCTGCTCTACCCTGTGGCTGGTCACGTGCTCTATAATGTTCTGCTGTGGACATTTCTGTGCAGAGGAGTCTTTTTGTTTCCTCATGCTGTCCTCCCAGGAGCCCAGCATGAGTAGAGGTCTCTTTTTTCCCCTCCTGGACTTTCCCGTTGGAGTCTATATTTCAGTGTTTTTCCATAATACTACCGGTCTCCGACCTGTCTCCCCGTGTGATGTCTGTGTTGTGTATATAATGTCGGGGGGCATTTCACTGCAGGGCAACTTGCATGTGACAAATAAAGGCTTTTTGATTCCTGACTCGGGCTCCGTGACACAGAATAACGAGATGGTTGATTCTGTCTCTCAGGGTTCGTTAAGGCTCATTGGATGGAGGACTGGTATTTTGGCTACCAGTGTCTGAACGGCAGCAACCCTCTCATGCTGCGTCAGACCCACCACCTCCCTCCAAACCTGTCTGTCACCTCTGACATGCTCCGCCCCTTCCTGCCTGAAGGCTCCTCCCTCGAAAAAGAGCTACAGGTGTGTGCTGTTGTGACTTTCAGCTGTGTTATTTGCAGCTGCCCTCTTTAATCAGTGTTTGTTCGCTGTGACAGAAAGGCAACATTTACCTGTTGGACTACGAGGTTCTAGACGGTGTTCCAGCCAATGTGATCAATGAAAAGCAGACGTACCTGTCCGCCCCGCTGTGCCTTCTCCACCTGAACCAGCAGGGGCAGCTGCTCCCCATCGCCATCCAGGTTTGCTTCTTATGTAGAAACCTGACTGTGACGACTGTCTTCAGTTGGGATCCTGTTGTCTAAGTTCAGTCCATTCACCCTGGGAATGTGTTCCCGTCCTTCAGCTGCAGCAGAAACCTGGCCCTCACAACCCGGTCTTCCTGCCCTCTGACTCTGGCTACGATTGGCTGTTGGCTAAGATGTGGGTTCACAGTGCAGACTTCCAGTGCCACCAGCTGATCTCACATTACCTGCGGACTCACATGATGGCAGAGCTGTGCTGCGTGGCCACGCTGCGGCAGCTCCCAGATGCACACCCGCTGCACCAGGTAACCCCGCTCAGCTGCAGCTCGCTCGACTTCCCCCACAGGAGAACAGAATCGTTGTATCCAATCATTTCTCCTTTTAAAGCTTGAGCTGTCTTTTCATTTCTTTCATGGACAGCTGCTACTGCCGCACGTCAAGACATCTTTAAAGATAAACTTCGGGGCCAGAGCGTCGCTGCTGGCCTCCAAAGGACTGTTTGATCAGGTAAAATGCAGGAAGTAACAGGAACCACACAGAGGAGAACAAACAAGCAGAGTAAGATCTGTTGTGTTCCCTGGTCTCGTCCTTCCAGGCTGTCGGTTCTGGTCTGGAGACATTACCCCATCTCCTCTGCAGGGGATCGGCCAGGATTTCCTATCGAACCCTGTGCGTCCCCGAAGACTTGAGCGACCGCGGTGTGGACAAACTGCCGCAGAGCTTCTACGCCCAGGACGCTCTGAGGATCTGGGACACGGTGCACAGGTAAACGAGCACACCTGAGAAACACAAACACTCGGATGGCAACAGGAGATCCTCTGTGATCTGTGTGTGTTGCAGGTTTGTAACCGGCTGGGTGGATCTGTATTACCATGGAGACGACGCGGTGCAGCGTGACCCTGAGCTCCATGGTTGGCTCACAGACATCAACACTCACGGCTTCAGTAACGGTGCGTTTTATGACGCTAAAACGTGGCACGCGAGCTAAACGTACAGCAGTTTCTCCAAATCAGCGTTTCAAACGACTCTGTCAGCAAACTGTGTTTACACGTTAAGTTAGTTCGCAATAATATAATAATGATAATGACTGCCAAGGTTATTATCGTTAACGAAAACTAACGAAATAACGAAAACTAGAAGTGAAAAAACATTTTCGTTAACGGAAATAAAAATAAAAACAAAAAAAGGAAAACTAACTAAAACTATAATGAGTGTTCACAAAACTAACTAAAATTAACTGAATTTATAGCAAAAATGTGTTTAGTTTTCATTGATGTGTGCGTGTCATACAAGAGTCAAGGGTGAAAATGAAGTTTAGTTTCCAGATTTTTTTCTTGCTGTGTCTCATTATGCCAGCAGGTGGCAGCACGTTAGTCGAGTCGTCTGTGTCGCTGCTCCGTCCACGCGCAGAATCATGTCAGGAAAAGTCGGGAGCCAGAGTCCAATTTGGGATTACTTTGAATATGACTGTGTTTTGGATAAAGCAAGTGTCTTGTAGCGGAAACAGACAAATTATGAGGGACATTTCTAAAGGGAAAAAAATCCCACAAACCTTAAAGTGCACTTGAAAAGCTCACACAAGAGGGCTAACCTAGCTTAGCTTGAGAAGGTAAGGGAGCACACTCAACCCTCATCCCCAGAAAACAGAAGCTAACCCCAGGCAAGGCAGCGTGATGCATCCCGAGACAACAGGACGGGGATATCTACACAACTGTGTGAGTCAATTACCTTCAAAAAGTTTATCAATTCACTTGAACCAAAATTACGAACACCCGGTGCTGCGAGAATTAATAGTCTCATTGGGGCCAAGATATACATTTTATAGTTGCCTGGTATCAATGGTTGTTCGTCTGCCTTTATTTATTTATTTAAAGAACCCATAGGTGGGAATGTGAGCTGTCTGTCTCTGCGTGTTAGCCCTGCGACAGACAGGCGACCTGTCCAGGGTGCAGTATGGTAGCTGGAATAGCAACATACCCAAGGATGAGCAGAATGACTGATATGATGAAACTGGGATTTTGTTACACTTAATTATTGCAAACACAACTAAAACTATAACTGAAACTAATCAAAACTAAACTGAAACTAAGGATTTTCAAAAAAATAAAAACTAAACTAAACTAGCAAACAATTGGTAAAAACTAATTAAAACTGATATAAAATTGAAAATCTGAAGTCAAAACTAAATAAAAATAAAAACTAATGAAAATTGCAAAACTATTAAAACCCTGATGACTGCTAGTTGTTATCAGAGAGAGCTGTGTCTCCTTTCATGCTGCAGTGGAACTTTTAAAAGCAAGCGTAAAGTGGAGATGGCTGCAGGTTTAGAGGTGTAGGTGGGGGTGGAGCTCCTGATGGAGAGCTGCACGCACTGGCAGAGCTTCAGTCGGTGGATGTAACAGTAACAGGTCAGCTCGCAGCATCACGGGCTCTGCAGAGACGAGCAGAGTGACCCGACATCAAACTATGTCGACCTTTGGATCTGAAATTATATTGAGCAGATGTCTGTTTGACACTGTGTGGTATTAAATATTGATATTTTGATGTAATGATATAATATTAAAAGCAAAATGTTTGGATTTTAGTGGTTAAATAATTAGAGATAAATATGTATATGTTATTATATAAAGATGACCACAAGATTATGTTCATTAACATTTGTTATTTATGAGCTTGGAACACTGAGCGGCTCTTTTTGACTCCGCCCACAGCACGCACATGTGCACGCATGCATTCACCTGAACACTGTGACTATGATGCCTCTGCACAGGTTTCCCTCAGCGCTTTCACACCAGAGCAGAAGTGGCCACGTTTGTCACCGCGCTCATCTACTCCTGCTCTGCTCTGCACGCCGCCGTCAACTTCTCCCAGGTGAGTCGGCCACTGCGAGAGACGGGAAAAGCTCACAGCTTCCTGCTGAGGATGTCCCGCCGCCTCACGTTTGTCTCCTCTCTCTCGCTGTCCTCCAGCTGGACTTTGCCTTCTGGGTGCCAAACTGTCCGGTCGCCATGTTGCGCCCTCCTCCGCAGGTCAAAGGCGCCGTCACAGAAGAGGACATCATGTCCTTCCTGCCAGATGTGAACACGACGTGCCGCGTCCTGATGGCGCTGAACGGGCTGTCGCAGCCGGCCATCGACTTTGTGAGGCTCCGCCCACTCCTCATAAAACATTTACACTCACTTCTTCCTCAACTCCTCCTCTTCAAAATCTTTGTCATCTTCTTCTTTTTCATCATTTACATTTTTCTTCTTCATAAGCTTTTTCTTTTGTCTTCCTCCTCCCCCTCGGACACCACAGCCAATCACTGCCTCCATCTCCTCCTGTCACTCCCACCCTCTGCACCTCCTCTGAGGTCCTCTTTCCCTCCTGGCGTTCTTTTTCTGATCATTTTCATTTCAAATCATTGTAATGCGTCTCGTTATTTGTCACATTTTTGGAGATTAAATCTGTGTGTCTCCCCCTGCAGGTTCCTCTCTGTCACTACAAGGAGGCTATCTTCAGGGACGGCGCTCACCGCAGGCTGTTGGAGGAGGTGCAGGCGCAGCTCCGGGACATCTCTGACGCCATCGCAGAGCGTAACAGCCAGCTGGAGCTGCCGTATCCGTACCTGAGCCCCGAGCGCATCGAGAACAGCGTGGCCATTTAGTAACTGTCATCGTCCTCACCTGCAATCAGGAAATAAACCTCTCCATGCACCTAATTATCACAATCGTTCCTGTTTTTTTAAATCTGATCATGTGATGAACTAATCGTTTCTGCTGGGATACTTTTTCACGTATTAACTTTTTTTTTTCGAGGTGACTGTAACGCGCCTTAAACTCAGATGTTCTCCGACTCACGAAGGACTCACGATGAAATTAATGTCTTGCTCTGTGAGCTCACCAAATTACTTTGTTAGGCGTCAATGAAGTGACTTGGTGTGAGCTCACACGGTGTTACATGAGTACACGAGTTTAAATATTAAAGTCTCTATTCTAATGTCTAAGGAGCTTGGAAAGAAATCATCTTGACCTTAAGAAGACGTTTCACCTCTCATCAGAAGCTTCTTCAGTTCTAAGGTCAAATGGTGGAGAGTCCCAGATATAAACCCAGTGGGAGTTTCCCCCCACATAGGGACAAAAGGACCCCCTAATGATCCTCTAATCGCCTGAGCCAAGGTGTGGAACTGGGTGTGGGTCCCAATCAGCCAGAGTTTCGGGTGAGTTCATTGTGAAACCTGGCCCCACCTTATCATGTGATTTCCTGAGGTCAGATGTCCCAGGATGTGAGTGGGCGTTAAGGCGTCTGGGGAGGGAACTCAAAACTGGATTATAGATGGCAGAGAGTTGGTGTCGTAAACCACCGCCTCTGTTCAAAGATGGTCGTCACAGTGGACATAGATGCTTCTTTCACTCCTCTTTCAAACCATCTGTCCTCTCTGTCCAAAATGTGAACATTGGTGTCCTCAAAGAGTGACCTTTGACCTTTAGATGCAGATGGACAACCAATCACAGCAGATTGCCCCGCCCCTCCCTGAGCCTGGTTCTGCCGGAGGTTTCTTCCTGTTAAAAGGGAGTTTTTCCTTCCCACTGTTGCCAAAGCGCTCATAGGGGGTCATATGATTGTTGGGTTTTTATCTCTATGCATTATTGTACGATCTACTGTACAATATAAAGCTCCTTGAGGCGACTGTTGTTGTGATTTGGCGCTGTGTAAATAAAGTTGAATTGAATGGGCCCCTGAGTCTTGTGGCTCTTCCATGTTGTGCCATTTGTTTCTGAAGTCTCTCCAATGTGAAGGTCGGAGCATTCCTTGGTGCTCTCTGCTGCATACACTACGTTTGACGTTTGTGTTTAGGACAATCTTGTCGGAGGAAACATCTTCAAGGAAACTTAAAGAAGTCCAGACGCTTTTCTTTCCAAGCTCCTGAGACTACGATGACCTTCACAGGCATCTTTGTCAGCTGGAAATGAGGCTAGTCAGAAACAGAGGAGGTGCTGTCAGCTGTTCTCCTGCGCGTGGCTGAATATTCGACCAATAACATCAGGCTTGTTTTTGTCACAGTTAGATTTGTGGATACTCTGAGTTTATTTCTCCTTCAAGTACCAACAGAAACTCAAAGAAAGCTTTGAGTAAAAGTCCAGAACTACGAGCACAAGAAAGAACTGAAGGTAACAATCTTTATGTAAAATCAGCCCCTTCAGGTTTTACATGCAGCCTGTTTTATTCTCAGGGGTTATATGATAAAAGCCAATCACACATCATATACATGCTTTTACAGGTCAGGATATCACGTGACGTTGGGCTTCACACTGCTCTAAAAGTCAGGTTTCACATTTTTTTTCTACTGTCAGCTCTGTATGATGTCACAAAGAGCGGCGCTCCTCTGAGGCTCAGTATAAATAAGGATTACTTTGAACTGTGAGTCATGAAACTCTACTCTCGTCCAGTCAGAGAATAAAGGCGTGGTCTTTAAGGATCCAAGTCCTGTTTTTGTAGTCGATCTTCTGAAAACCAAATCCATCCACAGACCTGATGTTTCACTCATGTATTAAACACACTGTTCAAACTTTGCTGATGCTTTTCCACTTTTGTCTATCTTTACCCCGTGTATCTGTGTGTGTGTGGTGGCGGTCAGTACTGAGTGTCCCTGCAGGACGTCCACTGGTCTAAAGTCTTACTGCACGTAAGGGGAAGGCTTTTGTTTTAGTTAGTCTGTCGTCCATCACTGGAAGTCACAGCTTTGCAGATTCTGGTGAATTCGATGGAAACTATCACACAGAACATGAAGCAGCAACAAGTACTAAGAAACAGCTTTTATCTCTTTTTGTTTGCATTATTTTCCTGTTTCAAACAGGCAAACGTGTGGTGTGAAGTGACAGTAGTCTCTTCACGAGACAGTCTAGCCTCCGTCGCGCTGCCCAGGTTGCCGAGCAACCATGATACTAACAGCTGGAAACGTTTCATGCAGCTTTGTTTGACAGAAATGAAGGAGAAAATCTTTTGTTCATTTGTTTGTTTCTACATGAGCTTTGATCATTCTCTGATTAAGCTCAGCTATTGAACGGCGTATATTTTAAAGTAAAGGCTTTAAAACCAAGTTAGTACAAACGTCACTAATGTCACATGACTTTGCCGACATGTGGCCAACAGTAATGTTTTAATGTTCTTCGTTATTAAACATTTGCACATAAATAAGTGACATAATATTCAGTACTTACTTAAAGTTTACTCTTCGGGCGCCCCTCATTCGCTGTTTTTTTTGGGCAAAATTATCCACACCCACCGCCGCGCTATGCATTCTGGGATATGTTGGGCCACGAAGTCTACACCGCCACGTCCTTAAAATTCAGGGAAATGAAGGACGCATTTGAGGGCCGCATTTCGAGCAGCCTTTGGATTGGGACAGCCTTCATCGCGTCGCTGTGACGTAATCGGCCTTAAAATGCGGCCTTTAAGGCTGCAGACCCTGAATTGGGACACAAGCTGTGTCCCAAAACGTCGGCTGCATCCTTCGGAGGACCCGGTCTTCCTAGTCTACGTGGGCCGGGTCCTGCAAAGACCAAGAAGGCTGGAAGTGCGAGACTGTGACATGGGACGGTCCAGCCTTCAGATCTGCGTCACCGCTGTGTCGGTGGAGTTTAATAAACTCGCCGTCTGCTCCTTGCTGTCTAAAATATAACAGGACACGGGCGAAAATTCTCGACTGTCTCACACTTCTGTTTAATCAGTTTTCTGTTTAACGTTTATTCAGCTGTGTGAAAATCCCGGAGGAACCCACCCGATGGATTAATAAAGTTTTATTTAATCTAATAATCTAATAACTTTGATCTCAGCCAAACCGATTTACTCCGGAACAGATAAAACACAGAAAAAAGGCAAACGATTACATTTTTAAGTTATCTGAGTGACTTATATATCATGTGTAACCTGAGTAGCGAAAGAGCGGGGGTCTGAAAACGATGAAGCCGGGAGTCCGCTGCTCTCGCCGGCTGGAGTGACCATTGAACCCCCCGGCTAGCTATCGAGCTGGTGGGTAACAGACGTCTCCGAAAACGTCGGCACACTTCTGCAAATATGCGATATCTTGATAAACCGAGCAGATATTTGAAGTTTACACAGCTACTTTCTCGCCTTAATATATGTTAAAAGTTTATTTTGTGACCCAGAAAGATTAATAAGACTAATTTTAAAACTTAGTAGCGGCCGCCATTGTTGGCAGCTGAAATTTGGCTGGGCCGCGCTATGAATTCTGGGATATGGTGGGCCACGAAGGACATACCCGACCCATCCTTCAAATTCGGGGAAATGAAGGACGCATTTGTCGGCCGCATTTGAAGGAGTCGACGAATTGGGACAGCCTTTGTCGCAGTGACGTAATCGGCCTTCAAATGCGGCCTCCAGAGGATGCAGCCGACGTTTTGGGACACAGCTACAGCCTATGTCCGCTGTGAACAGCCATCTTTGAACGGAGGCGGGGCTAGTGACGCCAACTGTCTGCAGTCCAGTTTTGAGATCCTTCCTGATCTGCAAATGCTTCTTGGATGAAATGTCTTCAAGAACGTAGAAGTACACAGAGAACAGAGCAGAGCCAATCAAATGCCTGGGTGCATCATGTGACCTCGGACGTTAGAGAAACGCTCATTTCTTCTCACGTGTTGATTTTTAGCAGCGAGACAGCAGATGCACTCTGACTACATCTGTGTCCTCGCTGGTAGCTTATTGTTTCACTAATGATAAACCAAGAACTGTGATAAATTAACGCAATGATGGTCCCTGTTATTACCTGGAGTGGGAGGAGCTACCGCTGACGTGCGAGTACGAGTGATGTGCGAATCATGAACGAATCGTTCAATACTCGAGAATCACTTTACTGACTCATGAATCATGATTCACAAGCCCAACTGACTCATCCCTGTTGCTGTTAGCAGCAATGTATCTAGCTTATAATTAAAATTGTGGAGAAAAACACAACATCCAGTAACTTAACAAAAACGTTTCTGCTCTGAACTGGAAGAAAAAACCCTGAGTAGAAGCTCACATCAAAACAATAGCTCCTTGGTTCACAGTAGCATCGCTCTGCTAACATGCTAACAGCACATTTGACTCACTCACCCCCTCCCTCCTGCGTACCAGCTTCTTCTTCTTCTTGGTTGGTGACCAATGTTAAGGCGCATTAGCGCCCCCTGGCTCACAGCTCAGTGGACATTTAGATGAGAAAATATATATTTGACACATTTAAGGAAAATACTAATAAAAATAAAAATAATAAAATAAAAATAAATAAATGTTTATTTAGCAATTTTGATAGGAAATTGCTTAATTTTAGAAATGTTTTTGCTCTTTTTTGCTCTATAAAATATTTGTTTTTTTTAGAATCATTCATCTTAGCAGTGGGATTTACATGAAAAGAGAAACAAATTAAGTTTGAGTGAAAATATACATTTTTGCACTCTCTGGTCGACTGACTCAGTGAATCAAATGACTCAAAAAACCCGATTCACTTTGGTGAGTGACTCATTAAAACTCGATTCAGTAAAAAGAATCAAATTTACCATCACCAGCAGTTAATAACCAGGATGAACCAGAACACCGTGAGCAAGGACTCGTGCTGCTCTTTAATAAAGGCTGAGTGTCCTCAGAGGGACGCTGTGAGGGAGCGCCGGGTGTCTGCAGACTCACAACAACAGCCTGGACCATTACATTCATTTTATTATCAACATTCTGCTGAAGTTACTGTTTGTGACGCGATGGAGGAAATAACACTGAAAGAAAACGTTAACTGTCCTCAGGTTAATACGTTTTTAACCTGTAATGTCTTTTACTCTGAAAATAACACAGAAGTAAAAAGCTAACACTTTATTTTGCAGGTTTGGCTCTTTCCAGCTGATTTCCTGGAAACTTTACTAAACAATGTAAAATAAATTCTCAGTTCTTCTTTGTGGAGCTGAGCTGCGTTTGCAGTTTTCATCCTGTAAAACACACCGGGAGCTTAAAACGATTCAGTGGCATCTGGACGATGCTTTAAAGATAAATATAAGATAAAATTTTAAAGAACGCTTCCAGGAAACGAGCTGGAAAACCCAACGTGACTTTAAATACAATAAAACATGAATTTCAGCTGAAGGATGAACTTCTTCCTCGTTGTTCTGATTGGTCAGCTGATCAAACGCAGTTTCCTGCAGTAACATGAAGTCAGGTTCTTTGTCATCTCTTCTCGTGAGCGTTTCTCTATCAAAATAAAAGCCTCTCCTCTCGCTGCCTAGCTGACAGGATCCACCACCAGGACTTTGCACTCCCTCTTGGCGATCTTGTCCAGCGACAGCAGCGACTTGTCCTGCGGCGGCAGGTAGAGCGGCCGACCGACCGGAGAGCCAACGGGAGGCGTGATGGCCCGTCGCTCCATGGCGCTGCCCGTCCTGTCGCACACAGAGAAGATTAAACGACATACTGGATGTGATATGAAGCTGAAGTTACTAAAGTTACCTCATGATGTGGGACCGAGACGGCTGCTGGTGGGAGAAGGACTGCGAGCGCCCCAGACTGGCCTGGTGTCGGTCCAGGAGGTCTCGAACCGCCGGGCTGGACGGGCTGTTTTTACCTGGATGGTTTTGACACGACACAGAAATCAGAGCAGACGCAGGTCAAAGCCTTTTGTGTTTGTTTCCTGCTCAGAGCTTACGTGACAGGGGCCGAGCGTCGGGTGGAGGGTTGGACACCGACGCTGTGAACTGGAGCTTTAGCTTCATGTGCTGACTCAGCTGCAGAGACAGGAGAACACATGACGTCGCGTGTGAGCGGGCGAGATAAGGAAGCAGGCGCTCAAAGCTCGGCGTACCTCGTAGAGTCCTGGTTTGAGGATCTGGAAGGCCACGCTGAACGACAGAGTGCTTCCTTTGCGGCAGTGACCCAGGTTACTGAGAGGGGTGTGACAGACCACGGCTGACAGCGCTGCGTCCTCCCCCTGACCTCGACCTGAGCGAGCAAGCAAACAACACATTACTCTGAAGCACGACTGACAGAGAGCGGCGCGATTCTCCTGAAACTGGTCCGGAGAACCGTCTCCATCCACGAGAAGAACACAACCAGCTGGACAAAGCACCACAAACCTGCACTCCCCCTAACGTCCACTAGGGGCTCAGACCCCACAGACTGCCCTGCGTCCCAGAAACAAACCCGCTCACAGGTTTCCTTTCAAACAGCTGCAGGGTGGATTTTTTCAAAACATCAAACATGAATCAAAATACTCGCTGACCCTCTGGAGTCCAGACGAGCCGCACGGCCAGGAAGTCCTGCAGGTTGTTGAGAAGAACGTATTTGACCTTGAAGTGCTCCTTCACCCTGACGGTGCTCGGACAGCTGGCCGTCATGACGAAGCGCGGCCGGTCCAGACGGATACTGGGCAACCTGAGTGGAGGGAGGACGGCGGGTCATTTAGAGAAGACGCTGTGTCGTCCTGCTGCAGAGGTCTGCACCCCCGAGCCTGGATATCTCTTACCAAGACTAACACAGCACGTGTGTTTCATCCAGCCGTACCTGTAGTGGGTGTAGATGCAGTTGGTGAAAGGCATCTTGGACGTTGACCACTGCAGCACAGCGACCAGAGGAACCTCCAGCCCCTGAACACAAGCACACACATGCTGACAGCAGCGAAATAAGAAAAGGACGCATTCATGCAGGAACAGCAGCTCTAAAGTGTGTCCGCCCTCAGAGTCGTAATAAAATCCTGCGCTGACACAGCTGTTCACAGAAACACGTCGTTTACTTTTCCTTCTTCAGGAAATCGTGAGGAGAACACAAACTGTCACGTCATCAGCGCGCACTGTGCACCAAACTATAAACACACAACGCAACACGAACGCACCTCACTGGAGTCGTCCTGCGGCATGTCGTTGAGGTGCAGCTGAAACAGGAAGTCGTGCTCCTCCAAAGCGCTGAGCATGCTGGGAAGACGGCAGGCCAGGCTGTCCACCCGGCAGAAGGACGCCATGCCGACCTCACCGGACTGATGGCTGCAGAGCGAAGAACAACAAATACAGACATTCAGGAGCACAAACACACAATCTGACTGCACAACAACTCGTCCCAGAAACTCAAAGTAATCGAGTATAACACAAAGTAGCATCATTACTAAAAACGATCTGCAATGATACAAGTGATAAAAATCCAACACAGTGTAACAAGGTATACACAACACACTAGGGATGCACCGATACCGATACTGGTATCAGGTATCGGGGCCGATACTGTAAAATGTGTGTGTACTCATACTCGTAAAAGTTAACCGATACCAACTTATTTCATTAATCAGAGGGTGGCTTGTCATTTCTGTTGTAGTTTGTTAGATTGGCCACTAGGGGGCCAATTATTATTTTATTTATTATTTATTTTATAATTTTTTATATTTTATTATTAATATAATTTAAAAATTTGTTTACAATATGGACACTCTGCAATAATTTAAAAGTTTATTTTATTCCAAACAGAAGTGTTTATTTATTATTCTGAAAGCTCGAGACAATAGTTCAGTGGTATTTTGTTAAATTACAATGTGGAGACTCTGCAATAATTTAACAGAAGAGCTTATTTTTCACTTGAAATTTTTTTGTGGTCATTTTTATTACATTTTTATTTTTTATCAGCAGAGAATAAAATAAAACCTGTCTGCATTTGTATTTGTGTGTGTGTGTGGTAGAAGTATCGTTTTTTGTACTGTGTATCGACAACTACTCAGATCCAAGTATCGGTATCGTATCGGTTTGAAAAAATTGGTATCGTGGCATCCCTACAACACACTGTCATTAAATACAATGTAACAAACACAATAACTAACAGGAGACAGGAGCCGCCACGGCAGCGCCGTCTGAACTCGCCATGTGAACGGGTCTCACTCATATACGTACCACACGTTGTCCACCAGCAGCACGGAGCCGTCGGGCATCACGGGAAGGTAGGAGGCGTTGAGGTTCGGTAAAATCCGAACATCCCGAATACTCACCTCCTCCTGAGAAGACTCGTTCAGCACTGACAGGAAACAGAATCACAGTCGGAATCAAACCACTGCAACCAAGCAACGGAATCTATTTTATTTTATTTACGGATTCGTTTCGGTCTTTAACGATGATTTAAAACACAGCGCCCTCTGCTGGTGCTTTTAGATTAAATACCAAAATATTCCTACATCGTCCTGCTGATCAGAGTCACAACCACGGAGCAGAGACTCGACAGTTTCGGCCTTCACGGGCCTCAGCGACGCCTCGGCGTGCCGGCAGTGCGCTGGCACGCTGGACGTCAGGTTAAAGGAGGCGATGCATCTATTGCAGATCGCCGCCCTGTTCAGCTTCATGTCACAGCACACAGCTGGGTTTATGTCGCTTAGCTTGGAGTCTTCCCTGACATGCAAACATCTGTCACCACAGTGACATCACAGTGATGATGAAGAGCGGTCTGTACCTTTTAAGACAGCGAGGTGTTTTCCAGAAACAGTCATCTGCTTGCAGCGGACGGTTGGAGGCGGCAGGACGGTCAGGGTGGTGCTCACTGTGGACCAGAAGCTGTGTTAAACCTCCCAGAGGACAACGTGACATCTTATAAAATCATTCAAATTCTGTTTATCAGGATAAAACAGTCCCGCCCTCAGTGTGAGGCGAGGACGGAGGGGAGCAGGAAATGGGTCCCACCCCATCTCAGGCGACTCAGGAACTGAACGAGCTGATTTAACTCCTGACTGATCAATGAAACTGATCACATGTCCATAACTGACCTCCGTCATGGTTGGATTTATTGTTTTTTACAGCATTTATCTTGATTTAATGAAATCTAGACGGATGCTAACGACTGCGTTCAGGTTGTGTCACCTCAAGGAGCAGAGCCTACAATAACACGCCACACTCATGTGACCCCCGGCTGTGGAAGAGAGATTAAATGTCTCGTCATTCCGTTACTTTGATTTATAATTGTTCAGTACTTCCTGTTTTATTTTGAAGGTTACTTTCCTGTTGAGTGTCAAACCTGTTCTCATGGTCACCTGTGTGAGTCACTGTCAGGTGCGCTGTTCCCACCTGTTTCCTGTCTGCCCACGGCGTTCCCATGAAGCAGTCAGTGCCTACCCTGAGCCTTGAAGGTGTTCAGGTCGTGTCTGAAGGTGTGCGTCGGCTCTCTCTGCTGCAGCACGCTCAGGTAGCCGAGTTCCTGCACCTCCACTTTCTCCGCCTCCTTCTTCCACACCGTGACCATCACCTGAATGCACATGGAGCAAAATTACTGAGCAAAGCAGCTACGACTCCAAGTCTTCACACAACGCCAGATATCTGCATCCAGAACAAGGCGGACCTTGACTTTCAGGGTGCTGACGGGCAGTTTGTCCAGAGAGACGGTGAGCGGGAAGATGACCTCATCCGTCAGGACCACCGGCTCATCTAGAGGAGACTGACAGGGAGGAGCAAACACATCATCGCGCCTGAGAGGAAAGCATCGCCTCTGAGGACTGATCTTAATCTAACAGCTGGAGGGAGGAGCGCCGTATCAAAGACAGGTAAAGGTGCGCGTCTACCTGGACGGGCGCCCTGCGGAACTCCCTCGACGCCGTCCCAGAGGAGTTGTGGATGAGCAGAGGTTTGCAGTCCCTGAAGCTCCGGCACCGGGAGTCCACCCTGCTGCCGAGCGCAGCGATGGCGGCCTCGGCCGCCGCGATGTAGTCCTCTTCGCCGTCCTCGTTGGCCTCGTCCCCGCTGCTCTGGTAGTCGTGGTGATGCTGATGGTGGTTGCCCCGGTGACGACTGCTCTCACCCGGACTCACGCTCGCCACGGCGCACAGAGATCCGGCCAGCTCCCTCCACGCCCGGCCGCTGACCGATTCCGTCCCAAAACCTGCCGCGGTGCCATCAGCGCCCCCTGCTGGGAAACAGACAGCTCTGCTCCAGGAAGCTTTTTTACACCCAAAGAAACATTTTAAGTACAAAAGTCTGAAGAGTTTGACTCTGTAACTCAGACTTCTGAGAAAATGACTAACAAAGCAAAGCGAAAACAAATCCCCCAAACGGTTCTTTGTTTCAGTGGCAGCGCTCACTCTTTGAACCTTCAGATAATTCCCTGTTTCAGTGCTTCAGCCTGTTGGAGCTGTGGGATTGTATCCCTGGAGCTGTGGTCCTACAGTAGCTCATGTTTGTGGCCCCATCTGTGCAGGTGTTTAAGGCAGGTATGGTCCTGTTTTATACAATATTTTATTCTATTTAAATGTGTTTTACTGCATCTTTTTGCTCCTTCGTTTCCCAGTGACTGAACTCAGCCCTGCGTTGATCCCCCATCATGGCTGCTGGGGTTTTACCCTGTCTCAGGTCCTGTATCAGGACGTGTCCCCCGGCCGGATCATCTCAGGAGTTTAACTCTGGTTCATTGTTTGTGACGCTGAGTCCCGCTCTGCACCTACATGCTTTCATTTGAAGCTCGTATCTACTGTTGGCCAAGCGCAGGTTTAATTAATGCATTTGTCTGGATGTGTTAGACTCTCGTGCTCTGTTACCGCAGACGTTTAGCCTCCTTTGACCTAAACTGCGCGGCCATAACAGTCAGGTGGAGGTTTCTGGGTGGTGCATGGATGACCTCCATAAATGCAGATATTCAGAAGGCGTGTCTGTGGGTCAACAAAGGGTTAACCGTGCGGCCTCCTTTGTGTGCAGCCGTTACTGCTGAGGCTTTGTTGTTTGTTCCTGCTTTAAATATTTACACATCCTGACTGACGTGACTCGTGCATATAAATACATGTGACGTATGTAAGACGGCATAACGAGGATATCCTGTGCACACCTGCCGGACACGTCACAAAACATCCTAACGTTACAGGAGGAGCCTCGGCAGGTTTCTGCTGCGCTCTGTCTCCGTGTTTTCATGGTTTCGTGTTCACGTCTGTATGACTATCACAGGCTCGTACACTCCTCTCTCCTCGGCCCTCCCTCACGTACCCGGGCCGTGCTCGGTCGGCGTCGCTCCGGCTTCCTTGCAGCGCAGCACCAGCAGGAAGCGGACGGTCTCGCCCAGGTACAGGTGGCTCCTGCGGGGCAGCGTGCGGTACCGGGCCGGGTCGGACAGGTCCGTGATCGGCACCGCCGGGAAATACATGAAATACTCGCACTGCGACTCCATCATCTGCACCATGGCGACGACGGGAGGAGGCTGAGCGGTCGCAGGACCACAGTCAACGCGCTCTAACAATGAAACGCGCACGTCCTGTAGCGACTTTCAAAGTAAAAGCACGGACACCTGCCGAATGGGGGAAAATGAGGCCGTTAGCGCCCCACAGTGGACGTCCAGGGTACTACGACACCAAGTTTCTCGCCGTTGCCAAACTCACATGAAATTTAAAATAATAAGCACCGAGAGGAGCGTCTGGGTTTTATTTAGCTGTTATTTAAGTGCAGCTATTTGGACCTTTTACATGATTTATTGGACTTAAGTGTGGCTCTGATTAGAAACGAGATGAATTCACATCCATGTACCGATGCAGACATGTTTGCTTTGCTTTTTGACGTTTTGAGTTCACTCACACGTGTTTACTTATGTGTGTGCATGTGTGAGGGTGTGTGTGTGTATGTGTGTATGTGTGAGGGTGTGTGTGTGTGTGAGGGTGTGAGTGTGTGTGTGTGTGTGAGGGTGCGTGAGGGTGTGTGAAGGTGTGTGTGTGTGTGAGGGTGTGTGTGTGTGTGTCTGTGTGTGTGTGAAGGTGTGTGTGTGTGAGGGTGTGTGAAGGTGTGTGTGTGAGGGTGTGTGTGTGTGTGTGTGTGTGTATGTGTGTATGTGTGAGGGTGTGTGTGTGTGTGAGGGTGTGAGTGTGTGTGTGAGGGTGCGTGAGGGTGTGTGAAGGTGTGTGTGTGTGTGAGGGTGAGGGTGTGTGTGTGTGTGAGTGTGTGTGTGTGTGAGGGTGTGTGTGTGTGTGTGTGTGTGTGTGTGTGTGAAGGTGTGTGTGTGTGAGGGTGTGTGAGTTTGCTTGTGTCAAAATTGGGGACTTCTATCAGCTCACACACCAGTCAATTGGGGACACCTCTCCCTTTGGGGACCAAAACCACCGTCCCCAATTAGATTTACCTCTAACAACGTTCAGCATGCTCTAAAACATAATTTAATCCAAAAATCTCACCTGTCCCCAAAAGTGACATTTATTAGATTTTTTGTGTATGTGTATGACATTGCCCCCCAAATTTTTTGCAATCTGTGTATAACTCTATGTTGCCCCTAGTGGAAGTGTGTGAAATTGCAAAAAATTCCACTGTCCCCAAAAGTGACATTTCTTGGATTTTTTTGTGTGTGTATTACCTCTCCCTAACCCTTATATTATTATAGTGTAAGATTTCTTTTAATATACTGATCTTTGTTGAAAATCTTATTCAACATTCTTTTGTATGAATGGTTTTATATAAACAAACATTTGTTCTCTTGACTAAATAATAGAAATCAGTAGACTATTTGTTAGAAAGTAGATTATATTTTCAAAGGGTAAAGAAGACACTAGAAAATACAAAAGAGTCATATTTCACGTAATTATGATATAAATAGTTTTAATATTTTTTAAAGAATTATTTGGCATGATGTGAAGCAGATGCATCAAATAATGGAGCACTTTAGGTTCATATTTACTTTCTGAAATGCAGCTTGACATAAATTACTCTAAATTCTTGATACTTGTATTGCAACATCTTTAAGATGTTTCTTGAATTTCTGTTGAATGGTGCAGGGATCCAAAATTTGGTGAAACAGCTGAGCTAAATTTAAATTTCAATGTTAATACCTTTTAGGCAGTATGTAAAATACTGCCTAAAAAGCATAAAAAGTCACAAGCATATGGCATAAAACTTAATTCTCACCAAAGTCTCTTTAAGAGCTGATCAAAAACTGTGTAAGACTATGGTCATTGAATATGGATCATGACAGAAAAAGCCATGGAGGTGTGTGCAAGCAGCACCATGTAGAGCAGCTTTAAAGGTATGAAAAGTGATTAAAACTTTTTTAGTTTCTTATACCTATATCTTAAGGTTTCTGCTGAAAAGTTTCAGCATTTTCTGTTTGAATGTAAGAAAGTTATTTAGTAATAAATGCTAATACTGGTTTGCTAGATGTGCCCTTGATAATTTGGAAAAAAAAGACTTGAGCTAATTAGCCCGAAAAAGATAGCCACGTATAAATTACACATTCAGAGATGTCTTGGATTAAAAATCAAGGCATGTTTAAATGAACCAAACTTTCAATATTTTAGGGGATTTGATTTTTTTTTATGCCTTTATGATTCTAAAATAAAAAAGGATGTTTATTAGCATCCTTAAGTTTTTCATGTGCAAGCTAACAATGAGGATTATCTTCTTAATTAAGAGAGGCTAATGAAACGGAAAAAATAAATAAGCTTCACAAAAAGGAATATTATGTTATTTGTTTAATTAATTAATTAATTATTTTGAAACAAAGAAACATAAATAAGCTGCAGGATTTTGAATGTCCCCATTTAGGTTAAAGTGGAGTGTATTTGTGTTAGAAACGTCCCCAAAAGTCATAAGAATATGGCATACTAGTGACTATAGTTGGATATGGTTTTGTATTTTTTTAAATGGTATCATGTCCCTATTTTCTGTATAAACCTACCCATGAAGTCGGAGAACAATTTATCAATGATTCCCACACTCAAGTAAGGGTTATGTTGTAAAATCCTTCATTATGTCTAAGATTTGGAAATATGAAACAAATACCAATCAGAATGAGGACTAAGATAAAGCAATCCATCCCCCAAATCATTACACATACCTCAACATATGCATATGTTTAATAATCAGAGTTCATTGTATTTACCAGTTCCCTAAGGGAAGTTTCCCATTGAATGTCCCCATTTAGGTTAAATTGGAGTGTATTTGTGTTAGAAACGTCCCCAAAAGTCACAAGAGTCAGGTGTACCAATAACTATAGTTGGATATGTTTTTGCAATTTTTAAATGGAGGTATATTTCTGTATTTAGTATTAATCTACCTTTGAGATCAGTGACAAAACCGCTAATGGTCACTGATCGTTAATGACGATCAGTTAATGATCACTGTACTCTGGTACTATATCAATTCAATTTCATTTATGTATATCCTTTTGATTATCCTCATTCAGGTTAACACAGTGCATTTTTTTTTTTTTTTTTTTTTTTTTTTTAAGAAATGTCCATGGAAGTCATAAGAGTCATCTTTTTTGGCAGTTTTCAATTGTCTCTTGTCTATTTGTTATTCATGTTAAATGTACTCGTAACATCAGTGAAAACTAAAATTAAGATATCCATTCTAAAATCGTACAGCTTGTCTTATCACTCACAGATCTTTAATACTGTACTTATTGGTGCCCTGAGGTAAAGGATAATTTGATTGGTTCTAATGTAGGTTAAAGCAGTGTGTTTATTAATAATTAAATTAAATCTTTTATGATAGGTTTGCTTAAAAGTTTGGATAGTTTCTGCAAATCAAATGAACCCTTAGTAATTGTGTACAAATTATCTGTGTTAACAATTCATAGTTGAAATTAGAAATTTCTTTTTTAGTTTAAATGGAATATAAAAACTAGGTTAACTGTCTAATGTTTGCCTATTTAACTTATGTTTATCTACTCAAGACTAACCAAGCTGAAGCAGCATCATGAGAATTGCCTGAAATGTAAAAAAAAAAATTGATCCGCAAAATCTGGATTCCTCAAGCAATGAGATTGAGTCTCTTCTTTCAGGTATGGAGGCAACAAAAACACAATAGAATAAGAAAACAGATCAAGATGAAGACAGGGGACCAGGGACTTCTTCCCAGTGAACATATTTGGAAGCAAAGTTCTTGCCTTACAATTTGCTGGTAACAAACACTCAATAGTACAGATGATTTTTTTTTTAATTTTTTATCCAAGTTTCTCTGCATTAATGATGTGCATATAAACTCCCAAAACAACACAGTAGTATTAAATGCAGTCAAAAATTTAAATTGTTCTGTGGCCGAGACGTTGGACATAGTTTAGATTTCTTCAAGATAAATGGAGACCTTAATTATTGGTTAGATTGGGTAGTTAACCTTACATTGTACTTTGAAGGAATTGCCTTTAAGGGAAGTATGGTCCCCAAAACTGACATAAAATAACTTGTGTATGTGTATGTTGCTGAAGACCCCAAATGGAAGTAAGGTCCCCAAAAGTGGCATGAAATAGTTTATTTATCTGTGTATCGCTGAAGACTCTACTCATTAAACATTCCCAGTCCCCAATGGGAAGGTAAAAATACTGTCTGAACAAATGTTGCTTAAAATGAAAATCTCAAGTGATTTTTTTTATTTCTGTGGTCTTGAAGGAGTAAAACTGAGTTGCCAGCTTGCTTCTAAACCATACAGAAAGTGGTGTCCCCAAAGGGTGGGAGTTGAGATATGCGACCCCAAATGGGACTTAAGCGTGTGTGTGTGTGTGTGTGTCTGTGCGTGTGTGTGTGTGTGTGTGTGAGAGTGTTTGTGGGCATGTGAGGGTGTGCGTGTGTGAGAGAGGGTGTGCGTATTTGTGCGTGTGTGTGTGTGGGTGAGGGTGTGTGTGCATTGAATAGTCCATTTTCTCGGTCGTCCATGTGAGTGAAGTTGCACCTTCCTTAATTGATAAATCAATCATCCACCCCTAGTCTCCACCACACCACTGTTTGTTTGTCAAACTTAGATTCAGGAGGAACAATGCGGTTTTTGTCTTGGGTCTAGATGCTGAGACCAGAGAGTTTCTCTCTGAGCCTTTTAGATTCAGAGAAGGCATTTTACTGCATCCCTCAGGGGATCCTTTGGTGTGTCTTTTGGAAATATTGGGTATTAAAGCTGTTTTAAGTTATTAGCTCCCTAGAGAACCACAATGAGACCTTAGTTTGCATTGCTGGCAATAAGTCAGATTCATTCCTGGTGGGTATCTGCCAGTGCTGTCCCGTTGTGATTGTCATTCTGTTAATTATTTCCTTGTCTAGAATCCGGCCCAGGCATAAATGGTGTTTAGCTTTGCGACCTCAGGATTTTGTCTCTGCTTTTTGCAGGGGTTGTTGACTTTCTTAATAATGACCTCCAGTTTTATCTAGGGCAATTTTAAGCCAATGTAAAGCAGCTGGAACAGGAATTGGGACCTGTGGGTCTGAGGCCATGGTTCTCATTTGAAAAAGAGTAGAGTGTGTACTTTGTGATGGGAATGAGTTTCTATAGGACAGGGTCGTCCAATCCCAGTCCTCAAGAGCTACCTTCCTGCAGCTTTTAGATGTATCCTTGTTCCGACTCACCTGAATCAAATGAATGGCTTGTTATCAGGCCTTTGCCAAACTTGATGGCATGCTGAAGAGATAATTTGATTCAGCTGTGTTGGAGTAGGGATGCATCTTAAAGCTGCAGAATTGTAGATCTCGAGGACTGGGATTGGACACCCCCACTCAGTTTTATTTAGGCAGTACCAAATGACAACAACAGTTGGCTCAAGGCAATTCATATTGTAAGGTAAAGGCCTGACAATGATACAGTGAAAACATAAAAAGACCAACAGCTGTATGACCCCCTTTGAGCAAGTTCTTTGGTAACAGGGAGAACCTAAAAAGAAATAAGAATGACAAATGATTGATTTAAAACTCTTGTAATGAGTTTCATAATTTCTATTTTCTGTCCTATTCATCACATATTTCACAATATAAGCTTATATAAACAGAGAGAGAAGATATGGAAACTGTGGAAAACTTTAGAAAAGGACTGTGCTGTAACTCAGATGGTGGATACATTATTGAAATCTAATAGGTAACATTATTGTAATGTTGTAAATGTAATTAAGTTCAGTACCATCATTATTTAATGTAGCACATTATAACTTAATTTTCCACCTCATCCAATGGCAGCAACCTTTCTCTCGTTGTTTGTTTGTTTTTGTTTTGTTTTTCAATTTTGAATCCATAGTTTTCAGTCACATGACTGACTCACACATGAGCTGTCCAGTAGAATAAAAATCTCACCTGTCCCGAATCAAGACCACTCAGATCATCTGTTCATGGAAAAAAGCTACGATATAAGGAGAAACTACACATTTCGGGGACTCGTGATCCATATTCTCCCCCAGCCCCTGTTTGGTGACATTTACATGTATCTTGCAGAGAATCCTTCATCTCACACTGCTGCCTGAATAAAAGCTTTCAACTGCAGACCTGTAAAGCTGGGTTATTTAAGGTATGCTCACATGTTGCCAGTATGCCATTTTGGCAGCTGTAAATAAGCAAAGTGCAGCTATATATATATCACAAAGTCACAAAAGTCACCTCAAGGTGATTTATGTAATGGGGTGAGCACCATACAATATACAAAAAGTCTGTGATCAAACTATTTAAGACTTTTTGTTGATTGAAAATTCACCAAATTATTCAAGACTGATAGCAGAGAACAACTTTACCAACACAAAGCACCTTTAGTTTTCCCAAGTGCTGAATTTATTTGCACAACTTGGAACGCAAAGAAAACCCTCTAGGACACCTACAGTAATTCCAAGGCTAAACTGCAGGTTTAGAAGTAGCACAAATGTAGGCCAATTACATCTAATTAAAAATTGCTGCACTTTCTTTGCCTGAGCAGTGCTTGAGATAGAGTGGCTGTACACAGATTACAGGGTTAAACAAATGTGACGCTCTTTCCTGTTTTACCAAAGCATGTAATAATTTGAGAGAATTATAAAGAATTATGTTCCTTTAGTAAACAGCAGCAAATAATTCCTCACTTGTGTCATTTGACAACTGTATGGTTTTCAATAAAAATTCAAAAGTCAAGTCAGTAACAGAAGGAGTTATCCAGAATTGCAGTACGGTACTTTGAGGTTTGTATGCTTGTAAGTGTGGTGTACACTCTGACTAACTCTCTATTTCACAGCCTTCAGTCTCGGCTGTATGACTGAGTATTTCAGTCGACAGTAAAGATAATATATGAGCACAGTTCTGATGCTTTGATCTCTGATACCATAAATCAGTGAACTCAGACATCTGGGGAAAATGAAAATACAAACATAAAAAACAACCTGGATGCGCACAAACACTATCCTTGTTAAAACTCTTGCAAGTGCTGTGAGTAGTGGGTTATAAATGGTTGAAGAAAGACTGAGACCCAGCTGCACCAGATGTAGCAGCAGTGTGTTACAAGCCTTACGGGCTGAAGCTTTATCTGTGGAGGCCGACCTGGCTGCTACTATAACACCAATATAAGAGCATGTGATTGCCACACTTGCTGAAATAAACAGAACACATGTGAAGGCTTTGTCGTAATCATCAGACATAGACCCACCAGGCATTGCTAATTTAGAGCAAAAGTCGTTCATCTGCAGACTATCAAGGGCTTCAAAAGGAAACTCTAACAGCAGAAGAACTCGAGTCAATATATTTAGTGAACCGATGGCCCAAATCACAATGATGGCCACACCTGTGTTGGTGATAGTGATGATGCTAGCATGCCTCAGTGAGTAGCACACAGCAACATATCTCTCCAGAGACATCACCACCAGCGTGACAGGAGAGACCACAGTTGTAAGATTGGCAAGCATGGTGAGAAAACCACATACAGGATATGTTAGTGTTATCCTACAAGCAGCAATAATATACAATAACTGACTCAGTGCCATCTGTACTGTGTCTGCAAACAGAAGGTTATACAGGAGAATGTATCGCGACGTCTCACAGAACAAAGCTTTACTCCTTAAAGTAAAAAGCATGATTCCATTAATGAAGAGAAATAAACAACATGGCAGTGTAGTCAGAGTGGAAAATAAAACTCTTTCCAAACCCCCTCGATACTGCTGGTTAGCAGTAACATTGGTCAGAGACAGATTTGCAAGTAACATTTCAATAAAGAAATTCAGTTTTTAACATCTTCAGTGGAAATAAAACACAAAAAAGTATTCCAACATTTAAAACAGAAAGATCCACAAAGCTCCTTTTAGCTCATCCTCCTCCTGCAGGAAATTAATAGGTTAGAGGGCTGTGGTTGCTTTCAGCCAAACGGCACTGGACAGCAAGATTTTCTTACCCACACATTGTGTATATACGCTCTGTAGTCACACCTTTTCATGTGACTATCACATGTCTGCATTATTTTTTTCCAGTTTACTTACAACTCCCCTCCTTGCCCCAGGGACATGATAACTTGAACATTATAGTATAGGAGTAATACATTAATAGCCTATAGTTGATTCCATATTGTTTAAAGCATTTTTTCTGACATTGCCATGAATATCATTATTACAATAACTAACATTTACTGTATGAAATGATATGCAACAAATAAGAATATAGTTCATAATTAAGTGTAGGAGTTAAGAGTAGGAATGCAGATTCAATTCAATTCAATTCAATTTTATTTATATAGCGCCAAATCACAACAAATGTCGCCTCAAGGCGCTTCATAGATACAGAGAAAAGCCCAACAATCATATGACCCCCTATGAGCAAGCACTTTGGCGACAGTGGGAAGGAAAAACTCCCTTTTAACAGGAAGAAACCTCCGGCAGAACCAGGCTCAGGGAGGGGCGGCCATCTGCTGCGACCGGTTGGGGTGAGAGAAGGAAGACAGGATAAAGACATGCTGTGGAAGAGAGACAGAGATTAATAACAGATACGATTCAATACAGAGAGGTCTGTTAATACATAGTGAGTGAGAAAGGTGACTGGAAAGGAAAAACTCAATGCATCATGGGAATCCCCCGGCAGCCTACATCTATTGCAGCATAACTAAGGGAGGATTCAGGGTCACCTGGTCCAGCCCTAACTATATGCTTTAGCAAAAAGGAAGGTTTTAAGCCTAATCTTAAAAGTAGAGATAGTGTCTGTCTCCTGAATCCAAACTGGAAGCTGGTTCCACAGAAGAGGGGCCTGAAAACTGAAGGCTCTCCCTCCCATTCTACTTTTAAATACTCTAGGAACAACAAGTAGGCCTGCAGAGCGAGAGCGAAGTGCTCTAATAGGGTGATATTGTACTACAAGGTCATTAAGATAAGATGGGGCCTGATTATTTAAGACCTTGTATGTGAGGAGCAGGATTTTGAATTCAATTCTGGATTTAACAGGAAGCCAATGAAGGGAAGCCAAAACAGGAGAAATATGCTCTCTCTTTCTAGTCCCTGTCAGTACTCTTGCTGCAGCATTTTGGATTAACTGAAGGCTTTTCAGTGAGTTTTTTGGACATCCTGACAATAATGAATTGCAGTAGTCTAGCCTGGAAGTAATAAATGCATGAACTAGTTTTTCAGCGTCACTCTGAGACAGGATATTTCTAATTTTAGAGATGTTGCGCAAATGGAAGAACGCAGTCTTACATATTTGTTTAATATGTGCGTTGAAGGACATATCCTGGTCAAAAATGACTCCAAGGTTCCTCACAGTGTTACTGGAGGCCAAGGTAATGCCATCCAGAGTAAGAATCTGGTTAGATACCATATTTCTAAGCTTTTCAGCGCCGAGTACAATGACCTCAGTTTTATCTGAGTTAAGAAGCAGAAAGTTAGTGGCCATCCAAGTCTTTATGTCTTTAAGACATTCCTGCAGTTTAACTAATTGGTGTGTGTTATCTGGCTTCATGGACAGATAGAGCTGGGTGTCATCTGCATAGCAGTGAAAATGTATGCTATGTCTTCTAATGATGCTGCCTAGGGGAAGCATGTATAATGTAAACAGAATTGGTCCTAGCACCGAACCCTGTGGAACTCCATAATTAACCTCAGTGTGTGAAGAGGACTCTCCATTTACATGCACAAATTGGAGTCTATTAGATAGATATGATACAAACCACTGCAGTGCAATACCTGTAATACCTACAGCATGTTCTAATCGCTCTAATAGAATATTATGGTCAACAGTATCGAATGCTGCACTAAGGTCAAGAAGGACAAGCACAGAGATGAGTCCACTGTCAGAGGCCATAAGAAGATCATTTGTAACCTTCAATAAAGCTGTTTCTGTGCTGTGATGAACTCTGAAACCTGACTGAAACTCTTCAAATAAACCATTCCTCTGCAGATGATCTGTTAGCTGTTTGACAACTACTCTTTCAAGATGCTGGTTGCAGCTTTCCTACTGGTGTGCGTGTGTGTGTGTGTGAGGGTGTGTGTGTGTGTGTGGGTTTGAGAGTGTGGGTGTGTGTTTGAGGGTGTGGGCGTGTGGGCGTGTGTGTGTGTGTGAAGGTGTGCGTGTGTGTGTGCGTGTGTGTGTAAGGGTGTGTGTGTGTGAGGGTGTGTGAGTTTGATTGTGTCAAAATTGGGGACTTCTATCAGCTCACACACCAGTCAATTGGGGACACCTCTCCCTTTGGGGACCAAAACCACCGTCCCCAATTAGATTTACCTCTAACAACGTTCAGCATGCTCTAAAACATAATTTAATCCAAAAATCTCACCTGTCCCCAAAAGTGACATTTATTAGATTTTTTGTGTATGTGTATGACATTGCCCCCCAAATTTTTTGCAATCTGTGTATAACTCTATGTTGCCCCTAGTGGAAGTGTGTGAAATTGCAAAAAATTCCACTGTCCCCAAAAGTGACATTTCTTGGATTTTTTTGTGTGTGTATTACCTCTCCCTAACCCTTATATTATTATAGTGTAAGATTTCTTTTAATATACTGATCTTTGTTGAAAATCTTATTCAACATTCTTTTGTATGAATGGTTTTATATAAACAAACATTTGTTCTCTTGACTAAATAATAGAAATCAGTAGACTATTTGTTAGAAAGTAGATTATATTTTCAAAGGGTAAAGAAGACACTAGAAAATACAAAAGAGTCATATTTCACGTAATTATGATATAAATAGTTTTAATATTTTTTAAAGAATTATTTGGCATGATGTGAAGCAGATGCATCAAATAATGGAGCACTTTAGGTTCATATTTACTTTCTGAAATGCAGCTTGACATAAATTACTCTAAATTCTTGATACTTGTATTGCAACATCTTTAAGATGTTTCTTGAATTTCTGTTGAATGGTGCAGGGATCCAAAATTTGGTGAAACAGCTGAGCTAAATTTAAATTTCAATGTTAATACCTTTTAGGCAGTATGTAAAATACTGCCTAAAAAGCATAAAAAGTCACAAGCATATGGCATAAAACTTAATTCTCACCAAAGTCTCTTTAAGAGCTGATCAAAAACTGTGTAAGACTATGGTCATTGAATATGGATCATGACAGAAAAAGCCATGGAGGTGTGTGCAAGCAGCACCATGTAGAGCAGCTTTAAAGGTATGAAAAGTGATTAAAACTTTTTTAGTTTCTTATACCTATATCTTAAGGTTTCTGCTGAAAAGTTTCAGCATTTTCTGTTTGAATGTAAGAAAGTTATTTAGTAATAAATGCTAATACTGGTTTGCTAGATGTGCCCTTGATAATTTGGAAAAAAAAGACTTGAGCTAATTAGCCCGAAAAAGATAGCCACGTATAAATTACACATTCAGAGATGTCTTGGATTAAAAATCAAGGCATGTTTAAATGAACCAAACTTTCAATATTTTAGGGGATTTGATTTTTTTTTATGCCTTTATGATTCTAAAATAAAAAAGGATGTTTATTAGCATCCTTAAGTTTTTCATGTGCAAGCTAACAATGAGGATTATCTTCTTAATTAAGAGAGGCTAATGAAACGGAAAAAATAAATAAGCTTCACAAAAAGGAATATTATGTTATTTGTTTAATTAATTAATTTATTATTTTGAAACAAAGAAACATAAATAAGCTGCAGGATTTTGAATGTCCCCATTTAGGTTAAAGTGGAGTGTATTTGTGTTAGAAACGTCCCCAAAAGTCATAAGAATATGGCATACTAGTGACTATAGTTGGATATGGTTTTGTATTTTTTTAAATGGTATCATGTCCCTATTTTCTGTATAAACCTACCCATGAAGTCGGAGAACAATTTATCAATGATTCCCACACTCAAGTAAGGGTTATGTTGTAAAATCCTTCATTATGTCTAAGATTTGGAAATATGAAACAAATACCAATCAGAATGAGGACTAAGATAAAGCAATCCATCCCCCAAATCATTACACATACCTCAACATATGCATATGTTTAATAATCAGAGTTCATTGTATTTACCAGTTCCCTAAGGGAAGTTTCCCATTGAATGTCCCCATTTAGGTTAAATCGGAGTGTATTTGTGTTAGAAACGTCCCCAAAAGTCACAAGAGTCAGGTGTACCAATAACTATAGTTGGATATGTTTTTGCAATTTTTAAATGGAGGTATATTTCTGTATTTAGTATTAATCTACCTTTGAGATCAGTGACAAAACCGCTAATGGTCACTGATCGTTAATGACGATCAGTTAATGATCACTGTATATATATATATCAATTCAATTCAATTCAATTTCATTTATGTATATCCTTTTGATTATCCTCATTCAGGTTAACACAGTGCATTTTTTTTTTTTTTTTTTTTTTTTTTTTTAAGAAATGTCCATGGAAGTCATAAGAGTCATCTTTTTTGGCAGTTTTCAATTGTCTCTTGTCTATTTGTTATTCATGTTAAATGTACTCGTAACATCAGTGAAAGCTAAAATTAAGATATCCATTCTAAAATCGTACAGCTTGTCTTATCACTCACAGATCTTTAATACTGTACTTATTGGTGCCCTGAGGTAAAGGATAATTTGATTGGTTCTAATGTAGGTTAAAGCAGTGTGTTTATTAATAATTAAATTAAATCTTTTATGATAGGTTTGCTTAAAAGTTTGGATAGTTTCTGCAAATCAAATGAACCCTTAGTAATTGTGTACAAATTATCTGTGTTAACAATTCATAGTTGAAATTAGAAATTTCTTTTTTAGTTTAAATGGAATATAAAAACTAGGTTAACTGTCTAATGTTTGCCTATTTAACTTATGTTTATCTACTCAAGACTAACCAAGCTGAAGCCGCATCATGAGAAATGCCTGAAATGTAAAAAAAAAAATTGATCTGCAAAATCTGGATTCCTCAAGCAATGAGATTGAGTCTCTTCTTTCAGGTATGGAGGCAACAAAAACACAATAGAATAAGAAAACAGATCAAGATGAAGACAGGGGACCAGGGACTTCTTCCCAGTGAACATATTTGGAAGCAAAGTTCTTGCCTTACAATTTGCTGGTAACAAACACTCAATAGTACAGATGATTTTTTTATCCAAGTTTCTCTGCATTAATGATGTGCATATAAACTCTCAAAACAACACAATAGTAATAAATGAAAAATTTAAATTGTTCTGTGGCCGAGACGTTGGACATAGTTTAGATTTCTTCAAGATAAATGGAGACCTTAATTATTGTTTAGATTATTGTTAGATTGGGTAGTTAACCTTACATTGTACTTTGAAGGAATTGCCTTTAAGGGAAGTAATATCCCCAAAACTGACATAAAATAACTTGTGTATGTGTGTATTGCTGAAGACCCAAAAGGGAAGTGAAGTCATTTTAAGGGATTTTTTTTATTTCTGTGGTCTTGGAGGAGTAAAACTGAGTTGCTGGCTTGCTTCTAAACCATACAGAAAGTGGTGTCCCCAAAGGGTTGGAGTTGAGATATGCGACCCCAAATGGGTCTTAAGCGAGTTTTTGTGTGAGGGGTTGTGTGTGTGAGGGGGTGTGCGTGTGAGGGTGTGCGTGTGTGTGTGAGGGTGTATGTGGGTGAGGGTGTGTGTGTGTGAGTGTTGGTGGGTGTGTGTGAGTGTTTGTGGGTGTGTGAGTGTTTGTGGGTGTGTGAGGGTGTGTGTGTGTGAGGGTGTTTGTGTGAGGGTGTGCGGGTGTGAGGGTGTGCATGTGCGGGTGTGGGTGTGCGTGTGTGTGAGGGTGTGCGTGTGTGTGAGAGTGTTTGTGAGGGTGTGTGTGTGTGAGAGTGTTTGTGAGGGTGTGTGTGTGTGAGGGTGTTTCTGAGGGTGTGTGTGTGTGAGAGTGTTTGTGGGAGAGGGTGTGTGTGTGTGTGTGTGTGTGTGTGTGCATGTGTGTGCGTGTGTGTGTGTGCGTGTGTGTGTGTGTGTGAGGGTGTGTGTGCATTGAATAGTCCATTTTCTCGGTCGTCCATGTGAGTGAAGTTGCACCTTCCTTAATTGATAAATCAATCATCCACCCCTAGTCTCCACCACACCACTGTTTGTTTGTCAAACTTAGATTCAGGAGGAACAATGCGGTTTTTGTCTTGGGTCTAGATGCTGAGACCAGAGAGTTTCTCTCTGAGCCTTTTAGATTCAGAGAAGGCATTTTACTGCATCCCTCAGGGGATCCTTTGGCTTGTCTTTTAGAAATATTGGGTATTAAAGCTGTTTTAGGTTATTAGCTCCCTAGAGAACCACAATGAGACCTTAGTTTGCATTGCTGGCAATAAGTCAGATTCATTCCTGGTGGGTATCTGCCAGTGCTGTCCCGTTGTGATTGTCATTCTGTTAATTATTTCCTTGTCTAGAATCCGGCCCAGGCGTAAATGGTGTTTAGCTTTGCGACCTCAGGATTTTGTCTCTGCTTTTTGCAGGGGTTGTTGACTTTCTTAATAATGACCTCCAGTTTTACCTAGGGCAATTTTAAGCCAATGTAAAGCAGCTGGAACAGGAATCGGGACCTGTGGGTCTGAGGCCATGGTTCTCATTTGAAAAAGAGTAGAGTGTGTATTTTGTGATGGGAATGAGTTTCTATAGGACAGGGTTGTCCAATCCCAGTCCTCAAGAGCTACCTTCCTGCAGCTTTTAGATGTATCCTTGTTCCGACTCACCTGAATCAAATGAATGGCTTGTTATCAGGCCTTTGCCAAACTTGATGGCATGCTGAAGAGATAATTTGATTCAGCTGTGTTGGAGTAGGGATGCATCTTAAAGCTGCAGAATTGTAGATCTCGAGGACTGGGATAGGACACCCCCACTCAGTTTTATTTAGGCAGTACCAAATGACAACAACAGTTGGCTCAAGGCAATTCATATTGTAAGGTAAAGGCCTGACAATGATACAGTGAAAACATAAAAAGACCAACAGCTGTATGACCCCCTTTGAGCAAGTTCTTTGGTAACAGGGAGAACTTAAAAAGAAATAAGAATGACAAATGATTGTTTTAAAACTCATGTAATGAGTTTCATAGTTTCTTTTTTCTGTCCTATTCATCACATATTTCATAATATAAGCTTATATAAGCAGAGAGAGAAGATATGGAAACTGTAGAAAAGGACTGTGCTGTAACTCAAATGGTGGATACATTATTGAAATCTAATAGGTAATATTATTGTAATGTTGTAAATGTAAGTAGTTTATTTATATAGCACCAAACCACAGCAACAGTCATCTCATGCATTGACAAACCATCATTATTTAATGTGAACATATGTTAAGCCCTGCAAAGTTAGCACATTATAACTTAATTTTCCACCTCATCCAATGGCAGCAACCTTTCTCTCGTTGTTTGTTTGTTTTTGTTTTGTTTTTCAATTTTGAATCCACAGTTTTCAGTCACATGACTGACTCACACATGAGCTGTCCAGTAGAATAAAAATCTCACCTGTCCCGAATCAAGACCACTCAGATCATCTGTTCATGGAAAAAAGGAGAAACTACACATTTCGGGGACTCGTGATCCATATTCTCCCCCAGCCCCTGTTTGGTGACATCTACATGTATCTTGCAGAGAATCCTTCACCTCACACTGCTGCCTGAATAAAAGCTTTCAACTGCAGACCTGTAAGGCTGGGTTATTTAAGGTATGCTCACATGTTGCCAGTATGCCATTTTGGCAGCTGTAAATAAGAAAAGTACAGCTATATATATATCACAAAGTAACAAATGTCACCTCAAGGCGCTTTATGTAATGGGGTCAACACCATACAATATACAAAAAGTCTTTGATCAAACTATTTAAGACTTTTTGTTGATTGAAAATTCACCAAATTATTCAAGACTGATAGCAGAGAACAACTTTACCAACACAAAGCACCTTTAGTTTTCCCAAGTGCTAAATTTATTTGCACAACTTGGAACGCAAAGAAAACCCTCTAGGACACCTACAGTAATTCCAAGGCTAAACTGCAGGTTTAGAAGTAGCACAAATGTAGGCCAATTACATCTAATTAAAAATTGCTGCACTTTCTTTGCCTGAGCAGTGCTTGAGATAGAGTGGCTGTACACAGATTACGGGGTTAAACAAATGTGACGCTCTTTCCTGTTTTACCAAAGCATGTAATAATTTGAGAGAATTATAAAGAATTATGTTCCTTTAGTAAACAGCAGCAAATAATTCCTCACTTGTGTCATTTGACAACTGTATGGTTTTCAATAAAAATTCAAAAGTCAAGTCAGTAACAGAAGGAGTTATCCAGAATTGCAGTACGGTACTTTGAGGTTTGTATGCTTGTAAGCGTGGTGTACACTCTGACTAACTCTCTATTTCACAGCCTTCAGTCTCGGCTGTATGACTGAGTATTTCAGTCGACAGCAAAGATAATATATGAGCACAGGTCTGATGCTTTGATCTCTGATACCATAAATCAGTGAACTCAGACATTTGGGGAAAATGAAAATACAAACATAAAAAACAACCTGGATGCGCACAAACACTATCCTTGTTAAAACTCTTGCAAGTGCTGTGAGTAGTGGGTTATAAATGGTTGAAGAAAGACTGAGACCCAGCTGCACCAGATGTAGCAGCAGTGTGTTACAAGCCTTACGGGCTGAAGCTTTATCTGTGGAGGCCGACCTGGCTGCTACTATAACACCAATATAAGAGCTTGTGATTGCCACACTTGCTGAAATAAACAGAACACATGTGAAGGCTTTGTCGTAATCATCAGACATAGACCCACCAGGCATTGCTAATTTAGAGCAAAAGTCGTTCATCTGCAGACTATCAAGGGCTTCAAAAGGAAACTCTAACAGCAGAAGAACTCGAGTCAATATATTTAGTGAACCGATGGCCCAAATCACAATGATGGCCACACCTGTGTTGGTGATAGTGATGATGCTAGCATGCCTCAGTGAGTAGCACACAGCGACATATCTCTCCAGAGACATCACCACCAGCGTGACAGGAGAGACCACAGTTGTAAGATTGGCAAGCATGGTGAGAAAACCACATACAGGATATGTTAGTGTTATCCTACAAGCAGCAATAATATACAATAACTGACTCAGTGCCATCTGTACTGTGTCTGCAAACAGAAGGTTATACAGGAGAATGTATCGCGACGTCTCACAGAACAAAGCTTTACTCCTTAAAGTAAAAAGCATGATTCCATTAATGAAGAGAAATAAACAACATGGCAGTGTAGTCAGAGTGGAAAATAAAACTCTTTCCAAAACCCCTTGATACTGCTGGTTAGCAGCAACATTGGTCAGAGACAGATTTGCAAGTAACATTTCAATAAAGAAATTCAGTTTTTAACATCTTCAGTGGAAATAAAACACAAAAAAGTATTCCAACATTTAAAACAGAAAGATCCACAAAGCTCCTTTTAGCTCATCCTCCTCCTGCAGGAAATTAATAGGTTAGAGGGCTGTGGTTGCTTTCAGCCAAATGGCACTGGACAGCAAGATTTTCTTACCCACACATTGTGTATATACGCTCTGTAGTCACACCTTTTCATGTGACTATCACATGTCTGCATTATTTTTTTCCAGTTTACTTACAACCTCCCTCCTACATTATAGTATAGGAGTAATACATTAATAGCCTATAGTTGATTCCATATTGTTTAAAGCATTTTTTCTGACATTGCCATGAACATCATTATTACAATAACTAACATTTACTGTATGAAATGATATGCAACAAATAAGAATATAGTTCATAATTAAGAGTAGGAGTTAAGAGTAAGAATGCAGATGCTGGTTGCAGCTTTCCTACCGGCATCTTTCCACCTACCTCTTCATGTTCCTATGGACATGAACATGATATTAAGGCACTTTTTATTGTAAGGTAAAGACCCTACATTAATACAAGCTGAGCTTGCCAGTTCCATCCAGAAAGGAACTGGCAGAAACATTATGGGAGCAAAACCCCTGATACTGGTAATCAGAGCAGTCACTTGAGACTGTAAGACCAGACTGACCAACCTGTGCACTGCCTGGATTAACTAAAATAAAGCCTCTGACTCAGTGTCCACACGTGTCACTAGGACCCTAAGTGCTTTCATCGAGAATTTTATGAAGACGTAGCAAACAACACTACAGGCTAACTTTAAAACAGTTGCACTGGTGCCAGAATTACCTTCTGTCCCCACTGCTTATCTGCACAGGCCTGAACATCCCCAGTGAGATTATTAACAAGATGGCTACGTATACCAACTGCAGAATGGAGCAATCATTAGCCACCTCTTCTATACCTCTTCTATTGGATGACATCAAGCTGTATGCCAGGAGCTAATGGCACATTGATTCACTGATGCACAAAACTAGGATCTACAACATCGACATCAGAATGTCATTTGTACTGGAGAAGTGTAAAGAGATGGTAACAAAGAGAGCAAAGGTAGTAAGAACTGAGGGGATCGCACTACCAGAAAGCAACATTGCAGACATTGAGGACATCTACAAGTATCTGCAACCCTTAGGCAAATGGGAACCATGAAAACACTGATAGAAAAACTGCAATAACTGAATAATTGCAGATAGTAAGTCCTGAGGAGTCAACTGAATGGAAAGAATAAGATCTGGGCAATCAGGACCTATGCCCTGCCAGTTGTCAGATGCCAGAAGCCATGTTTGTTGTCGACCACATTTGTTGTCAGTGCATCAACATTCAACATCTTGAGCATCAACATGTGTTATCATAGATAGAGCTGGGTGTCATCTGCATAGCAGTGTAAATGTATGCTATGTCTTCTAATGATGCTGCCTAAGGGAAGCATGTATAATGTAAACAGAATTGGTCCTAGCACTGAACCCTGTGGAACTCCATAATTAACCTCAGTGTGTGAAGAGGACTCTCCATTTACATGTACAAACTGGAGCCTATTAGATAGATATGATACAAAACTGCAGCACAGTACCTGTAATACCTACAGCATGTTCGAAATTTTTTCTCCAGGCTAAATGATGATCCTCTAAATTTGTGACACGCCATTTCCTCTCCAGCTTACGAGTCATATGCTTTAGGCTACATGTTTGAGAATTATACCACGGAGTCAGGTACTTCTGATTAGAGACCTTAGTTTTCACTGGAGCTACAGTATCCAGAGTCGTACATAGTGAGGAGGTGAAATTATTAACAAGATGATCGACCTCTGTTGGAGTAGCGTTCAGATAGCTGCTCTGCTCTGTGTTGGTACAGGGCATTGAAGATGATAACAGTGGGTGGATTATATTCTTAAACTTAGTTACAGCGCTTTCAGAAAGACATCTACTTTGATAAAGTCTACTCTCCACTGCTGTGTAATCAATTATTGTAAATGTAAATGTTATCAGGAAATGATCAGACAGGAGAGGGTTTTCAGGAAACACTGTTAAATGTTCAGTTTCTATGCCATATGTTAAAACAAGATCTAGAGTGTGATTAAAGTGGTGGGTGGGTTCTTTTACATTTTGAGAGAAGCCAATTGAGTCTAATAACAGATTAAACGCCATGTTGAGGCTGTCATTTTTAGCATCCTTTGAATCGTGATTGGCTTCTCCCCAAGGATTAAGAGGAAGGGCTCAGAGTAGAGGCACTTCTTCTCCACATTGATAGGACCCAGCTGAGGTGCTTTCAGATATCTGACAAGCATGCCTCTTGGGCACCACCTAGGTGAGGGGTTTCAGGGCAGATCCAGGACACACTGGAAAGATTGTAACTCTTGGTTGGCTTAGGAACATCTCAGTGTTCTACTAGATGAGTTGGAGTAGGAAGTAAAGCATAGAAAGATATGGGCACCTCTACTTAGACTTCTGCCACTCTGATACAGAGAAGTGGCAGGAAATTGAATGGAATGGGTAAAGCATGTGCACATATGACTATCTAAGTCAACAGTGTTTTTATTTTGTTTTTGTTTTTTTTTTACATTAGCAGCTACAAAGTCTGCACTTCTCAAAAAAGGCCAAACAAGTCTAAAGAGTAGCAGGATACAATGTTAACTCAGGATAAATTGTTGTTTCTAATATTACTTCTGGTATCTAAGTTACTCAGTCTTGTAATGTAAATGGAATTGAAAGCTTTGTTTATAGCAAAATCTACAATTTTTGTGTTGCTGTAGGAGATGAATTGAATACAGTTCACAAAAATATATCTTTGTTTTTATTTTCATTTTTTTCAGTTTCTAAAACATTTCATTTTGTACGTTTTGTATTTGGGTTTATCTTACAAAGACAGAAATTAAAAAAATTGTGTGCTGATTGTACTACATAACTTGCTAAAACAGGACCATGCATAATTAGCTTTTACTTCACTACACTCTAAAAACTATTGTTTAAGCTCAACAAAAAAAATTAACGCAAAGAGTTTACTCTTTTTGAGTTACGATAACTTATGTTGAAATTAGATTGAACCAACAAACTATATTGAGTTAGGGGAATTAACTTTTCCTCCATAATCAAAGGTAATTTTAATGACCACTTACGTAATAATTGGTAGCTTAAAAACATATTTTTAAGTTGTTTACTCATAAAACTTATGTTCCTCCAATTACCTTTTTCACATTATTTAAAATTATTATAATTAATAACAGCAATTACAAAAACATTTTTTAAAGTTCATTATTTAAAATATTAAGTTGCTGATTTTCCTCATTATTATCATCATTTTAGCTTTCTCTTATTTCTTTTTTCTTTTTTATTGTAATAGCTTTTAAGAAAGGAATTCACTCAACATTTTTTTTATCAAATAACTTTTTTATCTTTTAACTGCAGGCATTTCAACACTTTGTATTTAAAAAGTGAAATAAACCAGAAATTTAGATTTATGCCATCACAGCCAAGTTATACAATATGCCTTTATGTATTTAACACCACAGAAACAAATGTGTTCAATTGGCAAAAAATCTACTTAGAAAACATTTTGTTGCAGTAATACTTCCGTGCAAGTGTTCAGTAAATGTTAACTTTCAATGCCTACCAAACTTTACAAGATCTTGCATCTTTCTTTTACACAATGCAGCAAACACCTTTAAGATCAATGTTACACATACAGGATTCAAAACAGTTAACAATGTTTGAAACAGAGTCAGCATCATTAACATAATGATGGTTACATCAAGGTCAAGGAACAGCTTCTGAACAACTTCAAAAGTATATTTCAGATCCTTGCATTAGCTCAGACTGACAGCATATATTATGCCCATGAGTAACACACAGCACCTTGGGATTTTTGTTCCCTCCACCACAATGGTTGCAGTCTTATGGTCAGATCCAGGGGTGTACCGGTCACCGATGATGGCACTTTTCATCACTTGCCTCTCAAGGTTGGCCTTAAATTCTTTGGTGTCCTTGTAAAGCAAATTTTAAAAATAAGTTAGTGAATTATAGGTTAGATTTTTATACTTACTGAATCTTAATGAATTCAGATGATCAATGGAACACACACACACACACAATGCTGGATTACTTACACCAAACTCCATGAAAAGGATTCACATAGCCTATGCCAGAATGATGCTACTGGAATGACATTAACAATATTTTACACAACCTGATTTTGTTTTTTAAAAAAGAAACAAAGATAGCTACAGCTCTTAAGATCAAGAACAATACTTACTTTAAGCTGTATCACAATAGTAACCAAAATAATTTACAATGTAATATTACATATAGGTCATGCAAATTTTATAAAGACATAAAATAGGTGAGCCAGGGGGGAAAAAGAAGCCTCTAGGTCATCCTCTGACAAAACTATTCACAGCTTAAAGGTGTCTAATTTTGGTAAAAAGAAAAACAAAATTAGCCTATGATCAAAATTAGATTGCATTGTGTAGCAAAACTTTAACCACGCTTTTCTTAGCCACAGTTGCACTCTTTAGCTGAAGACTTTTGTCAAATGAAACTTTATAAGTCTTATCCTTTCCTGTGCTAAAGTTTAGAATGGCTAGCATTAGCTACATGTGGTAGTGCAAAATATTTCCTTAACTGAATGAGCATCACATCATCCAGTACAAGTGTGTACTGGATGATGTGAATACAAGGTGTTTTGCGCCTCTGGTATTCCTGCCCATCCCTTTCTGTGCGCCGCTCATGTATTGACCCATGTGCCTGTTCATCTTAGCCGATATGATGCCTGACAGGAGCTTCCATGTAGTACTGAGGCAGGTTATTGGTCAGTAGTTGGAGCTTCTACCCACAGGTTGTCAAACATGCCCTACCTTCACCCTGATTGTTAACTGTGCTGTTAACATTCATGGACACTTGCACTGTACTTATTTATAAACATTTTTTTATTACACTTTCTATCTATCTATCTATCTATCTATCTATCTGTCTGTCTGTCTGTCTGTCTGTCTGTCACTCGCTTGCTCGCTCGCTCGCCCCATTCATGGAGCTCAGTGACCAGTGCTTAATGGACAATGGAGCAAGGGTATTTAATGCTTCATTATAGGCCAGATTAGTCTTTAATAGGACTTTAAAATCAACATGAAATTGAAGAGGCAAACACAGTAGTACTGAAGTATTAAGTTCATTTTTCTTGATGTCCCTTAAAATCAGGTAAGGACATTCTTAATCATCAGAAGCCTTTTAAGAGCGCTCTGAACAAAGAACATGGCAAGGCAGGCAAAAATAATATGATGTATGACTTTCTGTAAATTCTGTAGCAGACAAGAAGGATTACGTGAGCATCACTGCCGACAGTCACTACATGGTTACTGTCATACTGCTTAGTTTTTTGGCTCAATGATGGTGCCACCACAGCCACATTGCACTGAAGGAGGATTTCTCTAACCCAGATCTTAAACTATTGTGGTGGATGCATTTTAGAAAACAATTACTTTGGCTAGAGTGTCACATATGAGTCTTATGGTATCATAGTCATAATGTGCATTCATATTAATTTTAGGCACTTTAACTGCTGTGTCGCTTGAACTTGTGCAGTATTTAACTTTAAGGTGTTTTATAGAAAACTACACTATACATTACTTAATAATAAAATATACTGTAAGTATCCAAGCTTTTCATTTTTTTGCAAACTGTATTATAAATTAAGATCTTTAACATTTAATTATTTATTTCAAATTATTTATTATTGTTAACAAGTTCAGATCTTTAACATGTAGGCAAAGTCTTCAGGAAAAGCAGTGAAGACTAAAGTTTTCTCCATTCATACTTGTTTGTGCTTGTTAAACTTACACTTTGTCCCTACAGGGATACACACAACACTCACTTCATTAAGCTTAATGATGCCAACAGGAGGCGTTATTACACCATTATTTACTGCCAACCTTAAAAAAGCAATTAAATAATTAATGTGCTTAAATGACTAATCAGGGGACTTTTATACCTCTGAGTATTTCATCAAGCTCAAAACAAAGTTTACAGAAGGAAAAAAACAACATAATTATTTGGAAAGTTTAGTAGGAATCAAAGTTTTACTCACAACTCTTACTCTCCATACTTGTTCCTTTCTTTTGTTAATATTGGTGTTTATAACTGTTATGTGAAGGCTGTGTGCACGCAGGGGTGGTGATATGAAGGACCCAAAATGCAGACTCACAGAAATCAAAGGTGAACTTAAATACAGCTTTAATGCTGAACTCCAAAAAAGTAACAAAACTGAGACTCCAAGGTAAACTTTACACAGACAGAACACACAGCAAAATGAGGGTAGATCACGACAATGACAAACTGAAACACAGGGCTTAAATACATAGAGGGAGCAATCAGGGAATGGACAACAGGAGGGAAACACAGCTGGGGCAAATCAGAACTGACGAGACAAGGAAGCGTAAACTGAACACAATGAGATAAGACAGAGAAATGAAACAAACACACGGAGCCAGAGACAAAATTTACAGAGAGCAAAAGCCCAAAACAGAACAAAACAACAGCACTGCGGCCCAGCAACAGTCCAAAAGAAAACAGACAAAAAGCACATGAAAGGCGCAGAGGCCCAGGTACCAGTCTCGAAAAGGTTCAGGAGGCCGGCCCGGAGGCTGACGGCACAACAGTCCAAACCCGGGCAGTTCAGGGGGGCGGCCCGGAGGCAGGCGGGCCGCCCCCTGCGGCGTGGGAGCCGCGGGTGGTGGCGCTGCAGGCGACGCAGGTCGCTGGACGGGCCCCTCGGACCCTCCAGCGGAGGCAGGTCGCTGGACGGGCCCCTCGGACCCTCCAGCGGGAACAGGAGGCTGGACGGGCCCCTCGGACCCTCCAGCGGAGGCAGGAGGCTGGACGGGCCCCTCGGACCCTCCAGCGGGAACAGGAGGCTGGACGGGCCCCTCGGACCCTCCAGCGGAGGCAGGAGGCTGGACGGGCCCCTCGGACCCTCCAGCGGGAACAAGCGGCTGAAGCGGTCCCTCGGACCCTCCAGCGGGAACAGGCGGCTGAAGCGGCCCCTCGGACCCTCCAGCGGGAACAGGCGGCTGAAGCGGTCCCTCGGACCGCAACGACCCAGGCATCCTAACAATAACCCTTTAGAATAAAACCTGAACCAGTAACCTAACAAACAACACAACAACACTGCATAAAATATCTTGATCCATGCTCAATCGTCCATGTAAGCAAGTCCGAAAAGGTGGATTCCATTGATGTCGACGTAAACGCTACATTCAGATCAACAGAATCCACCTTTTGGGACTGCATAAAACAGATTTGGGAACATGTGGCATCCAGAGTTTAAAACTTATTAACTTACTTTACTTACTCCTTTACATTTTTAACTTACTTTATTCTTGAAAGGTTTATATTTTGGACTAAAGTAAGGAATTATAAATTGGTCAATTCAAACTTTCTCAGGTGTAACACTGTCTGTGAAGCTGAATTTAATATTAAAGTTTTAGAGCATGTTTAGTGTCACCTTCTGCCAGCACAGAGCATCAGCTAACTAGTGACAGAACCCATAAGTCAAGGGAAAATGAGGACACTAAATGTATTATTATTATTATTATTATTATTATTATTATTAGGAAGTCCTAAAAACTCCCTGAAAAGCCTTCAGTTAATCCAAAATGCTGCAGCAAGAGTCCTGACAGGGACTAGAAAGAGAGAGCAGATTTCTCCTGTTTTGGCTTCCTGTTAAATCCAGAATTCAAAATCCTGCTCCTCACATACAAGGTCTTAAATAATCAGGCCCCATCTTATCTTAATGACCTTGTAGTACCATATCACCCTATTAGAGCACTTCGCTCTCACACTGCAGGCCTACTTGTTGTTCCTAGAGTATTTCAAGGCCCTAAAATGACCCAAAGCTGATGAACAGTATCCTGTTTAATTGAGAAATAGGTCATTTCAATTTTTTTACTTTGCTTTCATGGGGCATTGTGTATTGAATCTTGAGGTGGAAAAAAATGAATTTAATCCTCTTTGGGATAAGGTGGTAACATGATACAATGTGGAACAAGTGAAACACCGTGAATACTGTACTATAACTTCCAGCTGTTGTGCATGAATCTACAAATTCCATAAAATGTAACAAAATAGCAATCACACAATAAATAAACAAAACTGCATATGGCATTTATTTTGAATTTAAAGTGAATGTCTACACTTATAAAAGAAAAAAAACATCTAATAGTAATGTCATGTATACTCACGTTCTTCACAGTTTGCAGTAATGCTAGGAACCCTGGACTCTCAACTATCATTTGAATCACCATCTCAACTCTGTGAAGTATCAGAAACTTATACTGTAAGATCGAGACTGATGAGATTGTGTTTACAGCCAACATTTTATTTATTTTATCGGTTATAGAGAGTAGCGTTTGTAACAGACATTGGTGGTAATTGAGGTTTTTTAATGTCATCATATCTATTGAGAAAAGGATAGATCACAGTTTTGGAAAAAGGATTACATTACTCACTGCCGTCTAATTGGCTTACTACACTTACATGTGATGCTGTCATGTGAATGGTGTGCGAGGACTGAGTTCTTAAAATGCATGTGGACGTGGGTAAATCCTGCAGAAGACTCCTGAGCAGATGGAACCAGCACTGCTTGTTACCTGCTAACCACTGACAAAGCAGAACTTTTCTCTTTGGAATGTGAACTTAAAACTTGTTGTTTCTTTGGGTTATAGCTCCAACAAAAAAACGTTTTTGTGTGTTAACTGACTTTTAGTTGAGAATGACAACAAATCTAGATAAAATCCTTGGTCAGATCTTTAGGACAGTCATGTAAATGTGTCTAACATGTCCTACATCACTCCATCTAAGACTAACTTCACTGTTGGACTGCAGTACCGAGGGATACTGGAAGTCTTGTTATTTTCTGCTCCAATTACAGCATCTTGCTGTGTGTTGCTCTTCATCAATGGGACCATGCTACACATCTTGAAGAGTAAAGCGGTGTTTCGTGAGACAGCCTGTTATGTTCTTCTTTATAATTTACTTTTTGCAGACACCATACAGATGGTCCTGAGTCAGTTATTGTACTTACTATCTGCTTTTAGAATCAGACTGACATATCCTGTTTGTGGCTTTCTTGTCATGCTTGCCAATCTCACAACTGGGATTTCTCCTCTCACACTGGTGGTGATGTCTCTGGAGAGATATGTAGCTGTGTGCTACCCTCTAAGGCATGCTAGCATCATCACCATCGGGAACACAGCGCTAGCGATCATCATAGTTTGGGCCGTCAGTTCACTAAATGTTTTTATTCGACTGATTTTGCTGTTAAATTTTCTTTTTGAAGACTTAGAGAGTCTCCAAATGAAAGACTTTTGCTCTAACACTCCTTTGTTGCTTGGCCCCATGTCTGATCATTATGACAAAGCTTACACTGGGGTTATTTTTGTATCTGCTGGTGTTGCAGTTACTTGCTCCTATATTGGTGTTATGATAGCAGCCAGGTCAGCCTCCACAGATAAAGCTTCAGCCCGTAAGGTTCGTAGCACACTGCTGCTGCACCTGATACAGTTAGGCCTCAGTCTGTCCTCAACTATTCATAACCCTTTGACTACAGAGATCTCAAAAGTCCTTGACAGAGTAACAATTTTACGCATCCGGAGTATACTTTATGTGTCTATGATCCTTTGCCCCAGATGTTTGAGCCCACTTATCTATGGCATTAGAGACCAAATGATCAGAGGCATCCTCATGTACCATCTGTGCTGTCGAATAAAACTGCCCAACAGTATAAAATTACTCAAACATTAAATTAATGTAATTTGGAATAATACTGTATATGTTGTTCAAAAGAAAAGGTCTAGGTCATCCTCTGACAAAACTATTCACAGCTTAAAGGCGTCTAATTTTGGTAAAAAGAAAAACAAAATCAGCCTATGATCAAAATTAGATTGCATTGTGTAGCAAAACTTTAACCACGCTTTTCTTAGCCACAGTTGCACTCTTTAGCTGAAGACTTTTGTCAAATGAAACTTTATAAGTCTTATCCTCTCCTGTGCTAACGTTTAGAATGGCTAGCATTAGCTACATGTGGTAATGCAAAATATTTCCATAACTGTATGAGCATCACATCATCCAGTACAAGTGACTAGCACAAATGCTTTGCTTTGTTAGAACTGTTATTGTAAATGAAATGTTATTTACCTCGAAATGTCTTTTACAAAATCAGAAGTTACAGTGGAAATAAAATAAGTTATCTATTCAATTTCTTTAAGTAATTACAACTTGAGTTTTATTTTGAGCCCACTGACATTGGGATTTAATTTGAAATTACATATAAAATGAATTTAATGTAATTACCAACATTATTAATTCACCACAACCCCAAAAAAGAAAGTTTGCAACTTAGAAGGTCTATCTTAATCAATAAATTAGAATTTTTATGTTGCAGCCATGGATTTAATCAAGTGGAGGTAAAAGTTCTGGTGAATTACTTTTTAGAGTGTATTGAAGCATTTTTGGTTGGCACTGTTCAACAAATAATCAACATATATGCACCAAATTTCTCAGATGTTAGCTGTTGCATGTTAATATACTTCAGCATGGAGCTATTTTTATATATCTAATATGAGATATAAGTAGTTGTGCAGTTTACCTGTCAAATAAATCTGAGAATAAGGGTTTTCCTCTTGTTTTTATACGGTTTTAAATTTCAATGTAACTGTTTATGAGTTTTTTCTATTGAGCATACTTAAAAGGCCCAGTAGTAGTCAACTAGTTGGGTCACTCAGATTTGACGCACTAGTAAATCAACGTCCATGGGATCCATTAAGGAAACTGAAGTGAACTTTTCTTGATTTGCCTTTGACTTCTTGTTAACTTTCCCATAATTTGTCTCAGCTGGGATGCACATCATCTGCTCCCCACGAAGACTGCTAATCAATATCCATGGGATTCATTAATCATGTCAATATTTACTAAAAGCATTAATTAGTTAGGATCTGAATATTTAATGTAATTAAATGAGTTATCAGGAGACTTTGTTAGATGGGAGCTTTCTCTCTGCGGTACCTCTGAGTGGTTTCAGCCACTGAAAAACAACAATGCCACAACAACAACATTTAGACTTAACACATTAGGACAATGGCAGTGGTTAATTAAGAAAACAGGAGCAAAGACACAGTAAAAAATAAAAAAAACTGCTGATGTTGATGATGAAATCCAAGAGAGGAAAAAATAGTGGATAGAGACAAAAACTGATTTATATTTTTTCTTCTAATATATTTTCTACAGTTAAAAAAAATGTAAAGGTACAACCAACTCTTGCTTCTTTGCCATTGTCTATTTATCATTAATACCAAAAAAAGTAAAGCCACCCACAGCCAAAAAAGACTAAAAACACAACACTGTCAAGCACTGTGACACACATTGTAACATATGACGTGCAGTTTTCGGTTTGGATCCATGCACATATTAAAACTTAAACTTTCCTTTTCGTCACTTTTGATTTTAATTTTTTCAGGTGACAGGATCATCTGTGGACATGATGATTGGGAGACTTCTGCGTTTTTGGTGGGGGGTGGGGGTGTCTTTGTGTTGTAAGTTAACTCAAGGGTACTCTGATTAATTAACAACTTCTTTCACACACTTGAGCTGATATGCAACCAGATATCATGACAAAGGATGTAATTGACACGCCTGTTCACCATGTCCATTTCATGCTTTACCTCTCCAAAACATGAAAAGTAAACGCATGTGGAAGCTACAGTAAGCTGCAATACCAACAGAGGGAGATACTAATTTTAGCCTATTACATATATTTTATATATATATATGAGAATAGAAGGTAGGAGAATAAACCAGCTGTTCTCCACAGAACCAGCAAAGGTGTACTCTCAGTGGCAGGAGAACAGTAAGAGAACAGCACCACCAAGGCTGGAGACGGAGCAATACTGGAAGAACATGTGGGAGAAGGACGCAACCCATAACGGCAATGCTCAGTGGCTAGTGTATCTGAGGCCAGACCATAGCGACCTCCCTGAACAGGGTCCAGTAACCATCACAGTGGCAGATATCCAAGAAAGGGTCTCCAGTATGAAGAGTTGGACAGCACCAGGGCCCGACATGGTTCACGCCTACTGGCTAAAGAAGCTGACTGCACTGCACGAGTGTCTGGCAGCACAAATGAACCAGCTGCTAGTTAACGAGGGACACCCGGAATGGCTAACCGAAGGTCGGACGGTCCTGATCCCCAAGGACCCCAAGAAGGGACCGGTCCCCTCCAACTACCGACCAATAACCTGCCTCAGTACTACATGGAAGCTCCTGTCAGGCATCATATCGGCTAAGATGAACAGGCACATGGGTCAATACATGAGCGGCGCACAGAAAGGAATTGGCAAGAATACCAGAGGCGCAAAACACCAGCTACTGGTAGACAGAACAGTCAGCCGAGACTGCAGGACCAGGCTGACCAACCTGTGCACTGCCTGGATTGATTACAAGAAGGCCTATGACTCAATGCCCCACACCTGGATACTGGAATGCCTAGAATTGTACAAGATCAACGGGACCCTAAGAGCCTTCATCAGGAACTCAATGGGGATGTGGCGTACAACACTAGAGGCCAACTCCAAGCCCATAGCACAAGTTGCCATCAAGTGCGGGATCTACCAAGGAGATGCTCTGTCCCCACTGCTGTTCTGCATAGGCCTGAACCCCCTCAGTGAGATCATTAACAAGACTGGCTACGGATACCGACTACAGAACGGAGCAGTTGTCAGCCACCTCCTGTACATGGATGACATCAAGCTGTATGCCAAGAGTGAACGAGACATCGATTCACTGATCCACACTACCAGGATATACAGCAATGACATTGGAATGTCGTTCGGACTGGAGAAGTGTAGTCGGATGATAACAAAGAGAGGGAAAGTAGTCAGAACTGAGGGGATTGAACTACCAGAAGGCAACATTGCAGACATAGAGGACAGTTACAAGTACCTGGGGATCCCGCAGGCGAATGGGAACCATGAAGAGGCCGCTAGGAAAGCTGCAACCACCAAGTACCTGCAGAGGGTCAGGCAAGTCCTGAGGAGTCAGCTGAATGGTAAGAACAAGATCCGGGCCATCAACACCTACGCCCTGCCCGTGATCAGGTACACTGCAGGGGTAATAGGCTGGCCAAAGGAGGAGATAGAATTCAATTCAATTCAATTCAATTCAATTTATATAGCGCCAAATCACAACAAAAGTCGCCTCAAGGCGCTTCATAGATACAGAGAAAAACCAAACAATCATATGACCCCCTATGAGCAGCACTTTGGCGACAGTGGGAAGGAAAAACTCCCTTTTAACAGGAAGAAACCTCCAGCAGAACCAGGCTCAGGGAGGGGCGGCCATCTGCTGCGACCGGTTGGGGTGAGAGAAGGAAGACAGGATAAAAGACATGCTGTGGAAGAGAGACAGAGGTTAATAACAGATATGATTAAATGCAGAGAAGTCTATTAATACATAGTGAGTGAGAAAGGTGACTGGAAAGGAAAAACTCAATGCATCATGGGAATCCCCCGGCAGCTTACATCTATTGCAGCATAACTAAGGGAGGATTCAGGGTCACCTGGTCCAGCCCTAACTATATGCTTTAGCAAAAAGGAAAGTTTTAAGCCTAATCTTTAAAGTAGAAGCCACTGACATAAAGACAAGAAAGCTCCTTACCATGCATGGAGGGTTTCACCCCAAGTCCAGCACCCTGAGGCTCTACGCTAAGCGGAAGGAAGGGCGCCGGGGACTGGTGAGTGTCAGCACCACAGTCCAGGATGAGACAACGAACATCCAAGAATACATCACAAAGATGGCCCCAACTGACAGCGTGCTCAGTGAATACCTCAGGTAGCAGAAACCCAAGAAAGAGGAGGGAGACGAGGAACCATCATGGAAGGACAGGCCCCTACACAGTATGTACCACCGGCAGATAGAGGAGGTGGCTGATATCCAGAAATCCTACCAGTGGCTGGACAAAGCTGGACTGAAAGACAGCACAGAGGCACTAATCATGGCAGCACAAGAACAAGCTCTGAGTACAAATCCATAGAGGCTGGGGTCTATCACACCAGGCAAGACCCCAGGTGCAGGATGTGCAAAGATGCCCCAGAGACAATCCAGCACATAACAGCAGGGTGCAAGATGCTAGCAGGCAAGGCATACATGGAACGCCATAACCAAGTGGCCGGCATAGTGTACAGGAACATCTGTGCCGAGTATAACCTGGAAGTCCCAAGGTCAAAATGGGAGACGCCCCCAAGGGTGGTGGAGAATGACCGAGCTAAGATCCTGTGGGACTTCCAGATACAGACGGACAAAATGGTGGTGGCTAACCAACCGGACATAGTGGTGGTAGACAAACAGAAGAAGACAACTGTAGTGATCGATGTAGCGGTTCCGAATGACAGCAATATCAGGAAGAAGGAACACGAGAAGCTGGAGAAATACCAAGGGCTCAGAGAAGAGCTCGAGAGGATGTGGAAGGTGAAGGTAACGGTGGTCCCCGTGGTAATCGGAGCACTAGGTGCGGTGACTCCCAAGCTAGGCGAGTGGCTCCAGCAGGTCCCGGGAACAACATCGGAGATCTTTGTCCAGAAGAGCGCAGTCCTGGGAACAGCTAAGATACTGCGCAGGACCTTCAAGCTCCCAGGCCTCTGGTAGAGGAACCGAGCTTGAAGGATAAACCGCCCGCAGGGGCGTTCTGAGTGGGGTTTTTTTTTAAAATTTTTTATAAGCCTTCTTCTGCCTTCCAGGAAGTGCACAGCTTGGTCAGTCTGGTCTGGTCCTGCAGTCTTGGCTGACTGCTTGGTCTGCCAGTAGCTGGTGTTTTGCATCTCTGGTATTCTTGCCCATCCCTTTCTGTGCGCCGCTCATGTATTGACCCATGTGCCTGTTCATCTTAGCTGCTATGATGCCTGACCGGAGTTTCCATGTGGTGCTGAGACAGGTCATTGGTCGGTAGTTGGAGGGGACCGTTCCCTTCTGGGGATCCTTGAGGATCAGGACTGTCCGGCCTTCGGGTAGCCATTCCGGGTGTCTCTCGTCAACTAGCAGCTGGTTCATTATGTGTGTATATATATATATATATACACTCATATACACACACACACATATATATGTATAGACACATATATAAATATATACATACATATACGTGTGTTTGTGTGTTAGCCCCCTAGCTTAATTGATTCTGACCATTGACTGTAGAAAACATGGACGACGCGACAGCTCTCTATCACCCCCTGGTGTCTGGCTGCAGTATAGGTCATAAACCCCGCCTCCTCCATGTTAGCGGATGGGACTGGGGTCAGACTAAAATAAGTTAATTCTCCTCAGATAATTTTTTTCCAAAGATTCTTTCTTTTGTTTTCAATAGTTCTCATCACGCTGATTGATGTTCAAGGGGTCTCCTTTCCCTTAAGTTTGATTCTAACTCCTACCGCGGTGATGTTAAATTGGGGTGAAACGTCATCATAAGAGCTTTGACTGACAGCTGCAGTCACGGAGAAACATGTGTATCTCGTTCGCGAATAGCAGATAGAGCGTAGGCTCTGAGAGGACACCCAGCGTTTACGCTACGAAAACACGACCGAGTGTTTTAACCTGACAGCCTGAGGTGTTCTTCGGTAAACTGGACTACCCGACAGAAGGACCCGAGGCCCCGCTGCACTTTTTCGGTAAGTTAAACGTGTTTGTAAGCTACTCCGTAACTACCGTCCTTAGCTAGCTCCTGAGACCTAGCTAGCTAAAATGAGCACTCGGCTGTCAGGGTTCTTTTAGCTGTGCAGGTGAATGAATTTACTAAAGAAATCAAGAGAAACGCTCCGGGCTGCTCAGTCACTAATTACTGTTACTGAACTTTTATCACAAGTATTATACTGTAAAAGCAACAGGCTGCACCCTGCTGCAGCTCCTGTGCAGAGCTGAATATTAAATATGTGCAAACAACAGCATGTTTTCAGTCTCTTGCCACATCTGTAAAGACAGTAACAATTTTTTCAAAAGCTTGTACTTCAGTAACTCCTCATTAATCAGGAACTATGGATTAAAGTACTGTAGTGTACTGTGATACTGAAAAAATGTAAGAGAAGAACTTCAGATCCTGAGTGTGTGAGGACAGAAGAATCAGCTTTATTTCAATTTTGAGGGATAAAATTTATATCTGAGTTTGATGGTTCTGTTGTCTTTGTGATTACAGGAGCTGCCCTCAGATTCAGACCTCAGCCCCATCGAGTGACAGCAGACAGATCATCCAACATGTTCACATGTTAACTGCAAAATGAACTGATGAAAACAGTGCAAAGGTTAAAGTACCACACGTGCTGTAGTGAAAGCTGCAGCTGTTTTATTGATAAAGTTAAAGACAAAAAAACAAAAGGATTAATCACTCATGTAACTGTGTCACTATATATCAGCATTAACAGGACCTCAGTTTGGTGTTTCACAAAGCTGCTGATCTCAGACCTGCACAGCTTCCTTTTTAAACACTTGATGTACTCAGCTGCATGAAGAGCATATGAGATTTTCTCTAACACAATTAAATAAAACCTGATGAAGGTCAAAGGTCGTCACTTGTATGTTGAACTACAAACTTGTCATCTGGAATTCTTTCACAGTTTCTTTACACACAGTGTGTTATTTACCATAAAGTGATTCAGAGTTATTCATACCAGAGTAACCAGAGAGGATCACATATTTTTAAATATATAACTTTCTACAGGACTGAATATAATATCTTTATGTAAAAGTCCGGAGCCTCTGGGGAGTATCTGAGTATTTATAACATTACACAAACCAAAGGTCTCATCACAGTGTTCATGAAATGCTGGGTTTATCCATCTCCTGGGGCGGGCCTACGGAGGAGTGCTGAAGATTTCCCTGTGAGGGAGCTGCTGGTGAAGATCATGAGTCCTGCTTGATCAATGCCATGAGCTTCAGTCTTCCTGGTGTTTCTTAAATGATGCCTCTTACAGCGGGTCAACAGAACTTACGGCACAGGACAGCTGTGATGAAAGAAAGGGAAGAAGTTTCTCCAAACCTCTGGACCCAGGAAACCCAGCTTGGTCCTGATGGTCTCCCTCACTAGTTTCTCTCCAGGGTGAATGTAGCTGTTGATATAATATGGACTCTATTATTAAATAAAAAGAACAAATTAGACTACACTACTGAAACGTTCTGCTGATGTTTTTAAAGTCTCCATGTTACCAGGCTGTAGAGGGCTCTGAAGATTTAAACAGTTTTAGATCCATTACACTCAGTCTTATGTTAAAATCTCAAAGGACAGCATTATATTTTTGATATTAACAGTAACTCTGGGCCTCTGTAGAGTGTGCAGCTGATCTCATCGCTGTCTAAAAATGGATAAAAAAACATAAGTGTTGAAGACTATTAAGAGTAGCAGGTGTGAAGCATCGCTAACTAGCTAGCAACAAGCCTCCAACACAGTGCGTATGCTAGCGGCTAATCTAACTAACGAATTAACAACAGAATGATTTTAGAACTATAAGATTATAAGCTGTGTGTCTTTTTATAACAGTGACATGGTTGTATTTACCTTAATTAAACGAGTCGTCAGTCGCGGTAAACCAGCAAAAAAACTCGAGAAGCCGGGCTACGTAAAAAGTGTAGGGGGGCGTGTTTGCGGTCACGTCCAGCGGGTGTGTGGGCGGGAGCGTTACACAGTCGCTTCACCTCAAGTCACTACTGCGCAGACTCTGGCTCCAAATTTGCAAGATGGCAGCCTCCACAAGCGGGATATTTTGGCTTCGTTTTTGCACAATGGTAGGAGGCGGGGTCGCGTCATCCATGTTTTCTACAGTCAATGATTCTGACGATTAAGGACCCTGGAATGTAATGTGCTCCCTACCAATTTTGCTTAAAACATATTGTCTCTCCTTGCTGGTAATGCAACTTGTGACACGGCGGACTGCCAGTATCCCCAATATCTGGCTCTCAGCTTTCATTCTTCAATGGCAACTTATTATTAAAAAGCTTTATTTGAAAGCACTTCTTAAAGTTTCAAAGTGCCTCACACAAATGTATATTTAAAATCCAAGGAACAGTTAAAAACTTGAAAACAGGAACAAAGAGAAACAAGACAAGACTCCCTCTTCTCTGCAAGATGCTGCCATTGATAAAGATGAAGATATTTAAAACGTCATGTATTATATATTTAGTGTTTTCATGTTGTTTTCCCTTTTTTGTATATTGTTTTCTTTACTTTCCACCTTTGTGGTCTTGCTACCTAATTTAAGCAACTGCACAATTACAATAAAAAAAAGTTCCAAGTTTTAAAAAACAAAGACAATAACAAAGTTTTGGTCCCAGTGTGCAGACTGTTCCACAACTTAGGATGGAAAAAACCTGCTGAGCTTCATTGTTAGCCAAGATATTACCAAGCTTCTACCCACAGGTTGTCAAACATGCCCTACCTCCACCCTGATTGTTAACTGTGCTGTTAACATTCATGGACACTTGCACTGTACTTATTTATAAACATTTTTTATTACAGTGTCTATCTATCTATCTATCTATCTATCTATTAGGAATCTAGTGGAGCCCCATTCATGGAGCTCAGTGACCAGTGCTTAATGGACAATGGAGCAAGGGTATTTAATGCTTCATTGTAAGCCAGATTAGTCTTTAATAGGACTTTAAAATCAACATGAAACTGAAGAGGCAAACACAGTAGTACTGAAGTATTATGTTCATTTTTCTTGATGTCCCTTAATGACCTTGTAGTACCATATCACCCTATTAGAGCACTTCACTCTCACGCTGCAGGCCTACTTGTTGTTCCTAGAGTATTTCAAGGCCCTAAAATGACCCAAAGCTAATGAACCGTATCCTGTTTAATTGAGAAATTTTGCTTTCATGGGGTATTGTGTATTGAATTTTGAGGTGAAAAAAATGAATTTAATCCTCTTTGGGATAAGGTGGTAACATGATACAATGTGGAACAAGTGAAACACCGTGAATACTGTACTATAACTTCCAGCTGTTGTGCATGAATCTACAAATTCCATAAAATGTAACAAAATAGCAATCACACAATAAATAAACAAAACTGCATATGGCATTTATTTTGAATTTAAAGTGAATGTCTACACTTATAAAAGAAAAAAAAACATCTAATAATAATAATGTCATGTATACTCACGTTCTTCACAGTTTGCAGTAATGCTAGGAACCCTGGACTCTCAACTATCATTTGAATCACCATCTCAACTCTGTGAAGTATCAGAAACTTATACTGTAAGATCGAGACTGATGAGATTGTGTTTACAGCCAACATTTTATTTATTTTAACGGTTATAGAGAGTAGCGTTTGTAACAGGCATTGGTGGTAATTGAGGTTTTTTAATGTCATCATATCTATTGAGAAAAGGATAGATCACAGTTTTGGAAAAAGGATTACATTACTCACTGCCGTCTAATTGGCTTACTACACTTACATGTGATGCTGTCATGTGAATGGTGTGCGAGGACTGAGTTCTTAAAATGCATGTGGACGTGGGTAAATCCTGCAGAAGACTCCTGAGCAGATGGAACCAGCACTGCTTGTTACCTGCTAACCACTGACAAAGCAGAACTTTTCTCTTTGGAATGTGAACTTAAAACTTGTTGTTTCTTTGGGTTATAGCTGCAACAAAAAAACTTTTTTGTGTGTTAACTGACTTTTAGTTGAGAATGACTACATGTCTAGATAAAATCCTTGGTCAGATCTTTAGCACAGTCATGTAAATGTGTGTCTAACATGTCCTACATCTCTCCATCTAAGACTAACTTCACTGTTGGACTGCAGTACCGAGGGATACTGGAAGTCTTGTTATTTTCTGCTCCAATTACAACATGTTGCTGTGTGTTGCTCTTCATCAATGGGACCATGCTACACATCTTGAGGAGTAAAGCAGTGTTTTGTGAGACAGCCTGTTATGTTCTTCTTTATAATTTACTTTTTGCAGACACCATACAGATGGTCCTGGGTCAGTTATTGTACTTACTATCTGCTTGTAGAATCAGACTGACATATCCTGTTTGTGGCTTTCTTGTCATGCTTGCCAATCTCACAACTGGGATCTCTCCTCTCACACTGGTGGTGATGTCTCTGGAGAGATATGTAGCTGTGTGCTACCCTCTAAGGCATGCTAGCATCATCACCATCGGGAACACAGCACTAGCGATCATCACAGTTTGGGCCGTCAGCTCACTAAATGTTTTTATTCAACTGATTTTGCTGTTAAATTTTCAATTTGAAGATTTAGAGAGTCTCCAAATTAAAGACTTTTGCTCTAAAGCTGCTTTGTTGCTTGGCCCCATGTCTGATAATTATGACAAAGCTTACACTGGGGTTATTTTTGTATTTGCTGGTGTTGCAGTTACTTGCTCCTATATTGGTGTTATGATAGCAGCCAGGTCGGCCTCCACAGATAAAGCTTCAGCCCGTAAGGTTCGTAGCACACTGCTGCTGCACCTGATACAGTTAGGCCTCAGTCTGTCCTCAACTATTCATGACCCTTTGGTTACAGAGATCTCAATAGTCCTTGACAGAGTAACATTTTTACGCATCTGGAGTATACTTTATGTGTGTATGGTCCTTTTCCCCAGATGTTTGAGCCCACTTATCTATGGCATTAGAGACCAAATGATCAGAGGCATCCTCATGTACCATCTGTGCTGTCGAGTAAAACTGCCCAACAGTATAAAATTACTCAAACATTAAATTAATGTAATTTTGAATAATACTGTATATGTTGTTCTAAAGAAAAGGTCTAGGTCATCCTCTGACAAAACTATTCACAGCTTAAAGGTGTCTAATTTTGGTAAAAAGAAAAACAAAATCAGCCTATGATCAAAATTAGATTGCATTGTGTAGCAAAACTTTAACCACGCGTTTCTTAGCCACAGTTGCACTCTTTAGCTGACGACTTTTGTCAAATGAAACTTTATAACTCTTATCCTTTCCTTTGCTAACGTTTAGAATGGCTAGCATTAGCTACATGTGGTAGCGCAAAATATTTCCATAACTGTATGAGCTTCACATCATCCAGTACAAGTGACTAGCACAAATGCTTTGCTTTGTTAGAACTGTTATTGTAAATTAAATGTTATTTACCTCGAAATGTCTTTTACAAAATCAGAAGTTACAGTGGAAATAAAATAAGTTATCTATTCAATTTCTTTAAGTAATTACAACTTGAGTTTTATTTTGAGCCCACTAACATTGGGATTTAATTTGAAATTACATATAAAATGAATTTAATGTAATTACCAACATTATTAATTCAACACAACCCCAAAAAAAGAAAGTTTGCAACTTAGAAGGTCTATCTTAATCAATAAATTAGAATTTTTTTGTTGCAGCCATGGATTTAATCAAGTGGAGGTAAAAGGCCTGGTGAATTACTTTTTAGAGTGTATTGAAGCATTTTTGGTTGGCACTGTTCAACAAATAATCAACACATATGCACCAAATTTCTCAGATGTTAGCTGTTGCATGTTAATATACTTCAGCATGGAGCTATTTTTATATATCTAATATGAGATATAAGTAGTTGTGCAGTTTACCTGTCAAATAAATCTGAGAATAAGGGTTTTCCTCTTGTTTTTATACGGTTTTAAATTTCTATGTAACTGTTTATGAGCTTTTTCTATTGAGCATACTTAAAAGGCCCAGTAGTAGTCAACAAGTTGGATCACTCAGATTTGACGCACTAGTAAATCAACGCCCATGGGATCCATTAAGGACACTGAAGTGAACTTTTCTCGATTTGCCTTTGACTTCTTGTTAACTTTCCCATAATTTGTCTCTGCTGGGATGCACATCATCTGCTCCCCACGAAGACTGCTAATCAATTTCCATGGGATTCATTAATCATGTCAATATTTACTAAAAGCATTAATTAGTTAGGTTCTGAATATTTAATGTAATTAAATGAGTTATCAGGAGACTTTGTTAGATGGGAGCTTTCTCTCTGCGGTACCTCTGAGTGGTTTCAGCCACTGAAAAACAACAATGCCACAACAACAACATTTAGACTTAGCACATTAGGACAATGGCAGTGGTTAATTAAGAAAACAGGAGCAAAGACACAGTAAAAGCTGCTGATGTTGATGATGAAATCCAAGAGAGGAAAAAATTGTGGATAGAGACAAAAACTGATTTATATTTTTTCTTCCAATATATTTTCTACAGTTAAAAAAAATGTAAAGGTACAACCAACTCTTGCTTCTTTGCCATTATCTATTCATCATTAATACCAAAAAAAGTAAAGCCACCCACAGCCAAAAAAGACTAAAAACACAATACTGTCAACACATGCAGTTTTCGGTTTGGATCCATGCACATATTAAAACTTAAACTTTCCTTTTCGTCACTTTTGTTTTGAATTTTTTCAGGTGACAGGATCATCTGTGGACATGATGATTGGGAGACTTCTGCATTTTTGGTGGGGGGTGGGGGTGTCTTTGTGTTGTAAGTTAACTCAAGGGTACTATGATTAATTAACAACATCATTCACACACTTGAGCTGATATGCAACCAGATATCATGACAAAGGATGTAATTGACACGCCTGTTCACCATGTCCATTTCATGCTTTACCTCTCCAAAACATGAAAAGTAAACACATGTGGAAGCTACAGTAAGCTGCAACACCAACAGAGGGAGATACTAATTTTCAAGCCAACATGGAAATAATCACAGGAAAGTGTTTAAACAGACATTATTAACACACACACACACACACACACACACATATATATATATATATAAATAAATTCCCCGCTCGCCCCTGCGGGCGGTCAATCCTTCAAGCTCGGTTCCTCTACCAGAGGCCTGGGAGCTTGAGGGTCCTGCGCAGTATCTTAGCTGTTCCCAGGACTGTGCTCTTCTGGACAGAGATCTCTGATGTTGTTCCCGGGATCTGCTGCAGCCACTCGCCTAGTTTGGGAGTCACTGCACATAGTGCTCCGATTACCACGGGGACCACCGTTACCTTCACCCTCCACATCTTCTCGAGATCTTCTCTGAGCCCTTGGTATTTCTCCAGCTTCTCGTATTCCTTCTTTCTGATGTTGCTGTCATTCGGAACCGCTACATCGATCACTACGGCCGTCTTCTTCTGTTTGTCTACCACCACTATGTCCGGTTGGTTAGCCACCACCATTTTGTCCGTCTGTATCCGGAAGTCCCACAGGATCTTAGCTCGGTCATTCTCCACCACCCTTGGGGGCGTCTCCCATTTTGACCTCAGGACTTCCAGGTTATACTCAGCACAGATGTTCCTGTACACTATGCCGGCCACTTGGTTACAGTGTTCCATGTATGCCCTGCCTGCTAGCATCTTGCACCCTGCTGTTATGTGCTGGATTGTCTCTGGGGCATCTTTACACATCCTGCACCTGGGGTCTTGCCTGGTGTGATAGACCCCAGCCTCAATGGATCTTGTACTCAGAGCTTGTTCTTGTGCTGCCATGATTAGTGCCTCTGTGCTGTCTTTCAGTCCAGCTTTGTCCAGCCACTGGTAGGATTTCTGGATATCAGCCACCTCCTCTATCTGCCGGTGGTACATACCGTGCAGGGGCCTGTCCTTCCATGATGGTTCCTCGTCTCCCTCCTCTTTCTTGGGTTTCTGCTGCCTGAGGTATTCACTGAGCATGCTGTCAGTTGGGGCCATCTTTGTGATGTATTCGTGGATGTTCGTTGTCTCATGCTGGACTATGGTGCTGACACTCACCAGTCCCCGGCCCCCTTCCTTCCGCTTAGCGTACAGCCTCAGGGTGCTGGACTTGGGGTGAAACCCTCCATGCATGGTAAGGAGCTTTCTTGTCTTTATGTCAGTGGCTTCTATCTCCTCCTTTGGCCAGCCTATTACCCCAGCAGGGTACCTGATCACGGGCAGGGCGTAGGTGTTGATGGCCCGGATCTTGTTCTTACCATTCAGCTGACTCCTCAGGACTTGCCTGACCCTCTGCAGGTACTTGGTGGTTGCAGCTTTTCTAGCGGCCTCTTCATGGTTCCCATTCGCCTGCAGGATCCCCAGGTACTTGTAACTGTCCTCTATGTCTGCAATGTTGCCTTCTGGTAGTTCAATCCCCTCAGTTCTGACTACCTTCCCTCTCTTTGTTATCATCCTACTACACTTCTCCAGTCCGAACGACATTCCAATGTCATTGCTGTATATCCTGGTAGTGTGGATCAGTGAATCGATGTCTCGTTCACTCTTGGCATACAGCTTGATGTCATCCATGTACAGGAGGTGGCTGACAACTGCTCCGTTCCGTAGTCGGTATCCGTAGTCGTATCCGTAGCCAGTCTTGTTAATGATCTCACTGAGGGGGTTCAGGCCTATGCAGAACAGCAGTGGGGACAGAGCATCTCCTTGGTACATCTTGATGGCGACTTGTGCTATGGGCTTGGAGTTGGCCTCTAGTGTTGTACGCCACATCCCCATTGAGTTCCTGATGAAGGCTCTCAGGGTCCTGTTGATCTTGTATAGTTCTAGGCATTCCAGTATCCAGGTGTGGGGCATTGAGTCATAGGCCTTCTTGTAATCAATCCAGGCAGTGCACAGGTTGGTCAGTCTGGTCTTGCAGTCTCGGCTGACTGCTTGGTCTGCCAGTAGCTGGTGTTTTGCGCCTCTGGTATTCTTGCCCATCCCTTTCTGTGCGTCGCTCATGTATTGACCCATGTGCTTGTTCATCTTAGCTGCTATGATGCCTGACAGGAGCTTCCATGTGGTGCTGAGACAGGTCCTTGGTCGGTAGTTGAAGGGGACCGGTCCCTTCTTAGGGTCCTTGAGGATCAGGACTGTTCTAGCAGCTGGTTCATTATGTATATATATATATATATATATATGTATATGTATGTATATATATATATATATATATATATATATACACACTCATATACACATATATACATATACACATATATAAATATACAGTATATATACATATACGTCTGTGTGTGTGTTAGCCCCCTAGCTTAATTGATTCTGAAATAGCAGATAGAGCGTAGGCCCTGAGAGGACACCCAGCGTTTACGCTACGAAAACACGACCGAGTGTTTTAACCTGACAGCCTGAGGTGTTCTTCAGTAAACTGGACTACCCGACAGCAGGACCCGAGGCCCCGCTGCACTGTTTCGGTAAGTTAAACGTGTTTGTAAGCTAATCCGTAACTACCGTCCTTAGCTCGGTCCTGAGACCTAGCTAGCTAAAATGAGCACTCGGCTGTCAGGGTTCGTTTAGCTGTGCAGGTGAATGAATTTACTAAAGAAATCAAGAGAAACGCCCCAGGCTGCTCAGTCACTAATTACTGTTACTGAACTTTTATTACAAGTATTATACTGTAAAAGCAACAGGCTGCACCCTGCTTCAGCTCCTGTGCAGAGCTGAATATTAAATATGTGCAAACAACAGCATGTTTTCAGTCTCTTGCCACATCTGTAAAGACAGTAACAATTTTTTTTAAAAGCTTGTACTTCAATAACTCCTCATTAATCAGGAACTATGGATTAAAGTACTGTAGTGTACTGTGATACTGAAAAAATGTAAGAGAAGAACTTCAGATCCTGAGTGTGTGAGGACAGAAGAATCAGCTTTATTTCAATTTTGAGGGATACAATTTATATCTGAGTTTGATGGTTCTGTTGTCTTTGTGATTACAGGAGCTGCCCTCAGATTCAGACCTCAGCCCCATCGAGTGACAGCAGACAGATCATCCAACATGTTCACATGTTAACTGCAAAATGAACTGATGAAAACAGTATAAAGGTTAAAGTACCACACGTGCTGTAGTGAAGGCTGCAGCTGTTTTATTGATAAAGTTAAAGACAAAAAACAAAAGGATTAATCACTCATGTAATTGTGAGAGGATCACATATTTTTAAATATATAACTTTCTACAGGACTGAATATAATATCTTTATGTAAAAGTCCGGAGCCTCTGGGGAGTATCCGAGTATTTATAACATTACACAAACCAAAGGTCTCATCACAGTGTTCATGAAATGCTGGGTTTATCCATCTCCTGGGGCGGTTCTACGGAGGAGTGCTGAAGATTTCCCTGTGAGGGAGCTGCTGGTGAAGATCATGAGTCCTGCTTGATCAATGCCATGAGCTTCAGTCTTCCCGGTGTTTCTTAAATGATGCCTCTTACAGCGGGTCAACAGAACTTATGGCACAGGACAGCTGTGATGAAAGAAAGGGAAGAAGTTTCTCCAAACCTCTGGACCCAGGAAACCCAGCTTGGTCCTGATGGTCTCCCTCACTCGTTTCTCTCCAGGGTGAATGTAGCTGTTGATATAATATGGACTCTATTAAATGAAAAGAACAAATTAGACTACACTACTGAAACGTTCTGCTGATGTTTTTAAAGTTTCCATGTTACCAGGATGTAGAGGGCTCTGAAGATTTAAACAGTTTTAGATCCATTACACTCAGTCTTATGTTAAAATCTCAAAAGGACAGCATTATATTTTTGATATTAACAGTAACTCTGGGCCTCTGTAGAGTGTGCAGCTGATCTCATCGCTGTCTAAAAATGGATAAAAAAAACATAAGTGTTGAAGACTATTAAGAGTAGCAGGTGTGTAGCATCGCTAACAAGCTAGCAACAAGCCTCCAACACAGTGCGTATGCTAGCCGCTAATCTAGCGAACGAATTAACAACAGAATGATTTTAGGACTATAAGATGATAAGCTGTGTGTCTTTTTATAACAGTGACATGGTTGTATTTACCTTAATTTAACGAGTCGTCAGTCGCGGTAAACCAGCAAAAAAAACCCGAGCAGCCGGGCTACGTAAAAAGTGTAGGGGGGCGTGTTTGCGGTCACGTCCAGCGGGTGTGTGGGCGGGAGTGTTACACAGTCGCTCCACCTCAAGTCACTACTGCGCAGACTCTGGCTCCAAATTTGCAAGATGGCAGCCTCCACAAGCGGGATATTTTGGCTTCATTTTTGCACAATGGTAGGAGGCGGGGTTGCGGCGTCCATGTTTTCTACAGTCAATGATTCTGACGATTAAGGACCCTGGAATGTAATGTGCTCCCTACCAATTTTGCTTAAAACATATTGTCTCTCCCTGCTGGTAATGCAACTTGTGACACGGCGGACTGCCAGTATCCCCAATATCTGGCTCCCAGCTTTCAGTCTTCAATGGCAACTTATTATTAAAAAGCTTTATTTGAAAGCACTTCTTAAAGTTTCAAAGTGCCTCACACAAATGTATATTTAAAATCCAAGGAACAGTTAAAAACTTTAAAACAGGAACAAAGAAAAAGAAGACAAGACTCCCTCTTCTCTGCAAGATGCTGCCATTGGTAAAAATGAAGAGATTTAAAACGTCATGTATTGTATATTTAGTGTTTTCATGTTGTTTTTCCTTTTTTGTACATTGTTTTCTTTACTTTCCACCTTTGTGGTCTTGCTACCTAATTTAAGCAACTGCACAATTACAATAAAAAAAGTTCTAAGTTGTAAAAAACAAAGACAATAACAAAGTTTTGGTCCCAGTGTGCAGACTGTTCCACAACTTAGGATGGAAAAAACCTGCTGAGCTTCATTGTTAGCCAAGATATTACCAAGCTTCTACCCACAGGTTGTCAAACATGCCCTACCTCCACCCTGATTGTTAACTGTGCTGTTAACATTCATGGACACTTGCACTGTACTTATTTATAAACATTTTTTATTACAGTGTCTATCTATCTATCTATCTATCTATCTATTAGGAATCTAGTGGAGCCCCATTCATGGAGCTCAGTGACCAGTGCTTAATGGACAATGGAGCAAGGGTATTTAATACTTCATTGTAAGCCAGATTAGTCTTTAATAGGACTTTAAAATCAACATGAAATTAAAGAGGCAAACACTGTAGTACTGAAGTATTATGTTCATTTTTCTTGATGTCCCTTAATGACCTTGAAGTACCATATCACCCTATTAGAGCACTTCACTCTCACGCTGCAGGCCTACTTGTTGTTCCTAGAGTATTTCAAGGCCCTAAAAATGACCCAAAGCTGACGAACAGTATCCTGTTTAATTGAGAAATAGGTCATTTCAATTTTTTTACTTTGCTTTCATGGGGTATTGTGTATTGAATTTTGAGGTGGAAAAAAATGAATTTAATCCTCTTTGGGATAAGGTGGTAACAGGATACAATGTGGAACAAGTGAAACACCGTGAATACTGTACTATAACTTCCAGCTGTTGTGCATGAATCTACAAATTCCATAAAATGTAACAAAATAGCAATCACACAATAAATAAATAAAACTGCATATGGCATTTATTTTGAATTTAAAGTGAATGTCTACACTTATAAAAGAAAAAAAACATCTAATAATAGTAATGTCATGTATACTCACGTTCTTCACAGTTTGCAGTAATGCTAGGAACCCTGGACTCTCAACTATCATTTGAATCACCATCTCAACTCTGTGAAGTATCAGAAACTTATACTGTAAGATCGAGACTGATGAGATTGTGTTTACAGCCAACATTTTATTTATTTTATCGGTTATAGAGAGTAGCTTTTGTAACAGACATTGGTGGTAATTGAGGTTTTTTAATGTCATCATATCTATTGAGAAAAGGATAGATCACAGTTTTGGAAAAAGGATTACATTACTCACTGCCGTCTAATTGGCTTACTACACTTACATGTGATGCTGTCATGTGAATGGTGTGTGAGGACTGAGTTCTTAAAATGCATGTGGACGTGGGTAAATCCTGCAGAAGACTCCTGAGCAGATGGAACCAGCACTGCTTGTTACCTGCTAACCACTGACAAAGCAGAACTTTTCTCTTTGGAATGTGAACTTAAAACTTGTTGTTTCTTTGGGTTATAGCTGCAACAAAAAAACGTTTTTGTGTGTTAACTGACTTTTAGTTGAGAATGACTACATGTCTAGATAAAATCCTTGGTCAGATCTTTAGGACAGTCATGTAAATGTGTGTCTAACATGTCCTACATCACTCCATCTAAGACTAACTTCACTGTTGGACTGCAGTACCGAGGGATACTGGAAGTCTTGTTATTTTCTGCTCCAATTACAACATCTTGCTGTGTGTTGCTCTTCATCAATGGGACCATGCTACACATCTTGAGGAGTAAAGCAGTGTTTCGTGAGACAGCCTGTTATGTTCTTCTTTATAATTTACTCTTTGCAGACACCATACAGATGGTCCTGAGTCAGTTATTGTACTTACTATCTGCTTTTAGAATCACACTGACATATCCTGTTTGTGGCTTTCTTGTCATGCTTGCCAATCTCACAACTGGGATCTCTCCTCTCACACTGGTGGTGATGTCTCTGGAGAGATATGTAGCTGTGTGCTATCCTCTAAGGCATGCTAGCATCATCACCATCAGGAACACAGCACTAGCGATCATCATAGTTTGGGCCGTCAGTTCATTAAATGTTTTTATTCGACTGATTTTGCTGTTAAATTTTCTTTTTGAAGATTTAGAGAGTCTCCAAATGAAAGACTTTTGCTCTAACACTCCTTTGTTGCTTGGCCCCATGTCTGATCATTATGACAAAGCTTACACTGGGGTTATTTTTGTATCTGCTGGTGTTTCAGTTACTTGCTCCTATATTGGTGTTATGATAGCAGCCAGATCGGCCTCCACAGATAAAGCTTCAGCCCATAAGGTTCGTAGCACACTGCTGCTGCACCTGATACAGTTAGGCCTCAGTCTGTCCTCAACTATTCATGACCCTTTGGTTACAGAGATCTCAAAAGTCCTTGACAGAGTAACAATTTTACGCATCCGGAGTATACTTTATGTGTCTATGATCCTTTCCCCCAGATGTTTGAGCCCACTTATCTATGGCATTAGAGACCAAATGATCAGAGGCATCCTCATGTACCATCTGTGCTGTCGAGTAAAACTGCCCAACAGTATAAAATTACTCAAACATTAAATTAATGTAATTTTGAATAATACTGTATATGTTGTTCAAAAGAAAAGGTCTAGGTCATCCTCTGACAAAACTATTCACAGCTTAAAGGCGTCTAATTTTGGTAAAAAGAAAAACAAAATCAGCCTATGATCAAAATTATGTTAACTATATGAGCATCACATCATCCAGTACAAGTGACTAGCACAAATGCTTTGCTTTGTTAGAACTGTTATTGCAAATGAAATGTTATTTACCTCGAAATGTCTTTTACAAAAGCTTGCAAGTCCACCATGCAATGCACCATATGTGAATTTGCCCGGGTTAGTTAACTGGGTAGGGGAGGGAACTTGAAATCAGAAGTTACAGTGGAAATAAAATAAGTTATCTATTCAATTTCTTTAAGTAATTACAACTTGAGTTTTATTTTGAGCCCACTGACATTGGGATTTAATTTGAAATTACATATAAAATGAATTTAATGTAATTACCAACATTATTAATTCAACACAACCCCAAAAAAGAAAGTTTGCAACTTAGAAGGTCTATCTTAATCAATAAATTAGAATTTTTATGTTGCAGCCATGGATTTAATCAAGTGGAGGTAAAAGGCCTGGTGAATTGAAGCATTTTTGGTTGGCACTGTTCAACAAATAATCAACACATATGCACCAAATTTCTCAGATGTTAGCTGTTGCATGTTAATATACTTCAGCATGGAGCTATTTTTATATATCTAATATGAGATATAAGTAGTTGTGCAGTTTACCTGTCAAATAAATCTGAGAATAAGGGTTTTCCTCTTGTTTTTATACCGTTTTAAATTTCTATGTAACTGTTTATGAGTTTTTTCTATTGAGCATACTTAAAAGGCCCAGTAGTAGTCAACTAGTTGGATCACTCAGATTTGACGCACTAGTAAATCAACGCCCATGGGATCCATTAAGGACACTGAAGTGAACTTTTCTCGATTTGCCTTTGACTTCTTGTTAACTTTCCCATAATTTGTCTCTGCTGGGATGCACATCATCTGCTCCCCACGAAGACTGCTAATCAATATCCATGGGATTCATTAATCATGTCAATATTTACTAAAAGCATTAATTAGTTAGGTTCTGAATATTTAATGTAATTAAATGAGTTATCAGGAGACTTTGTTAGATGGGAGCTTTCTCTCTGCGGTACCTCTGAGTGGTTTCAGCCACTGAAAAACAACAATGCCACAACAACATTTAGACTTAGCACATTAGGACAATGGCAGTGGTTAATTAAGAAAACAGGAGCAAAGACACAGTAAAAAATAAAGAAACTGCTGATGTTGATGATGAAATCCAAGAGAGGAAAAAATAGTGGATAGAGACAAAAACTGATTTATATTTTTTCAACTAATATATTTTCTACAGTTAAAAAAAATGTAAAGGTACAACCAACTCTTGCTTCTTTGCCATTGTCTATTTATCATTAATACCAAAAAAAGTAAAGCCACCCACAGCCAAAAAAGACTAAAAACACAACACTGTCAACACATGCAGTTTTCGGTTTGGATCCATGCACATATTAAAACTTAAACTTTCCTTTTCGTCACTTTTGTTTTGAATTTTTTCAGGTGACAGGATCATCTGTGGACATGATGATTGGGAGACTTCTGCGTTTTTGGTGGGGGGTGGGGGTGTCTTTGTGTTGTAAGTTAACTCAAGGGTACTATGATTAATTAACAACATCATTCACACACTTGAGCTGATATGCAACCAGATATCATGACAAAGGATGTAATTGACACGCCTGTTCACCATGTCCATTTCATGCTTTACCTCTCCAAAACATGAAAAGTAAACACATGTGGAAGCTACAGTAAGCTGCAATACCAACAGAGGGAGATACTAATTTTCAAGCCAACATGGAAAAAATCACAGGAAAGTGTTTAAACAGACATTATTAACACACACACACACACACACACACACACACACATATATATATATATATATATAAATTCCCCGCTCGCCCCTGCGGGCGGTCAATCCTTCAAGCTCGGTTCCTCTACCAGAGGCCTGGGAGCTTGAGGGTCCTGCGCAGTATCTTAGCTGTTCCCAGGACTGTGCTCTTCTGGACAGAGATCTCTGATGTTGTTCCCGGGATCTGCTGGAGCCACTCGCCTAGCTTGGGAGTCACCGCACCTAGTGCTCCGATTACCACGGGGACCACCGTTACCTTCACCCTCCACATCTTCTCGAGATCTTCTCTGAGCCCTTGGTATTTCTCCAGCTTCTCGTGTTCCTTCTTTCTGATATTGCTGTCATTGGGAACCGCTACATCGATCACTACGGCCGTCTTCTTCTGTTTGTCTACCACCACTATGTCCGGTTGGTTAGCCACCACCATTTTGTTCGTCTGTATCCGGAAGTCCCACAGGATCTTAGCTCGGTCATTCTCCACCACCCTTGGGGGCGTCTCCCATTTTGACCTCGGGACTTCCAGGTTATACTCGGCACAGATGTTCCTGTACACTATGCCGGCCACTTGGTTATGGCGTTCCATGTATGCCCTGCCTGCTAGCATCTTGCACCCTGCTGTTATGTGCTGGATTGTCTCTGGGGCATCTTTACACAGCCTGCACCTGGGGTCTTGCCTGGTGTGATAGACCCCAGCCTCAATGGATCTTGTACTCAGAGCTTGTTCCTGTGCTGCCATGATTAGTGCCTCTGTGCTGTCTTTCAGTCCAGCTTTGTCCAGCCATTGGTAGGATTTCTGGATATCAGCCACCTCCTCTATCTGCCGGTGGTACATACTGTGTAGGGGCCTGTCCTTCCATGATGGTTCCTCGTCTCCCTCCTCTTTCTTGGGTTTCTGCTGCCTGAGGTATTCACTGAGCACGCTGTCAGTTGGGGCCATCTTTGTGATGTATTCGTGGATGTTCGTTGTCTCATGCTGGACTGTGGTGCTGACACTCACCAGTCCCCGACCCCCTTTCTTCTGCTTAGCGTACAGCCTCAGGGTGCTGGACTTGGGGTGAAACCCTCCATGCATGGTAAGGAGCTTTCTTGTCTTGATGTCAGTGGCTTCTATCTCCTCCTTTGGCCAGCCTATTACCCCAGCAGGGTACCCGATCACGGGCAGGGCGTAGGTGTTGATGGCCCGGATCTTGTTCTTACCGTTCAGCTGACTCCTCAGGACTTGCCTGACCCTCTGCAGGTACTTGGTGGTTGCAGCTTTCCTAGCGGCCTCTTCATGGTTCCCATTCGCCTGCAGGATCCCCAGGTACTTGTAACTGTCCTCTATGTCTGCAATGTTGCCTTCTGGTAGTTCAATCCCCTCAGTTCTGACTACCTTCCCTCTCTTTGTTACCATCCGACTACACTTCTCCAGTCCGAACGACATTCCAATGTCATTGCTGTATAGCCTGGTAGTGTGGATCAGTGAATCGATGTCTCGTTCACTCTTGGCATACAGCTTGATGTCATCCATGTACAGGAGGTGGCTGACAACTGCTCCGTTCCGTAGTCGGTATCCGTAGCCAGTCTTGTTAATGATCTCACTGAGGGGGTTCAGGCCTATGCAGAACAGCAGTGGGGACAGAGCATCTCCTTGGTAGATCCCGCACTTGATGGCAACTTGTGCTATGGGCTTGGAGTTGGCCTCTAGTGTTGTACGCCACATCCCCATTGAGTTCCTGATGAAGGCTCTCAGGGTCCTGTTGCTCTTATATAGTTCTAGGCATTCCAGGATCCATGTGTGGGGCATTGAGTCAAAGGCCTTCTTGTAATCAATCCAGGCAGTGCACAGGTTGGTCAGTCTGGTCTTGCAGTCTCGACTGACCGCTTGGTCTGCCAGTAGCTGGTGTTTTGCGCCTCTGGTATTCCTGCCCATCCCTTTCTGTGCGCCGCTCATGTATTGACCCATGTGCCTGTTCATCTTAGCCGATATGATGCCTGACAGGAGCTTCCATGTAGTACTGAGGCAGGTTATTGGTCAGTAGTTGGAGCTTCTACCCACAGGTTGTCAAACATGCCCTACCTTCACCCTGATTGTTAACTGTGCTGTTAACATTCATGGACACTTGCACTGTACGTATTTATAAACATTTTTTATTACACTATCTATCTATCTGTCTGTCTGTCTGTCTGTCTGTCTGTCACTCGCTCGCTCGCCCGCCCCATTCATGGAGCTCAGTGACCAGTGCTTAATGGAGCAAGGGTATTTAATGCTTCATTATAAGCCAGATTAGTCTTTAATAGGACTTTAAAATCAACATGAAATTGAAGAGACAAACACTGTAGTATTATGTTCATTTTTCTTGATGTCCCTTAAAATCAGGTAAGGACATTCGTAGTTGTCAGAAGCCTTTTAAGAGCGCTCTGAACAAAGAACATGTCAAGGCAGGCAAAAATAATATGATGTATGACTTTCTGTAAATTCTGTAGCAGACAAGAAGGATTACGTGAGCATCACTGCCGACAGTCACTACATGGTTACTGTCATACTGCTTAGTTTTTTGGCTCAATGATGGTGCCACCACAGCCACATTGCACTGAAGGAGGATTTCTCTAACCCAGATCTTAAACTATTGTGGTGGATGCATTTTAGAAAACAATTACTTTGGCTAGAGTGTCACATATGAGTCTTATGGTATCATAGTCATAATGTGCATTCATATTAATTTTAGGCACTTTAACTGCTGTGTCGCTTGAACTTGTGCAGTATTTAACTTTAAGGTGTTTTATAGAAAACTACACTATACATTACTTAATAATAAAATATACTGTAAGTATCCAAGCTTTTCATTTTCTGGCAAACTGTATTATAAATTAAGATCTTTAACATTTAATTATTTACTTCAAATTATTTATTATTGTTAACAAGTTCAGATCTTTAACATGTAGGCAAAGTCTTCAGGAAAAGCAGTGAAGACTAAAGTTTTCTCCATTCATACTTGTTTGTGCTTGTTAAACTTACACTTTGTCCCTACAGGGATACACACAACACTCACTTCATTAAGCTTAATGATGCCAACAGGAGGCGTTATTACACCATTATTTACTGCCAACCTTAAAAAAGCAATTAAATAATTAATGTGCTTAAATGACTAATCAGGGGACTTTTATACCTCTGAGTATTTCATCAAGCTCAAAACAAAGTTTACAGAAGGAAAAAAACATAATTATTTGGAAAGTTTAGTAGGAATCAAAGTTTTACTCAAAACTCTTACTCTCCATACTTGTTCCTTTCTTTTGTTAATATTGGTGTTTATAACTGTTATGTGAAGGCTGTGTGCACGCAGGGGTGGTGATATGAAGGACCCAAAATGCAGACTCACGGAAATCAAAGGTGAACTTAAATACAGCTTTAATGCTGAACTCCAAAAAAGTAACAAAACTGAGACTCCAAGGTAAACTTTACACAGACAGAACACACAGCAAAATGAGGGTAGATCACGACAATGACAAACTGAAACACGAGCTTAAATACATAGAGGGAGCAATCAGGGAATGGACAACAGGAGGGAAACACAGCTGGGGCAAATCAGAACTGACGAGACAAGGAAGCGTAAACTGAACACACTGATAACACAGACTGAACAAAAGACACAGACTCACATGCAGGCACTACAACAGAGGGAACAGAGATGTGGGACCAGGGCAGACACAGACACTGACTGGACACGGGGATATAGCAGACAGGGGAGACAGCAACTAAGGAATACACAGAGGCATAAACCATAAGACATGACTCTAACGAAAACCCAAAGACTAGAAATTATAAATAATATAATAAACTCAAAAACCCTGGGTCAACGACCCAGGCATCCTAACAATAACCCTTTAGAATAAAACCTGAACCAGTAACCTAACAAACAACACAACAACACTGCATAAAATATCTTGATCCATGCTCAATCGTCCATGTAAGCAAGTCCGAAAAGGTGGATTCCATTGATGTCGACGTAAACGCTACATTCAGATCAACAGAATCCACCTTTTGGGACTGCATAAAACAGATTTTGGAACATGTGGCATCCAGAGTTTAAAACTTATTAACTTACTTTACTTACTCCTTTACATTTTTAACTTACTTTATTCTTGAAAGGTTTATATTTTGGACTAAAGTAAGGAATTATAAATTGGTCAATTCAAACTTTCTCAGGTGTAACACTGTCTGTGAAGCTGAATTTAATATTAAAGTTTTAGAGCATGTTTAGTGTCACCTTCTGCCAGCACAGAGCATCAGCTAACTAGTGACAGAACCCATAAGTCAAGGGAAAATGAGGACACTAAATGTATTATTATTATTATTATTATTATTATTATTAGGAAGTCCTAAAAACTCCCTGAAAAGCCTTCAGTTAATCCAAAATGCTGCAGCAAGAGTCCTGACAGGGACTAGAAAGAGAGAGCAGATTTCTCCTGTTTTGGCTTCCTGTTAAATCCAGAATTCAAAATCCTGCTCCTCACATACAAGGTCTTAAATAATCAGGCCCCATCTTATCTTAATGACCTTGTAGTACCATATCACCCTATTAGAGCACTTCACTCTCACACTGCAGGCCTACTTGTTGTTCCTAGAGTATTTCAAGGCCCTAAAAATGACCCAAAGCTGACAAACAGTATCCTGTTTAATTGAGAAATAGGTCATTTCAATTTTTTTACTTTGCTTTCATGGGGCATTGTGTATTGAATCTTGAGGTGGAAAAAAATGAATTTAATCCTCTTTGGGATAAGGTGGTAACAGGATACAATGTGGAACAAGTGAAACACCGTGAATACTGTACTATAACTTCCAGCTGTTGTGCATGAATCTACAAATTCCATAAAATGTAACAAAATAGCAATCACACAATAAATAAATAAAACTGCATATGGCATTTATTTTGAATTTAAAGTGAATGTCTACACTTATAAAAGAAAAAAAAACATCTAATAGTAATGTCATGTATACTCACGTTCTTCACAGTTTGCAGTAATGCTAGGAACCCTGGACTCTCAACTATCATTTGAATCACCATCTCAACTCTGTGAAGTATCAGAAACTTATACTGTAAGATCGAGACTGATGAGATTGTGTTTACAGCCAACATTTTATTTATTTTATCGGTTATAGAGAGTAGCGTTTGTAACAGGCATTGGTGGTAATTGAGGTTTTTTAATGTCATCATATCTATTGAGAAAAGGATAGATCACAGTTTTGGAAAAAGGATTACATTACTCACTGCCGTCTAATTCGCTTACTACACTTACATGTGATGCTGTCATGTGAATGGTGTGTGAGGACTGAGTTCTTTAAATGCATGTGGACGTGGGTAAATCCTGCAGAAGACTCCTGAGCAGATGGAACCAGCACTGCTTGTTACCTGCTAACCACTGACAAAGCAGAACTTTTCTCTTTGGAATGTGAACTTAAAACTTGTAGTTTCTTTGGGTTATAGCTGCAACAAAAAAACTTTTTTGTGTGTTAACTGACTTTTAGTTGAGAATGACTACATGTCTAGATAAAATCCTTGGTCAGATCTTTAGGACAGTCATGTAAATGTGTGTCTAACATGTCCTACATCTCTCCATCTAAGACTAACTTCACTGTTGGACTGCAGTACCGAGGGATACTGGAAGTCTTGTTATTTTCTGCTCCAATTACAACATCTTGCTGTGTGTTGCTCTTCATCAATGGGACCATGCTACACATCTTGAGGAGTAAAGCAGTGTTTCGTGAGACAGCCTGTTATGTTCTTCTTTATAATTTACTTTTTGCAGACACCATACAGATGGTCCTGAGTCAGTTATTGTACTTACTATCTGCTTTTAGAATCAGACTGACATATCCTGTTTGTGGCTTTCTTGTCATGCTTGCCAATCTCACAACTGGGATCTCCCCTCTCACACTGGTGGTGATGTCTCTGGAGAGATATGTAGCTGTGTGCTACCCTCTAAGGCATGCTAGCATCATCACCATCAGGAACACAGCACTAGCGATCATCACAGTTTGGGCCGTCAGTTCATTAAATGTTTTTATTCGACTGATTTTGCTGTTAAATTTTCAATTTGAAGATTTAGAGAGTCTCCAAATGAAAGACTTTTGCTCTAACACTCCTTTGTTGCTTGGCCCCATGTCTGATCATTATGACAAAGCTTACACTGGGGTTATTTTTGTATTTGCTGGTGTTGCAGTTACTTGCTCCTATATTGGTGTTATGATAGCAGCCAGGTCGGCCTCCACAGATAAAGCTTCGGCCCGTAAGGTTCGTAGCACACTGCTGCTGCACCTGATACAGTTAGGCCTCAGTCTGTCCTCAACTATTCATGACCCTTTGGTTACAGAGATCTCTAAAGTCCTTGTCAGAGTAACATTTTTACGCATCTGGAGTATACTTTATGTGTTTATGATGCTTTTACCCAGATGTTTGAGCCCACTTATCTATGGCATTAGAGACCAAATGATCAGAGGCATCCTCATGTACCATCTGTGCTGTCGAATACAACTGCCCAACAGTATAAAATTACTCAAACATTAAATTAATGTTATTTGGAATAATACTGTATATGTTGTTCTAAAGAAAAGCAGACTCTAGTGTATAAACAAAGCTAATGTAGAAGACAACCAAGCTGACATCATATTTCTGCTCTATACTATACTGTAAGTCTTTTCTTATTATTGCATAATAGTAATAAAAGCAAGGCAATGAAGCTGCTTTCTAAATTATGTCTGTTGTGTACATTCAAAGTGGTGTATACGTGAGAAGTTGAACGAAAATCATACATGATTCCAAACATTTTTTACAAATAAATAACTGCAAAGTGGGGTGTGCGTAATTTTTCAGCCCCCTGAGTCAATACTTTGTAGAACCACCTTTTGCTGCAATTCCAGCTGCCAGTCTTTTAGGGTCTATCTCTACCAGCTTTGCACATCTACAGACTGAAATCTTTGCCCATTCTTCTTTGCACAACAGCTCCAGCTCAGTCAGATTAGATGGACAGCATTTGTGAACAGCAGTTTTCAGATCTTGCCACAGATTCTCGATTAGATTTAGATCTGGCCATTCTAACACATGGATATGTTTTGTTTTAAACCATCCCATTGTTGCCCTGGCTTTATGTTTAGGGTCGTTGTCCTGCTGGAAGCTGAACCTCCGCCCCAGTCTCAAGTCTTTTGCAGACTCCAAGAGGTTTTCTTCCAAGATTATCCTGTATTTGGCTCCATCCATCTTCCCATCAACTCTGACCAGCTTCCCTGTCCCTGCTGAAGAGAAGCACCCCCAGAGCATGATGCCGCCACCATATCTGACAGTAGGGAGGGTGTGTTCAGAGTGATGTGCAGTGTTAGTTTTTCCGCCACACACAGCATTTTGCATTTTTGCCAAAAAGTTCCATTTTGGTCTCATCTGACCAGAGCAGCTTCTTCCACATGTTTGCTGTGTCCCCCACATGGCTTGTGGCAAACGGCAAACGGGACTTCTTATGGTTTTCTGTTAACAATGGCTTTCTTCTTGCCACTCTTCCATAAAGGCCAACTTTGTGCAGTGCACGACTAATAGTTGTCCTATGGACAGATTCCCCCACCTGAGCTGTAGATCTCTGCAGCTCGTCCAGAGTCACCATGGGCCTCTTGGCTGCATTTCTGATCAGCGCTCTCCTTGTTCGCCCCGTGAGTTTAGGTGGACGGCCTTGTCTTGGTAGGTTTACAGTTGTGCCATGAGTGCAAAATGGCGCCATCTCTAAGCCCTGACTTTCTACAACTAAAAATGCAGAAAGAAGATGTTCACTGTTCTCTGTAGCTGTCAGTTTCCTTGACTACTCTTGATGACAAAAAATGTAACAATGATGATGTAACAAAAAATTAGAAGACAGGTATACAACAAAAATCACATGATTTTAACATACACACTTGGTATAAGGATGACCCATTTGCTAAAGACTTCCTTGCTTTAACTGACTCTTTTAACCTGGCTCAGTGGGTTAATGACCCAACCCATGTTAAAGGACATACTTTGGACTTGTTTTTTTCACATGGTCTGGACATTTTTATCAAGGATATACGTGATGCTGGGATCTCGGATCATTTCCCAGTTATTTTTGATACTGGCTTATGCACTAATGAACTACATCCTGTGGCTCCCCTTCGCCCGCTACGTGTAATTAATGTTGAAGCAATGTCAAACTTCTCTATGTCTTTCTTGGATTCTGCATCTGTCACTCCCGAATGTTGTTCTTTCCACTCGGTTGATGACTGTGCTAATACCTTGTTATCTTTATTTTCTTCTATCCTTGATACTGTTGCCCCCATTAAAATGAAGCACCCCAGAACCTACTTTTGGATGTTGGCTTAATGACACAATGTGCGCTCTACATCGCGTGTGTTGCCGTGCTGAGAGAAGGTGGAAAAAAGATAAGCTTCAGGTTTCTCACGACATGCTACCGCCGCTTAAAATTCCAAAGTTGTTTTTGTTTTTTTCTGCTCTTGCTCTTGACGAAGGTGGTCGCACTGTTCTCCTCTCCTCCTCTCCCTTAGCTTCCCTGCTTAGCCTTTTATGTCCTTGTCTAGTCTCGTGTTTTTTGTATTGCTTTTCCCTGGAACACTCTCTCACAGTCTGTTCTCTAAAACCTAAAATAGGAATTATGGATTGGATCAACTGGTCCCTAAATGCAATTGACACCCCTTTCTCAACGAGAAGTTTGGGCTCGGGTGAGCCTGAGTGCTGAAGATATCTACCTATTCGGAACCATGGTAACAGGGTTCTGGCTGATCTGAGCTGGCTTGGCCCTGACTTATCGAAGAATTAAGAAAGCGGAACCAGCTGTTCAAACCCCCACAAGGCTGCCCGCTGGGATTGAAACGATGGGAAGAGGCATGTGTTTCTCAAAATGGGCTCATTGAGTGCAGCACGGATAAGATCTTGGAGAGGCTACGGCTGCTGTGAATACTCAGTATAAGATCTCTGAGTGCAGACTGGATACATCTTGGAGGGGCTCGCTCAGAATAACACCTCTGAGCATACATTGGATCACATCTTGGAGCAGCTCACTGTGGTCGTGAGTTCTCAGAATCGGCTCTTACTTACTTACTCCTTACTGAGGAGTTGGCAACACTGCATGGACCCAGCGGGCTTATCCCGGGAGCACAACATCCTCCAGCACCTCCATTCCCTCATCTGGGAGGAAACGTCATCCACACTGCCGTCATTCCATCCCACAGCCGGATTCCGGGGCGTCAAAGCAGCCAGCTGTGGTGAGCAAAACTGACTTTTCCTGTTGTTTCAGACTTTGGGACTGTTTACTTACTGTGTTTTTTGTGGCAGAGAATGACAACAACCACGGTTTTTCTACCTCACCTGTTCAGTCTGATCTAGAAAAGACTGTTTTCACTGAGATCATCCAGCTGGTTAAGCCTTGTTCTGAAGTTTCAGGAGAACCAACACCACAATCTACTCAACTCCCACTGCAACCATCTCTACCCCTGTTAGCCCATCCAGTAGTTCAGTTAGGCATCCAGCCTGAAGCTCAGTTAGCTGCCCAGGCTGAAGCTCAGTTAGCTGCCCAGGCTGAAGCCCAGTTAGCTGCCCAGGCTGAAGCTCATTTAGCTGCCCAGGCTGAAGCTCATTTAGCTGCCCAGCCTGAAGCTCAGTTAGCTGCCCAGCCTGTAGCTCAGTTAGCTGCCCAGCCTTAAGCTCAATTGCCTTTGTTTCCGTCGGTCCAGTCTGCAGGTATGTCTCCTGTTCATCCGCCCTCAGCTCAGTCTCCTGTGTTGCCGCTAGCTCAGCCTTTAGCACGGCCTGCACCTTAACCATTTCTTTTGTCATTGGTTCAGTCTGTAGCTCAGCCTTTAGTTCAACTGCCTGTTTAGTCCCCTGCTCAGCAACCATTAGCTCAGTCCCCTGCTCATGTAACAGAGTTAGAAAAAGGCTTAATGAATTTCCTCAAAACTGACGTGCTTTGTGAATAGTTAGAGCCACCTGGTGAACAAATACCACAACTGCAACTGTTAAGGTTCCAAATTGCTGCACATTGCATGCCTCAGCAAAGGAAAATATTCCTAAGCTGGTGGTAGGTGCTTGTGAGCGATGTTGTTGCCACAACAGTGACGAAAACAAAATTGAGGAGCAGACTTAACATAAGCAACACACTTCGGGTGTCATTGTCCTCCATTATGCCCAGGTGGGACCGTCTTGTTGCAGAAAAACATGCACAGGGCTCTCACTGATTGAGCGTTATGGTGAGTTATATATTTTCTTGTACTTTTATATTTGTTTTGTAGTTGTGTCTTATTTTGAAAGAAATATTTATGCGTTACTATAGTGACCAAAGAGCATTAAGGGGGAGAGAAGAGGATGTTACTCTCAATGTTGTTGGCGCATTTTAGGAGGACGCTGTTAATAAAATTACACGATTACACAGTGAATTCGCGTGTAATATTATATTTACAAAATACCACAGTTTTTGTCTTTGTTGTATCATTTTATTTTGTTGCATTTATCCGTGACACCTGCCGGTCCGTGGAAATATAGTCTGACATTAAACCAGTCCGTGGCGCAAAAAAGGTTGGGGACCGCTGAGGTACGTGCTGTTAAGTACAAGTTTTAGTTGATATTGTTGTATAAAAAAATGATGAAGAATGATGTCATCTCTCAGTTACCATAAGGAGAAAAATAAATAAATAATACTGCTACTATATGATCACAGGTTTGGTTTCAGCTAGAACTTTTAAAGAAAGATTTTGTCGATGCTGTGTTGGAGAAATGTATATTAGTCTTTTGTTAAGTGTTATGTTTGAAAAAAAAGGAAAATACTCCCAAGCTGGTGAACTGAATGTTGCAGTTGCTTTTTACACTGTTGATGACGACTGTGTGCTGTTTTCTTTGTACCAGTTGCCAGAATAAAGAGGGAGCCCAGAGTAAGGGCAAGTCCAGCGTCGCAGTGCTGGGGGCGATCGTGGCTCAAGAGTTGGGAGTTCGTCTTGTAATTGGAAGGTTTCCAGTTCGAACCCCGGCTTGGACAGTCTCGTTCTTTGTGTCCTTGTGCAAGACACTTCACCCGTTGCCTACTGGTGGTGGTCAGAGGGCCCGGAGGCGCCAGTGTCCGGCAGCCTCGCATCTGTCAGTGCGCCCCAGGGCAGCTGTGGCTACAATGTAGCTGCATCACCAGTGTGGATGACTGGTTGTGTAAAGCGCTTTGGGGTCCTTAGGGATGAGTAAAAGCGCTATACAAATACAGGCCATTTATCAAATACAGGCAGTGCTGTCCTTTCTTCATGGGCATATCACACGACATGCACCATAGACTCACAGAACAGCAACAGCTACACTCAGCAGGGACTGAGTGTCGCCCCCACTACCTTTTAAACGGCCGGCCTCCGGACCTGTTTCGTCTCTGTCATTGGCCACCTGAACGGCTCGGACTTCTGTGTTGTTGGCCCCAGGGTCACTCTCCTGAACTGTGTCAGTGGACTCTGTTCTGGTTATGCCCATTCCCTGATTAGGTCTCTGTGTATTTAAATCTTTGCTTAGGCTGCTGCCCCCGCGACCCGGCCCCGGATAAAGCGGATGAAGATGGATGGATGGATGGATGGATGTATTTAAACCCTGTGTTTGCCTTTGCCCTCTGTCACGTCGTCAATGTTTCCTACCCTCTGTAAGCTGTGTGATTCTCATACATACATAGTTTTTCTGTTCAGAGTTTTGTTTGGTTTTTGTGAGTTTGTTTATGAGGAGTTTTTTTTCCCATGAATAAAGCTGTGTTTTGAGTCCTGCTCTTGGGTCCACCTTTCCTCCCTGCATACCAATTCAATTCAATTCAATTCAATTTTATTTATATAGCGCCAAATCACAACAAAAGTCGCCTCAAGGCACTTCATAGATACAGAGAAAAACCCAACAATCATATGACCCCCTATGAGCAAGCACTTTGGCGACAGTGGGAAGGAAAAACTCCCTTTTAACAGGAAGAAACCTCCGGCAGAACCAGGCTCAGGGAGGGGCGGGGCCATCTGCTGCGACCGGTTGGGGTGAGAGAAGGAAGACAGGATAAAGATATGCTGTGGAAGAGAGACGGAGGTTAATAACAGATATGATTCAATACAGAGAGGTCTGTTAACACATAGTGAGCGAGAAACCACACAGCCTATCATGACGGAGACATTTTCTCTGATCTGCAAATCAGTGCATTCTGTATTTATTTGCTTAATATTGTGTAGTAATTTTACTTAGTTTCCCAAAATTTTAGGAACTGGGGTTTTAAACAGTGGTAGTCAGGTAATTCAGAACCACCCAAACAAAAATTTAAAGCCGTATGCATTATTACCTTACACTACATGTGAGAAGAAGGATTACATCAGCGCTTAATGAGCTGGTAAATTTGCTGACGTGTTGCATCTTGTGAAGAGGCTTCAAGGACAAACATTACAAATTGTAAGTGAATTCAAGAAAACACTGCAGAACAGCTCTGCCCACATCACAACAAATACTAACAATAGGATGCTAACACTCTGCACAGATTTACTGTACTTGCATTCTGCAGTCATTTTCTCTTATATTGGTGTGACTGTAGCAGCCAGGTCAGCCTCCACAGACAAATCCTTAGCCTTTAAAGCTCGTAACACACTGCTCTTGAATCTGATGCAGCTGTTCCTCAGCCTCTCCTCAACTATTTACTACCCATTACTTGTTTAATGATTGTTACAAGGATAGTACTTGTTTACTGTACTTGCATTTTGTTTTGTTTCTTGTAAATATTGGGCATTATACTTTTGTATTTCAGTGATTTTAACAGCTTAATATTTCAGGTCTTACATTTTCTCTTCAATGACAAGCACATCACAGACTCTCACTAACATCACAGTCCAGTCTCCAGGGTTAGTAGAACGAGTCATGATTTCTACTCTGACAACACTTCCAACCTGTGTGTTTCTCTTTATCAATGGCATCATGTTGTTCACTTTGAGGAGTAAACCTGTGTTTCGTGAGACCTGCCGTTATATTCTTCTGTATAACCTGCTTTTTGCGGACACTGTGCAGCTGGCACAGAGTCAGATTCATTTTCTTCTTGCAGTTCTTAGAATAAGAATTTCATATCCTGTATGTGCTTTTCTCGTGGGCTTCACTCATCTCACATCTGTGATATCTCCTCTCACGCTGGTTGTGATGCCTCTTGAGAGATATGTTGCTGTGTGCTACCCACTGAGACATGCAACCATCATCACCATCAGAAACACAGGGGTAGCTATCACTGTGATTTGGGCCATCAGTTTTTTAAACATTATTATTCGCACTCTATTGTTTTTATCACTATTTGAAGAGCTGGGTGATTTAGAGGTGAAAGGCTTTTGTGGTGACATAGCTATTCTGCTCGGGACAAAGTCTGATCATTTTGACAAAGCTTTCACTTGCATTGTGGTTGTGGCTGCTAGTGTGGCAGTCATTTTCTCTTACATTGGTGTGATTGTAGCAGCCAGGTCAGCCTCCACAGACAAAGCCTTAGCCTTTAAAGCTCGTAACACACTGCTCTTGAATCTGATGCAGCTGTTCCTCAGCCTCTCCTCAACTATTTACAACCCATTACTCGTGCCTCTTTTAATGATTGTTACAAGGATAGTACTTGTTCGCATTCAAAATGCTTTTTATCTGTTTTTTATTATCTTACCCAGGTGTCTGACTTCTCTCATTTATGGACTAAGAGATCAGACTATCAGACCTGTCCTCATATATCATCTATGCTGTCGATTGAAATGCCCAGTGGTAGAAGACAAGGGATGACATGTTTAGTTTGGATGGAGGCCTTTGTTGGTCTGCATATTTGAGTCTCGTGATTTAAAGCAACATTTTTCAATTAAAACAAACAAACAAAGGTATTATTGTTCAAGAAGCATAGATAGTAGGGGTGGGTTTTTATAATCGATTTATCGATTAAAATCGATTCTGGCTTGGATAACGTAAAATCGATTCATTAAAATCCTGAATCGATTTTTTAATATAAATTTATTTTGCCCGAAATGACAGAATCTCTGGTGAAATCTCACAAAATTTCAACAACCACCAAACAGCTAAGACAGTAAATGAGAGCAAGAACACGGATTCTGCACAAAGACTTAAACACACAGCCCAACCGTGGATCAGAATCAGATGTCGCCTTTCTCACAGTCGGGGCAGAAAGCCGACAGCCCGCTGATTCTGATCTGTCGGCGGGTCGAGCTTTGTGTTCACGCCCTTTATGCGCTGATTCTAAAGCTGTTAGTTTGATGTCTCTCCAAACAATATTGACTGAACCAGCAGCAAAAGAAGATCCAAACTAGGCTTCACATAAACAACGTCATGAATTCACTCTGACTTTTATTGTTTTGCTTCGACCACGATGCACAGCTCGCTCTCTTGCGCGCTCTCTCTCCCTCTCTCCCTCTCTCTCTGTACTGTTTTCTGCATTATTCGCTTGCTTGTTACGCACAAGTCTACCATTGTTTACAGCGCTGTCGGCCGACGGTTTTTTTTTTCGTTTTATATACTTCCGAAAATAAAACCTAATTTCTGCCGTTCAATACCGAACAAATTTAAACTTTTTAAAATTATGCAAAATGCAAAACGCTCAGCCTTGTCTCTAATAAAACCGCTGTAACTTCAGAGGTAATGTTCATGTGTTGATTAATGGTTTTCTTTCGTTTTTGATCTACTGCAGAAAATTTTTATAAAATCCCAGAACAGGAAAATCACCTTCATGTTTTTCTGTGTTTTATCCTCAGCTACTTTGACACAAAGTCATCTGCTGTGACGCTCACACCTTTGATAAAGTCTTGGTGTGTCAGCTTCCTTTTTATAGATACAAAAATATGTAAATGTACTGATCTGAATTATAATATTTCTGACTGTCAAAATTTCCCATATTCAAATCAAAGTGAATCGAATCGAATTAAATCGAATCGAATTAAATCGAATCGAATCGAATTAAATCGAATCGATTCGGGACCCTGTGAATCGGAATTGAATCGATTCTAGAAATCAGTGACGATACCCAGCCCTAATACATAGCTATAGCCATTTCTTTTCTTTCTTTTTTTTTTTACCACATTTTCCAAGTCTGCTTGAGGGGCTTAAAAACTGTCCTGATTCGTGATTGAGGTGAGAGACAAACGACCTCTGGTCCAAGTGCGTCAAAACAATGATTTTATTAAACACATGTGTGGGAAGATACACAGCTCGATATTGTCACCCCAGATCTCCCGTCAAAACATACTTTCAGCATGGTTTTATTATGTCAGGGTTAACGCCCCTTCTCGCGTTAGACAAAACATCACATGTATAGGTTATAATTAACGACAGTTCAACAAGTTTCCGTGTTTAACAGCATTTTTCCCTATATGGTTGTCTGGCTCCTCCAGATGCTTCCTGTAGACCCCGGATCACTAGTTACCAAGCAGAGACAAAGCAAGATGTCTTTCACCTTTACTCTTGAAATTATACTTCATGTTTATGTGTATGTAAGCGTGTTAGGCCTTCATTCACAGCATTCAAGTCATTTCATCAATATATCAGTTCAGACATAACGCTGAACGACGCTTTTAACCTTCATTAGACTGTATGCTTAACTCTATCATGAGCACAAATGCAATGTGTGTAATAACATGATTAAAACTGTATGTTTAATTAATTGAATAAATGTTTAATCAAATGCCACTGCTCAAAGCTTAATAAAAAGAAGAAAAGAATCAACATGATATAAAATGATATAATCCCCACATTTCCCTCTCTTTGGCCTTTGAAAAAGGCCAACAACCCTCCTATTGTCTCACTCCTCGGTCCAGTCAGCCACCACCACCAACAGCATCATAGGCCCCGGACCATTCGGCCCCAAATGGCCCTCTCTATCAGTCTCTCCAGCACTCGTCTGGCACAAGGAATGAGACAACACAATGACAACAACCTGTAACCAATATTCCTATGAAAGTAACAAGAGAAAACATGGCAGACATAAACACACCCTTCTATTGCCCAAACACAGATGTCACCCAGTTCTCCAGCGCATTATTGACTCCCGAATGTTCATGCATAGTTTTGGACAACGTTTTCAGGCCCTCCAGAGCCCTGGTTACAGAGACATCTGGAGCGGTGTTGTTGGGAATGAAAGTGACGGAAGAGGTAAGCGACTCATGTTGTAACTGACGTCAGACGCCGGAGATTTTGGCAGAAAATTAAAGCGAATGGTAGTTTAGAATTGAACAAAGTTTCTTTAAGCTTCAGTATTACCAAATATACTAATCAGTTGTCATACAACTAACAACATCTGTCCTATCATCTCTAACACCCTGGAGGACAACGGGGAGAGTTTAGATGCTCTCCAAGATTACATCAACCGCTGTTTCCAAGATTTAGTAATGAAGAAGGCTCAGAGTGCATCTTCCCCGGCCTAAATTGAGACGCTGCCATCGAAGAGATGTCGCCTGGCAGACTCCCCCGGCACAACATCGCCTGCCGGCAAAGACATTGCAGATATCCTGGAGTCAATCGACAAGCGATTGTCCAGTTTCAATGAGAGGCTGTCCCTGGTGGAGATTTTACACCGGGAATTTAAATCTCTGTGAGAATCCCTGGAGTTCAGCCAGCAGCAGGTGGAAACGCTTGCCGCTGAAAATGCCACGCTACGGGAGTTGGTCAAATCTCTCACCGACGCACGATCTGATATCGTCGTGTTGGAGTTGTTCCCAGGTCAACATAGTAAATGTTGTTCCAGGATCAACATTGCAATGACCAATCAGAATGTTGTGATGTCATACTTTTGCGACTTCGGGAAAAACCGCCGTAAAACAAAAAACTGTACTTAAGCTGCGAGAAACCGCCTCTGTCCGCCGATCAACAGACCCTGACCCTTTAATAAACACTAAGCAGAATTGATATTGTCCTTGCAACATTGGAATTTCATAAATGCACGAATGGCTTGGTGCACCAAAGAATAATGTCACAACAATGTGATTGGTCACTTGCAATGTTGAACCTGGAACAACATTTACTATGTTGTTCCAGGAACAACACCAACACGACGATATCAGATCATCCCTCGCCGATAACGTGAATATCAGCTTAACCAGCTCTATAGAGCAGACGCTTCACTTTCCATTGTTTTTGTATTCTGTGTTCTGGCCTTCACCAACGTGAGTTAGCAGACGTTCTAGCGATGAGTTCTTGAGAACGCTGATCATAAAAAGCCTGCAGCCTAATTACTCTCAGGCGTAATGATGACAAGGAAATAGGGCCTCCCCCTGAGGTGGAATCACCAGGACGCAGAAAAGTTTGAGCACTCACCCGGACCATGACAGAGGTCTGGGATGCAGGGCCTCCCTGCTACTGTGGAGCCGGGGACGGTCTGCTTGTCTCCACCCCAGGGAAAAGGGTAACATCTCCTGGGTCTAGGTGCAGTTTCCCTCTCTGGGGGCAAGGCTACCTGGCCCTGGGGTATAGGGTATGTTTGGGGAGAGTGGTTGTGTGTACAGTGTCCATTTGTGTCTGTCTCCGCTTTTGGTGACTGTCGAGTATTTGTATATGTGTGCATGAAGGTGGGACACATTTGTGTCTGTTTGTTCCTGTACGTCTGTGTCTATATGTCAGGTTGGGTCACCTCAGGCCCTCCAAGATATGTAGGCCTTTCTCTCCTTTCCACACTCTGATGCCCTCAGATGTCGGTACGTTGGTGGTTCTTGGTGTCCTGGACTGGGCGCTCAGGTGTGTACCAACTTACACCTGGTGGCTGCTTGGCGGGGCCTGGCACCTGTGGCTCGGTTGGGCCCCTTCCAGGGGGTGGGGGGGCCCTCTGGCCTCCGGCCTCTGAGCCTGGGGCTCAGTCCACTCTGGCGCATCCAAAGTATTCAGAATATGTTACTCTCATTGAGTAAAATTATTAGTATTTACTGTAATTTACACTTAGCTAGATTATTGTAATGGTGTTGTGTTTATGTTGATCTCTTTTTTGCTTGTTTTCTCTTTTGTTCTTTTTTCTTTTCTTATCAAGTGATCCGGTTAATTTTTTTTTATGTGCACTTTCTCACTGTCCCTCTTCCCCTCTGTTTTTCTTTCCCTCCCTCTCTTACTTTCTTTCTCCATTTCCTATCCCCCAGTCATATCTGTCCAATCTGTAAGAACTGAAAATAAAATAAACAAATAATAATAACAAAGTTCAATCAAATGGACCAATATGGCAAGGCCGTGATGATCCACTTGCCAAAGTAAATCTGTTGGGCATCTTCTTTGGCCTTCAGACAGAAATTCTGATGGCTACAGAACCAAACGGGATGGGCAAAAACAAAGAAGAATGTTTACATTGCTCATTAGTGATCATTGTCATGTGACACTGCAACTGAGTGTCACATGACACTGCAAGGTTGCGAGGACAGAACGAATAAATTGTATGCAATGTCAGACCAACTCTGTAGAAGAGCTCTGCCAACAATGGGCAAACACAGATCCTGACCTGATGACTGCTGGTAGGAACAGTAAAATCTTTTTGTGGGACTGGGATTTTTATCAACCACCAGCCTTTTGTGAGATATTTTAATGTTTTTTCTCCTTTATGAATACAGCAGTTATTGGGATTCTGTGCTACATTGACTTCAACAGATTTATGTTTTACATGTCATAAATTTTCTGCAATGTCAAATGTATCTCAGTCTTACACTAACATGTCTATTGAAGTGCAGTATCAGGACCTACTGAGGGTAATTATTGTTTCCACTCTGTCAACAGTTCCATCTTTTATTTTTCTCTTCCTTAATGGGACCATGTTGTTCACACTGAGGAGTAAGCCGGTGTTTCGTGACACTCCCCGTTACATTCTTCTGTATAACCTCCTTTTTGCAGACACTGTGCAGCTGGCACAGAGTCAGGTTCTTTTCCTGCTCTCTATTTTTAAAGTAAAATTGCCATATCCTGTATGTGTATGTCTCAGCTTGCTGGCCAATCTCACCACTGGGATCTCCCCTCTCACCCTTTCGGTGATGCCTCTGGAGAGATATGTAGCTGTGTGCTACCCACTGAGGTATCCTACCATCATCACCATCAGAAACACAGGGGCTGCTATCATTGTGATTTGGATTATCAGTTCACTAAATAATCTCACTCGATTCATCTTTTTTTTCCCATTTGAAGTGTTGAAAAACCTGCAGATGAAAGACAGTTGTTCTACAATAGCTCTATTACTCGGGAGAAGGTCTGATCAATATGATACCGCTTTCACATGTTTAGTGTTTGTATCAGCTGGTGTGGCAGTCATTTTTTCTTATATCGGTGTGATATTAGCTGCCAGGTTGGCCTCTGCAAACAAAGCTTTAGCACGTAGAGCTCGAAACACTCTGCTGTTGAATATGATGCAGCTGTGCCTGAGTCTCTCCTCTACTATTAATAACCCTTTGCTCACAGCCCTTTCAAGAACTGTAACAATGACAGTATTTTCATGGGTTCAGAATGTATTTTATTTGTGCTTTATTATCTTACCCAGATGCCTGAGTTCTCTAGTCTATGGGCTAAGAGATCAGACCATCAGACCTGTCCTCATGTACCACCTATGCTGTCATCAGAAACGAAGTCAGTAACTTGCAATATTTCACCTGGAATCTGAAATGGTTTAATAAAAGTAAGCCTCAGATTATCTGCTGGGTTTCTGCAAGATGTACACCTCTCATATTAAACTGATCCAGACTGGAGTACACTGTTAATTATTTTCAAATATAAAATTCCAGCTTTTTGCCAAACTCTTTCTTGTTCTTGATCCTGCTGCTGATCGGAAAATTAAAGTCATTGCCGAAGTAAACTGCCACCTTGACTTTGACTCAGACCAATGACTAACCTTTTTTTTTTTTTTTTCAGAATTAGTGTTTCCATCATACCACCGGGCCTAATATAGTCATTTGCTATATATAGACAGTTTTCACCTCCATAACACCATCATGCTTAACAAGCATGATTTAAACACTTGCCATTTTCATGAGGGACATCATCAAGTGTCACTCTGGTCATGTGTTGTCACTCTTTTCAACCAACGCAGAGCGATACTGAGGCTACAAATATATCTACACTCCCCACTCCCAGTTCAACAGTCACTTATATTTTTCCACTCAGCTAATCATTCCCCTTGGCCAGATGCACATTCTGCCTATTCACATTTTCATATATAAAGCTGGAGGAGAAATCATAGAACCGTTAGAAACCAATTTGAATTTGTGTGTACACCTTCAAATTCAAGATATGAATCATATCTATATTTTATCATCTGAGAAGAAATCTCCTTCATCAAAGAAGTGAAAACACAAGGAAGAAATCACCAGTGATGAGAATACAGTCATAACTTAGAGGTTACCTTAACAAACAAAGAGGTTTCCTAGAAATTCAGCAAACCCACAGATAAAATCCAGCTAAAACCCAGCTCCATAGCTGCCTGGAGGGAGCAAGTCAGGGCTGGCGAGCTTGCTCTCTCTACCTCCACCTCCACTTCTTTACCGCAGCCCCAGAACAACACACACTCACCACCTGCCTCAACGCTACCACAGACTTCCTCTCCTTCCACACACCAGCCGGGACCTCTTTCACCTGTTTGTTCACCTGCCTTTTTCCTGGCAGCTATGTGGTCGGACGATGAAGAGGTCTCCGTTTCTCCGCCAGTTTCAGTTCCCTCATCCAGAAGGAAACGACGCCACCGTCGCTCCTCTCCTCAATCATCTGTTCTGCCACCTGTTGTTCCTGCTGGGGGTTCTGGAGAACCGCTCCAGCCATCTTCCGTCTCCGCTGAAGGGTCCGAGGAACCGCTTTAGCCGTCTGTTCCCGCTGGAGGGTCCGAGGAACCGTTCCAGTCGTCTGTTCCCGCTGGAGGATCCGAGGAGCCCGTCCAGCCTCCTGCCTCGTCAGCTGGAGGGCCCGAGGAGCCCGTCCAGCCTTCGTCTGCCTCCGCTGGGGGGTCCGAGGGGCCCGTCCAGCCACCACCTGCGGCTCCCACGCCGTCACCTGCAGTGCCACCACCTGCGGCTCCCACGCCGTCGCCTGCAGCGCCGTCGCCTGCAGCGCCGTCGCCTGCGGCTCCCACGCCATCACCTGCAGCACCATCGCCTGCAGCGCCATCGCCTGCAGCGCCACCCCCTGCGGCTCCTACGCCGTCGCCTGCAGCGCCACCCTCGCCTGGTCCAGCCTCCGAGTCTTCAGCTCCGCCTGGTCCAGCCTCCGAGTCTTCAGCTCCGCCTGGTCCAGCCTCCGAGTCTTCAGCTCCGCCTGGTCCAGCTTCAGCCTCTGCGTCGCCTGGTCCGGCCTCCGTGTCTTCGCCTTCGGCTTCACCTGGTCCTGCCTCGCTCCGTCTAGCTTCGTCTGCGCCTGAGGTCCCCATGCTGTCTGGTCCTGCTCGTCCTGTCCGGCCTGCACGTCCTGTCCGTCCTGCTCGTCCTGCACGTCCTGCTCGTCCTGCATGTCCTGTCCGGCCTGCTCGTCCTGCACGTCCTGTTCGGCCGCTTTCCAGGCCGATGACTGGACGTCATTGCCGTCATGGACGGCCCCCTGAACTACGTCGCCGCCGGTGCCTCCCGGCTGGCCGGCCTCCTGACCTGCTCCGTCGCCGCCGGTGCCTCCCGCCTGCCCAGCCCCCTGAACTGTTTTCTGGGCTCTTGGGCCGTCGGCCTCCGGGCCGCCCCCCTGAACCTTTTCGGGACTGTTGCCTGGGCCTCTGCGCCTTTCATGGGCCCTTTTGTTTGTTTTCTTTTGGACTGTTCCTGGGCCTCAGTGCTGTTGTTTTGTTCTGTTTTGGACTTTGTTCCCTGAGTTTTGGTTTCTGGCTCCTTGTGTTTTGTTTGTTTCGTAGAAAATAGGGATTGAAAGATATCCAAAATGGCATGGTAGTTGATTACTCCATGTAATTTTAATTAGGCTTTGATGCGAGTCCGGATGCTGCTCCGTTTTCCCCGTCGTCTAGAGCGTTTCTTAACGGGGAGGAAAAAAGGCAAGCAGCGTACACATGCAGTCGTGTCTGGGGGAAACGGGGTGAAATTTCCCGGTTTCCAGTACGGATTTGCTGATTGATGCTTCAGAGGTCGGAGATCGAACAGTGTTTGACGATCATAAAAAATTAGTGTGGTAAAAACCAGGAAACATATAGAAAATAAAATAGCCAACAACAGATAGAACTCGGGGAAGCGGAGACGTGCATACTGGCGCCATCTTGGTTTCATTCAAACTTAAAAGTATGTCTAAACAACAGTTTTTCAGTAACTTTCCACTAGAACATGGTCCCCTGTCATCTACTTTCTCCCAGGCTAGCGTGAGCGAGAGTCTACAGCATTCTACCCCCCAAGGACACTTAGTAATGCCTTTATTTTCAGGGCCGTGTCCACTTAATACTACCCTATATGGTTATATGGCATTTTAGTCAATATAAAGCATAGAATTGTAGAATTGAGGCACTTCAAATAATTTTATCCCAACAGTGCCCACTCCACGTCGGGGACGAGTTTCTGCCCCAAGTGGAGGAGTTTAAGTAACTCGGGGTCTTGTTCACGAGTGACAGGAGAAGGGAGCGGGAGATTGACAGACGGATTGGTGCAGCGGCCGCAGCAATGTGGACGCTGTACCGGTCCATTGTGGTGAAAAGAGAGCTGAGTGTGAATGTGATCTACGTCCCTACCCTCACCTATGGCCACGAGCTGTGGGTAGTGACCGAAAGAACGAGATCGCGGATACAAGCGTCGGAAATGGGCTTCCTCCGAAGGGTGGCTGGTCTCTGCCTTAGAGATAAGGTGAGAAGTTCAGCCATTTGGGAGGGGCTCAGAGTAGAGGCAAGGCAGACCCAGGACACGCTGGATAGATTATATCTTTCGGCTGGCCTGGGAACGCCTTGGAGGAGGTGGCTGGGCAGAGGGAGGTCTGGGCTTCTCTGCTTGGTCGGCTTCCCCTCGTGACCCGATCGCAGATAAGCGGAAGAAAATGGATGGATGGATGGATGGATGGATGGATGGATGGATGGATGGAGGTGCGGCAAAAGCAAAAGCACGATCCCCTCTAGTCTTCCATCGGGACATTGGTTGCACTAAGAGCCACTGATTAGAGGATCTAAGTGCTCTCTTGTGGGTGTATAGGTCAAGGAGGTTGATTAAGTAGCTGGGTGCCAAGTTATTTAAAAATTTAAAATAACTTTAAAATTTAAAAGTGTAATATGATGATGTCTTCTGGTGCCGCTTAAAAGACATGCTGTGGCATTTTGGACAAGTTGCAGGCGTTGGATGTAGGAAAGTTGAAGGCCTAGATAAAGAGAATTGCAATAGTCCAATTTTGAAGTAATAAGAGCATGAATGAGCTTTTCTAGGTCTTTATGTTGTATATAGGGTTTGCCTTGGAAATTTGGCGTAGTTGGTAAAAGCTGGTTTTCACCACTGCAGACACTTGCTTGTCTAATTTGAGGGAACTATCCAGCACTACGCCAAGGTTTCTAACAGTAAAGGAAAGATGACTGGTATAGGATCCCAGGATATCCGATAGCTGTTCCACGGGGATGTGACTGTCAAAAATGCTCATTTCTGTTTTGTTTTCATTAAGGGTGAGAGAGTTGTGCAGTAGCAAGTCTTTAACATCACGCAGGCAGTTTAGCAAAAGCAATAGAGGGGACTGGAGATCTAAATTCAGGGGGAAATAGATTTGGATATCATCTGCATAGCAATGGAAGGCAATATTATGTTTTCATGAAAATTCATCCAACAGCGAGGGAGGATAAGAAGGACAGACGCAACAACATTGTCATCCCCTATGTAGCTGGTGTATCAGGAAAAACTCAGGAGAGTTTTCTCCAAGCATGACATCCCGGTGCATTTCAGACCCAGCAACACACTCAGACAAAAACTGGTTCATCCCAAAGACAAAACTCCAAAACACAGACTTAACAATGTGGTGTATGCTGTACAGCAGCGAGGAATGCCCAGACCTCTACATCGGAGAGACCAAGCAGCCACTTCACAAGCGCATGGCACAACATAGAAGAGCCACCTCCACAGGACAAGACTCAGCTGTCCATCTGCATCTACAGTGGGGCAAAAAAGTATTTAGTCAGCCACCGATTGTGCAAGTTCCCCCACTTAAAATGATGACAGAGGTCAGTAATTTGCACCAGAGGTACACTTCAACTGTGAGAGACAGAATGTGAAAAAAAAATCCATGAATTCACATGGTAGGATTTGTAAAGAATTTATTCGTAAATCAGGGTGGAAAATAAGTATTTGGTCAATAACAAAAATACAACTCAATACTTTGTAACATTACCTTTGTTGGCAATAACAGAGGTCAAACATTTACTATAGGTCTTTACCAGGTTTGCACACACAGTAGCTGGTATTTTGGCTCATTCCTCCATGCAGATCTTCTCAAGAGCAGTGATGTTTTGGGGCTGTCGCCGAGCAACACGGACTTTCAACTCCCGCTTTTCTATGGGGTTGAGGCCTGGAGACTGGCTAGGCCACTCCAGGACTTTCAAATTCTTCTTACGGAGCCACTCCTTTGTTGCCCGGGCGGTGTGTTTTGGATCATTGTCATGTTGGAAGACCCAGCCTCGTTTCATCTTCAAAGTTCTCACTGATGGAAGGAGGTTTTGGCTCAAAATCTCACAATACTTGGCCCCATTCATTCTGTCCTTAACACGGATCAGTCGTCCTGTCCCCTTGGCAGAAAAACAGCCCCATAGCATGATGTTTCCACCCCCATGCTTCACAGTAGGTATGGTGTTCTTGGGATGCAACTCAGTATTCTTCTTCCTCCAAACACGAAGAGTTGAGTTTATACCAAAAAGTTCTACTTTGGTTTCATCTGACCACATGACATTCTCCCAATCCTCTGCTGTATCATCCATGTGCTCTCTGGCAAACTTCAGACGGGCCTGGACATGCACTGGCTTCAGCAGCGGAACACGTCTGGCACTGCGGGATTTGATTCCCTGCCGTTGTAGTGTGTTACTGATGGTGACCTTTGTTACTTTGGTTCCAGCTCTCTGCAGGTCATTCACCAGGTCCCCCCGTGTGGTTCTGGGGTCTTTGCTCACCGTTCTCATGATCATTTTGACCCCACGGGATGAGATCTTGCGTGGAGCCCCAGATCGAGGGAGATTATCAGTGGTCTTGTATGTCTTCCATTTTCTGATGATTGCTCCCACAGTTGATTTTTTCACACCAAGCTGCTTGCCTATTGTAGATTCACTCTTCCCAGTCTGGTGCAGGTCTACAATTCTTTTCCTGGTGTCCTTCGAAAGCTCTTTGGTCTTGGCCATGGCGGAGTTTGGAGTCTGACTGGTTGAGGCTGTGGACAGGTGTCTTTTATACAGATGATGAGGTCAAACAGGTGCCATTCATACAGGTAAAGAGTGGGGGACAGAAAAGCTTCTTACAGAAGACGTTACAGGTCTGTGAGAGCCAGGGATTTTCCTTGTTTGAGGTGACCAAATACTTATTTTCCACCCTGATTTACGAAGAAATTCTTTACAAATCCTACCATGTGAATTTATGGATTTTTTTTTCACATTCTTTCTCTCACAGTTGAAGTGTACCTCTGGTGCAAATTACTGACCTCTGTCATCATTTTAAGTGGGGGAACTTGCACAATCGGTGGCTGACTAAATACGTTTTTGCCCCACTGTAAAGGTCAAAGGTCACTCTTTCGAGGATGCCAATGTTCACATTTTGGACAGAGAGGACAGATGGTTTGAAAGAGGAGTGAAAGAAGCATCTATGTCCACTGTGAGCGACCATCTTTGAACAGAGGCGGTGGTTTACGACACCAACTCTCTGCCATCTATAATCCAGTTTTGAGTTCCCTCCCCAGACGCCTTAACGCCCACTCACATCCTGGGCCACCTGACCTCAGGAATTCGCATGATAGGGTGGGGCCAGGTTTCACAATGAGCTCACCCGAAACCCTGGCTGATTGGGACCCACACCCAGTTTCACACCTAGGCTCATGTGATTAGAGGATCATCAGGGGGTCCTTTGTACCTCTTTGGGGGGAAACACCCACTAGGTTTAAATCTGGGACTCTCCACCAGTGAACTGAAGAAGCTTCTTGGATGAGAGGTGAAACGTCTTCAAGCAACTTAAAGAAGTCCAGACGCTTTTCTTTGCAAGCTCCTTTGACTTTAAACAATATGGAATCAACTATAGGCTATTAATGTATTACTCCTATACTATAATGTTCAAGTTATCATGTCCCTGGGGCGAGGAGGGGGGTTGTAAGTAAACTGGAAAAAAATAATGCAGACATGTGATAGTCACATGAAAAGGTGTGACTACAGAGCGTATATACACAACCACAGCCCTCTAACCTATTAATTTCCTGCAGGAGGAGGATGAGCTGAAATGAGCTTTGTGGATCTTTCTGTTTTAAATGTTGGAATACTTTTTTGTGTTTTATTTCCACTGAAGATGTTAAAAACTGAATTTCTTTATTGAAATGTTACTTGCAAATCTGTCTCTGACCAATGTTGCTGCTAACCAGCAGTATCAAGGGGTTTTGGAAAGAGTTTTATTTTCCACTCTGACTACACTGCCATGTTGTTTATTTCTCTTCATCAATGGAATCATGCTTTTTACTTTAAGGAGTAAAGCTTTGTTCTGTGAGACGTCGCGATACATTCTCCTGTATAACCTTCTGTTTGCAGACACAGTACAGATGGCACTGAGTCAGTTATTGTATATTATTGCTGCTTGTAGGATGACACTAACATATCCTGTATGTGGTTTTCTCACCATGCTTGCCAAACTTACAACTGTGGTCTCTCCTGTCACGCTGGTGGTGATGTCTCTGGAGAGATATGTTGCTGTGTGCTACCCACTGAGGCATGCTAGCATCATCACTATCACCAACACAGGTGTGGCCATCATTGTGATTTGGGCCATCGGTTCACTAAATATATTGACTCGAGTTCTTCTGCTGTTAGAGTTTCCTTTTGAAGCCCTTGATAGTCTGCAGATGAAAGACTTTTGCTCTGAAATAGCAATGTCTGGTGGGTCTATGTCTGATGATTACAACAAAGCCTTCACATGTGTTCTGTTTATTTCAGCAAGTGTGGCAATCACATGCTCTTATATTGGTGTTATAGTAGCAGCCAGGTCGGCCTCCACAGATAAAGCTTCAGCCCGTAAGGCTTGTAACACACTGCTGCTACATCTGGTGCAGCTGGGTCTCAGTCTTTCTTCAACCATTTATAACCCACTACTCACAGCACTTGCAAGAGTTTTAACAAGGATAGTGTTTGTGCGCATCCAGGTTGTTTTTTTATGTTTGTATTTTCATTTTCCCCAGATGTCTGAGTTCACTGATTTATGGTATCAGAGATCAAAGCATCAGACCTGTGCTCATATATTATCTTTGCTGTCGACTGAAATACTCAGTCATACAGCCGAGACTGAAGGCTGTGAAATAGAGAGTTAGTCAGAGTGTACACCACACTTACAAGCATACAAACCTCAAAGTACCGTACTGCAATTCTGGATAACTCCTTCTGTTACTGACTTGACTTTTGAATTTTTATTGAAAACCATACAGTTGTCAAATGACACAATTGAGGAATTATTTGCTGCTGTTTACTAAAGGAACATAATTCTTTATAATTCTCTCAAATTATTACATGCTTTGGTAAAACAGGAAAGAGCGTCACATTTGTTTAACCCCGTAATCTGTGTACAGCCACTCTATCTCAAGCACTGCTCAGGCAAAGAAAGTGCAGCAATTTTTAATTAGATGTAATTGGCCTACATTTGTGCTACTTCTAAACCTGCAGTTTAGCCTTGGAATTACTGTAGGTGTCCTATAGGGTTTTCTTTGCGTTCCAAGTTGTGCAAATAAATTCAGCACTTTGGAAAACTAAAGGTGCTTTGTGTTGGTAAAGTTGTTCTCGGCTATCAGTCTTGAATAATTTGGTGAATTTTCAATCAACAAAAAGTCTTAAATAGTTTGATCACAGACTTTTTGTATATTGTATGGTGTTCACACTATTACATAAATCGTCTTGAGGTGACCTTTGGGACTTTGTGATATATATATAGCTGCACTTTGCTTATTTACAGCTGCCAAAATGGCATACCGGCAACATGTGAGCACACCTTAAATAACCCAGCCTTACAGGTCTGCAGTTGAAAGCTTTTATTCAGGCAGCAGTGTGAGGTGAAGGATTCTCTGCAAGATACATGTAGATGTCACCAAACAGGGGCTGGGGGAGAATATGGATCACGAGTCCCCGAAATGTATAGTTTCTCCTTATATCGTAGCTTTTTTTCCATGAACAGATGATCTGAGTGGTCTTGATTCAGGACAGGTGAGATTTTTATTCTACTGGACAGCTCATGTGTGAGTCAGTCATGTGACTGAAAACTATGGATTCAAAATTGAAAAACAAAACAAAAACAAAAAACAATGATGCCATTGGATGAGGTGGAAAATTAAGTTATAATGTGCTAACTTTGCAGGGCTTAACATATGTTCACATTAAATAATGATGGTTTGTCAATGCATGAGATGACTGTTGCTGTGGTTTGGTGCTATATAAATAAACTTAATTACATTTACAACATTACAATAATATTACCTATTCGATTTCAATAATGTATCCACCATCTGAGTTACAGCACAGTCCTTTTCTAAAGTTTTCTACAGTTTCCATATCTTCTCTCTCTGCTTATATAAGCTTATATTATGAAATATGTGATGAATAGGACAGAAAATAGAAATTATGAAACTCATTACTCATTACATGAGTTTAAGTAGTTTAAACCCGCCTCTGACTTCCCTCACTGCTTACTGTAAAATCCAACCAAGTATAACTAGCTTTTCCTAGTAAAAGGTCCTGGAATAGTCTTATTGTCAATCTTTGGAAACAGTCGCGACAGAGTTCAGCAGTTTCCTCTTTAAACAGCACTCCTGTTTTTTTCAGCACACCACTAAATGCCCAGGTTGCTATCTCTATACCCCGTACCTGTCAGTTCTCTTAGTTGTCGCTCTGTCCCCCTTTAATGGCTAGACCATATCAGGCATGACCACTGGGTTCGGGCAATTGACATAACATAAAAATCCTACAGACTATTACTAAAGCTAATCCTCCCATTACTTTATTACTTTGTGCTCACACCATAAGCTCTGTCTAACGAGCTTTCGGCCTTCTTTACAATTTAAACAACTAATCTTCTGGGACAGGCGATTCTCTGGGATCTATGCTTCTTTTAGATCACTGTGTCCCCCTTTGTTAGCCAGATCCGTTCGGTCTGGTGCTTCCTGGATTCTCGCCAACCCCTTCATGGTTTTGCTGTGGTTCTGGAATCTGCTCCTTCTGTAAAGGACAGAAAAGGCAAACACCTCTCGGTGAAGCCTCAATAAGCTAATGTGTTCATTCCTTGTTCTTTTAGCTATTCAAAGTTGGCTCAGAATATCATGTTTGGGACTCTCTGATCTACAGGATTAGTCTAATTATTATAAATGTGTGTAAGTGTGTTTGCATTTACCGCTCTGCACTCTAAGTCCTTCATTATTGTCATGTGTGTATGAAAATAATTATAACCGCTTATTTTAGTAAAAGAAATCAAAAAGAAATCAAACATTTTCAATCTTAACATCTTCCCTTCTTTCACAAAAGCATATGTTTCATTCAGCCTGCTGTCCCACAGTTTCCCCTTCAGTGTGGTACTCAGCTTCTCATGAACACATGCATTTTATCTTCTAAACGGGATTCAGTTTATTTTTAACCAGTTAAGCTTAAATATGAAAATAGTTTTATCATACCTAAATTATCAAACACAGAAAAGATCATACACTGATCATGGAACCCATTGTTTCAAATTAAACCTAAAATGTCATAAAATAACATTTTCATGTGTCAAACAGAAGGAAAATGCTTCACCACATCTACGAAATTAAAAGAAAAAAGGTTAGTCATATGATTTCTCAGAAAACCTCAGAAATTCTCCTCTAGAGTAAACTTCCTCCAGGCCTGCAAACCTGTATTAAGAAATGAAGTCAGTTTAATTATCATGTAAAATCTCTTCTCGAGCTTTCTTCCACACCGCCCATGCCTGAATACAAAACCTGTTGATTAATATGAACTTCACATTTGCAACCCCTTTTTTCATTTTCTTGTGTTTTTCCACTTTAGCATTTCCCAACAATGACCCAATCACAGCCAGTCTTTGTCTCAGTATCCAGTCAGTCAAAACTTTAGTCCACATCCTCAGTCCAGTCACAGTCCAGTCACACACACTCATTCACCTGCATTCAAACTAGATATTGCTGATAGTGGAGTCCCGTGCGCGAGCTATTCCAGCCTCCATCACCAGCAAGATCACGTCATCATTTTTAAAAGGAAAAACAATTCTTTATGATCTTGGACTGGATTGACTCGCTGCAATCCTTTTAGACAGGGACTCACACTCTGATCGGGTCCCCACAGGCAGCCTTCTCCTGAGAGAAAAATGAGAGAGAGAGAGCTGATTATTAAATCGTCAAAACATAAAACAACCATAAGGGTGACACCTGACAGGTTTCCTCTAAGTGCACTGTTACAAAAATATTGGGCCCAGTTCTGGACATGTCCATGTATAGAAACTCTCTCTGTTAAAATAAGAAGACAACCCAAACCTAACTGGCAGAATCAACCTATCACTAAACAAAAAACCCTAAATCTGCCAGATTAATCACAGAAAAGTTTTGGTTCCTAGTGTAACAATTAGAGATGGCACGATACCACTTTTTTATGTCCGATACCGATACCGATATCATAAATTTGGATATCTGCCGATACCGATATGAATCCGATATAGTGTGTTTTTTAATCAACAAAACATTTTTTTAATATCTTGCTGCATTTTGTATAAGTTTATACTCAAGTTTAAATAAACAACAACACTAAAGCTATTCTGTTATACCTGTATGTAAAAAATACACTGCGTCCAAAATATTTCATAGTTCAGCAACACTGATCAATCTAATAAAGTTAAACCTGCTCCATCCTCCCTATTCTGGTATTTTAAAGAGTACTTAGCAGAAATATTAAGCAACCTAACTAATAGGGTTGCAAACTCCCAGCAAAAAACAAACAAACCACCCTCCACCTCATGATGCTTAATCGATGTAATCAAATTTAATTTGATGCAGGGGGAAAATGCACAAAAATAAATTATTTTTCAAGAATAATTAAATAGATTCAACATCTTTCTTCAACAGAATTGCAGACTGCACAGATGGTATCTTCCCAAAGGAAAAAGTACTACAGCTTACTAGGGTATATTAGACTTAACAGTTACTATATACAGTAATGGACTTCTATATATTTTACACAAGATTAAAACTTTGGGTGTAAGAGTCAGATAATTATTTATTAAAAACTAGACATTTTAAATGAGAATAAGAAAGAAAAGTATGTCTTTGTGCCCCCTTTTCCCTGTTCATGCCCTATCGGCCCCCCCTGGCTAAACTTTGCTAGATCCGCCCCTGCACAATTACCAGCCGTCAGCTGCATAGAAAAAGATCCTGGTGTTGAAAGTAATATTAAATAAATTCTAACAACAGCTTATCAAGCTTAATAGTGCTGCTGTTGTTCAGCCGCTGGTTTCCTCTTTCTGGTGAGAAGTGGGACAAAAACAAAGAAGAGAGACGGACTCGCGACAGAAAAGCCGATCAGCTGATCATTAAGCAGTTTCACGATTGAAGTAGCAGGAGAGAGAGAGAGAGAGAGAGGCAGTCGCTCCAGGTATGGTTGTTAAGCTTAAGGTGGAATGCTTTACAGACATTCAGAGATGAACTGCTGGTTTGCTAGCAAGGCTACAAATACACACAGCCGCTCTATCACGTGATGCACACTGCTGCTACGTGCTACGGTTATGAGCAGAGTTACGCTGTGTAGCAAGTTTTGTGAGGTGCTTTTTTGATATTTAATGGATCGGATTACATTTTTCATTTCTCGCCGATATCCGATCCAGTAATTTGGGTCAGTATCGGACCGATACCGATACGTAATATCGGATCGGTCCATCTCTAGTAACAATATGTTATGGGGATTAGAACTTCGGGTGCCATGAAAGATGCTACTCCTGCCTTACAGTTTTTCTCCATTGGTTTGGCTCATTTCTCGAAACAGAAATTACATTCTCAAAACTCTAAGATCATTTGGCAAAACATTCTTATATGGAAGAAATATAGTATAATCAGAATTCAAGTATTTTTAGACATTGAATTTATAACACTGAATTTTTATCTTCCAAAATTCACCTGCAAAAAATTCACCTGCAAAAATTCACCTGCAAAAAATTCACCTGCAAAAATTCACCTGCAAAAGTGATGAACTTTTGACCTAAGCCAGAGCAATCAGCACTAGATCGAGTCGAGCGGCTCTCAGCCAATTAAATTACGCTGTTTGATCACATGACACCGTTAGCCAACAGTGTGTCTCCTAAAAGAGAGCTGTTTAAAGGTGACGTGATTAAGTTTTTCTCCTAAATAGAGATCATTACAGAACGCCTAGTCCTACTTAAAATCCCATTTATTTTTATTTTATTTTATCATCTACTCGAACTAAGGAAAACGTTTGACTAACTCAAAGACAATTCCACGCCTCCCCTGCCTGTCTGCAGAGGCAGTTTTGAATTTAGGAGCAGCAAGATGGAAGCGGCAAACCCTGGCGGTCCTCCGGTAAGTATATTGTTTTTCATCTTCAAGTTTGTCTTTTGCAACGTTAATTTTATTTAAATTATCCGGTAGCAGGAAGATGGGAGACTCGTGTTTCACTGGAATAGTGGTGAATTAAAACATCCTTTGTTGTGGAAATTTAGGTGTAAATGCATCCATACAGGCGAGACAGAGGCAGACCAGACAGTGAAGAAAACAAGGCAAACATTAGAAATATTAAAACGGAAATATAGGATTAATATAACATACAATTAGGGAAAATGTAAGGAACACAATGTAAATGATATTGTAAAGTCATTAAAACAGCATACTCTGATTAAAAGAAACATGTAATTGGGTAGGGTGATATTATTAATAATAATAATAATAATAATAAAAAACATGTACAAGATGGGTATGTATACTTGTACCCAGAATTTAACAACTATAAAGTTGTAGCATGCCAGTACCTTACCCCATCCATTATATCCACACTTTCAGAAAAGGATATGGTCAATATCTTTACAAATACTATCTAAACTTAAACGGGATATTCCCTCTGCTTCTTCTGCTTCTCGTATACACCCTCAGGGTTTGTGATCAGCCAGCGGCTGATATAATTAATCCTGTAAAATAATATTCTTTCGGTTTATGAATCTGTTTGCATGGATTTCTTAATCCGTTTCCACTGTTAGCAGAAGTTGTGCATGCAGTTTTGGTGTGCTGCTCTCCAAGACTACAAGCTGCGTTAAAGTTGGAAGTAACTGGCCGATGTTCCACTGTTGAAGATCAGCTGTGCCCATTTGTTGCACATTGTGGGAATGGAGAAGTTGAGGCCCTTGCAGGCTACCCACAATTTCCCCAAACTGAGCGATTATACATCTTGCTTCCATGTTTGTATCTTGTGTCACTAAAAATACATTTTATTTTAATTTTATACATTGATTAATGACCTGCAGAACCTCTTTATCATATTAAGTGATTCATAATTGTCACTTTATGCTTTCTCCATCTCTAAAGTGATGACATCCTTGCATTACATCCTTTAGGTTCATTTTCTGCAGGCAGGTTTCTGACAGAGAACAGGCAGATTTACACTATAACCTGCAGCATTCTATAGGTGGACACATAAAGAAATGAAAAATTACATGTATGCGCTAACTTTCTAAACACTTTGTTACATTTATGATAAAGTAGATTAAACACATTTATGTCGGCCTTGGCTCATAGTTCTTGTCTTTAAATGAACTTTGTCTGTTTCAGGTCCTGCACTCTCAAAGACTGAATGGACCAGCATTGCAGCATGGGTCTCTGTGAGCATCACAGGGAAGGTTGAAGCCGCCACTGCACGTCACTGCTCTTTTGTTTAAAGTAGAAGCAGCAGTGTTGATCTGTGGCACAAGGACTGTTACAGATGAACCTGCATGCTGGGTTTTGCTGGGTAACGTGACCAAGATACAGTCAGAGGTTGGCCATAAGATAGACTTCTCTTCAGCTGCCCAAAAAAAGGCTCTTGATCAAAACATAAACAGACCATCTGTAGTGACAGGTAAAAGGAGCCGTCCTCAAAAAAGAAAAATCCCACCTGCTACTGTGGAGGAGTTTGTCACTGCTATAATGCCATAATGTTTTATCTAGGGGTCTAGATTTGTGCCTTGTAGTGCACTGCCGTGTAAATAATTTGCATTTACTGAATATGTACTGACTGAGTCCCACTGTTAAAAATTGAATAAAGAAACAAACAAATTTTTTGCCTTTTTTTATTATTATTTAAAACCACTTTATAGAACATCACATCAGTTACATGTAGATATCCATGTCACTGGAGCATTTTGATTCAATAAACAGTAAAAGGTGAGCTGTGAAGACCAAGGACAAGTGCAGTTCACAGGTTTTCTCTCTAAGGAATCCCAGAAGATTGCATGGTGTCCATTGCCCAGCAGTTGTTCCCAGGACATATGGACTCAACCTCAACAATCCCTCACACTGAGCAGCATGAAGTGGACAGTGCAGAGGAAAAACTCCCCCTTTAACCATAAGAACCCTCCAGCCAGAACCAGAACCCGGTTCAGTACCAGCAGCCATCTGGGTTTGGAGGAGAGAGACACATGAACTACCAAAAGTATATTTTTTTTATGTGATTGACTGTCTTGTTGTAATTCAAGCCTGAGTGTAGAGCAGGTAAGATAAAGTTTGCATCCTAAATTCCATGCAGAGTGTTTAGTTTATGACTTTTCACCTGGTCATTTCTTGATGAACGGATGGTCTTTCAGGGTTGACCAAGCTGGTACCCTGGCCACCTTGACTCTGTTTCTCTGCAAGATGTTGCAAAAACAAAATCATATGGAGACAATATTGGACACAAAAAATATATAACAATTTAGTTAAATGTAGCATTAACTCATAAGTCTTGCTAAAGTAACCTTGTATTATGATTCATCACAGCAGCAGTTCGGTTGGATGATGTCAGCAAACTGCAGCAAGTGTCTTGCTGACTGAATAATTTCATCTTGCATAATCTGAAACAAACATAAAGACAGAAACCAATTTATAAATTAACGTTCGATAAAATCTAAGAATTAATCATTTATTAGATACCAATATGAATATGTCTACCATAAAACTTCTGTGGAGCAAAGTTACATTCAATCAAGATGGTCTGGCATGGAAACACTAAATGTACAAGGATGCAAAAACACGTCAGACACATCCACTATGAACTAAGAGCGAGCGACTTAGGTGTGCAAAAGATTCTAAACTAGAAGTTCTTAAATAAGACGCAGGAGATGAGATTACAGCTACCATGCTGAGAGCGCAACTTAACTTTTCCTATTAAAAACCACTATGAGCGAGCATTTAGCCGCAATACTAAGGAACTACACTTCTTCTTTGAAGGCACTATGAACGAAAATACACTGTGTTCCTATGGACACACATTCAAACGCTTCAAAGACATGAAAGAGACTTTAGACTCTAACAGGCTCAAACACACGAACTGAAAACGAGGTACTAGTAATCGGTTAAATGGGTGGTGAGGTCCAAGAGGGAGTCTTTGAGCTGTCGTGGACCAAAGAGGGGAACCCGACACCAGATAACATGCGGAGCAGCAACCGTGAAATGAAGCCAGAGAGGAATATGTGGCAAAAACACATGTAATGAGGGAGACAGGTGTGAGGAGGTGTTCCAGCCGTTACAACAGTGTGGTGAAATGTAACCGGTCTTACTTTTTTGCTGGAGGAAACAAGGCGTGGAGGGGGGTAAGTGATCCGAATATAAAAACAGGAGAGTCCAGAGAATAACTCCGTGAATATCTGAGGCTGGGCAAGGGGCAGGTAGGTAAAGAGGTGCGGAGGATCTGCGAGTGATCAGCGGATTAACGGGCCAGTGTCGCAGTGGGGAGCAGCGATATCCAGTGGATTACTGTGAGGACAGAAAATAACGTTAGCACGAGAATATCTATGACTATGTTTCTTCATTGATTATAGAAGCCTTCACCAACGTGAGTTAGCAGACGTTTCTGGCGATGAGTTCTTGAGAACGCTGATCATAAAAAGCCTGCAGCCTAATTACTCTCAGGCGTAATGATGACAAGGAAATAGGGCCTCCCCCTGAGGTGGAATCACCAGGACGCAGAAAAGTTTGAGCATTCACCCAGACCATGACAGAGGTCTGGGATGCGGGGCCTCCCTGCTACTGTGGAGCCGGGGACGGTCTGCTTGTCTCCACCCCAGGGAAAAGGGTAACATCTCCTGGGTCTAGGTGCAGTTTCCCTCTCTGGGGGCAAGGCTACCTGGCCCTGGGGTATAGGGTATGTTTGGGGAGGAGTGGTTGTGTGTACAGTGTCCATTTGTGTCTGTCTCTGCTTTGGGTGAAGTGTCGAGTATCTGTATATGTGTGCATGAGGGTGGGACACATTTGTGTCTGTTTGTTCCTGTACGTCTGTGTCTATATGTCAGGTTGGGTCACCTCAGGCCCTCCAAGATATGTAGGCCTTTCTCTCTTTTCCACACTCTGATGCCCTCAGATGTCGGTACGTTGGTGGTTCTTGGTGTCCTGGACTGGCGCTCAGGCGTGCACCAACTTACACCTGGTGGCTGCTTGGCGGGGCCTGGCCACCGTGGCTCGGTTGGGCCCTTCCAGGGGCCTCTGAGCCTGGGCTCGGTCCACTCTGGCGCCATCCCAAAGTATTCAGAAGTATGTTACTCTCATTGAGTAACGTGATGGAATATGTTACAAAATACATTTTGGAGCATGTATTCTGTTATCTGTAGTAGAATAGGTAAAAGTAACCTTCCCAACAATGCTGGTTTGTGAACAAGGGTGTTCACAGACACAAACTACACCTTTCTTGGCTGCTACCTCAAAGTACACTGTGCACTGTTGGTCTTGCGTGATGCACCATAACATTCAATAATTAGTAGTCTACTGTAATTTACACCTTAGCTAGATTATTGTAATGGTGTTGTGTCTATGTTGATCTCTTTTTTGCTTGTTTTCTCTTTTGTTTCTTTTTTCTTTTCTTATCAAGTGATCGGTTAATTTTTTTAATGTGCACTTTCTCACTGTCCCTCTTCCCCTCTGTTTTTCTTCCTCCCTCTCTTACTTTCTTCTCCATTTCCTATCCTCCAGTCATATCTGTCCAATCTGTAAGAACTGAAAATAAAATAAACAAATAATAATAACAAAGTTGGACCAATATGGCAAGGCCGTGATGATCCACTTGCCAAGTAAATCTGTTGGCATCTTCTTTGGCCTTCAGACAGAAATTCTGATGGCTACAGAACCAAACGGGATGGGCAAAAACAAAGAAGAATGTTTACATTGCTCATTAGTGATCATTGTCATGTGACACTGCAACTGAGTGTCACATGACACTGCAAGGTTGCGAGGACAGAACGAATAAATTGTATGCAATGTCAGACCAACTCTGTAGAAGAGCTCTGCCAACAATGGGCAAACACAGATCCTGACCTGATGACTGCTGGTAGGAACAGTAAAATCTTTTTGTGGGACTGGGATTTTTATCAACCACCAGCCTTTTGTGAGATATTTTAATGTTTTTTCTCCTTTATGAATACAGCAATTATTGGGATTCTGTGCTACATTGACTTCAACAGATTTATGTTTTACATGTCATAAATTTTCTGCAATGTCAAATGTATCTCAGTCTTACACTAACATGTCTATTGAAGTGCAGTATCAGGACCTACTGAGGGTAATTATTGTTTCCACTCTGTCAACAGTTCCATCTTTTATTTTTCTCTTCCTTAATGGGACCATGTTGTTCACACTGAGGAGTAAGCCGGTGTTTCGTGACACTCCCCGTTACATTCTTCTGTATAACCTCCTTTTTGCAGACACTGTGCAGCTGGCACAGAGTCAGGTTCTTTTCCTGCTCTCTATTTTTAAAGTAAAATTGCCATATCCTGTATGTGTATGTCTCAGCTTGCTGGCCAATCTCACCACTGGGATCTCCCCTCTCACCCTTTCGGTGATGCCTCTGGAGAGATATGTAGCTGTGTGCTACCCACTGAGGTATCCTACCATCATCACCATCAGAAACACAGGGGCTGCTATCATTGTGATTTGGATTATCAGTTCACTAAATAATCTCACTCGATTCATCTTTTTTTCCCATTTGAAGTGTTGAAAAACCTGCAGATGAAAGACAGTTGTTCTACAATAGCTCTATTACTCGGGAGAAGGTCCTGATCAATATGATACCGCTTTCACATGTTAGTGTTTGTATCAGCTGGTGTGGCAGTCATTTTTTCTTATATCGGTGTGATATTAGCTGCCAGGTTGGCCTCTGCAAACAAAGCTTTAGCACGTAGAGCTCGAAACACTCTGCTGTTGAATATGATGCAGCTGTGCCTGAGTCTCTCCTCTACTATTAATAACCCTTTGCTCACAGCCCTTTCAAGAACTGTAACAATGACAGTATTTTCATGGTTCAGAATGTATTTTATTTGTGCTTTATTATCTTACCCAGATGCCATGAGTTCTCTAGTCTATGGGCTAAGAGATCAGACCATCAGACCTGTCCTCATGTACCACCTATGCTGTCATCAGAAACAAAGTCAGTAACTTGCATATTTCACCTGGAATCTGAAATGGTTTAATAAAAGTAAGCCTTCAGATTATCTGCTGGGTTTCTGCAAGATGTACACTCTCATATTAAACTGATCCAGACTGGAGTACACTGTTAATTATTTCAAATATAAAATTCAGCTTTTTGCCAAACTCTTTCTTGTTCTTGATCCTGCTGCTGATTGGAAAATTAAAGTCATTGCCGAAGTAAACTGCCACCTTGACTTTGACTCAGACCAATGACTAACCTTTTTTTTTTTTTTTTCAGAATTAGTGTTTCCATCATACCACCCGGGCCCTAATATAGTCATTTGCTATATATAGACAGTTTTCACCTCCATAACACATCATGCTTAACCAGCATGATTTAAACACTTGCCATTTCATGAGGGACATCATCAAGTGTCACTCTGGTCATGTGTTGTCACTCTTTTCAACCAACGCAGAGCGATACTGAGGCTACAAATATATATCTACACTCCCCACTCCCAGTTCAACAGTCACTTATATTTTTCCACTCAGCTAATCATTCCCCTTGGCCAGATGCACATTCTGCCTATTCACATTTTCATATATAAAGCTGGAGGAGAAATCATAGAACCGTTAGAAACCAATTTGAATTTGTGTGTACACCTTCAAATTCAAGATATGAATCATATCTATATTTTTATCATCTGAGAAGAAATCTCCTTCATCAAAGAAGTGAAAACACCAAGGAAGAAATCACCAGTGATGAGAATACAGTCATAACTTAGAGGTTACCTTAACAAACAAAGAGGTTTCCTAGAAATTCAGCAACCCACAGATAAAATCCAGCTAAAACCAGCTCCATAGCTGCCTGGAGGAGCAAGTCAGGGCTTGGCGAGCTTGCTCTCTCTACCTCCACCTCCACTTCTTTACCGCAGCCCCAGAACAACACACACTCACCACCTGCCTCTCAACGCTACACAGACTCCTCTCCTTCCACACACCAGCCGGGAACCTCTTTCACCTGTTTGTTCACCTGCCTTTTTTCCTGGCCGCTATGTGGTCGGACGATGAAGAGGTCTCCGTTTCTCCGCCAGTTTCAGTTCCCTCATCCAGAAGGAAACGACGCCACCGTCGCTCCTCTCCTCAATCATCTAGTTCTGCCACCTGTTGTTCATGCTGTGGGGTTCTGGAGAACCGCTCCAGCCATCCTTCCGTCTCCGCTGAAGGGTCCGAGGAACCGCCTTTAGCCGTCTGTTCCCGCTGGAGGGTCCGAGGAACTGCTTCAGCCGTTTTTCCCGCTGGAGGGTCCGAGAACCGTTCCAGTCGTCTGTTCCCGTGGAGGATCCGAGGAGCCCGTCCAGCCTCCTGCCTCGTCAGCTGGAGGGCCCGAGGAGCCCGTCCAGCCTTTGTCTGCCTCCGCTGGGGTGTCCGAGGGGCCCGATCCAGCCACCACCTGCGGCTCCCACGCCGTTCACCTGCAGCGCCACCACCTGCGGCTCCCACGCCGTCGCCGCAGCGCCGTCGCCGCAGCGCCGTCGCCTGCGGCTCCCCACGCCATCACCTGCAGCACCATCGCCTGCAGCGCCATCGCCTGCAGCGCCACCCCTGCGGCTCCTACGCCGTCGCCTGCAGCGCCACCCCTCGCCTGGTCCAGCCTCCGAGTCTTCAGCTCGCCCTGGTCCAGCCTCCGATTCTTCAGCTACCGCCTGGTCCAGCCTCCGAGTCTTCAGCTCCGCCTGGTCCAGCTTCAGCCTCTGCGTCGCCTGGTCCGGCCTCGTGTCTTCGCCTTTCGGCTTCACTGGTCCTGCCTCGCTCCGTCTAGCTTCGTCTGCGCCTGAGGTCCCCATGCTGTCTGGTCCTGCTCGTCCGTCCGGCCCTAGCACGTCCCTGTCCGTCATGCTCGTCCTGCACGTCCTGCTCGTCCTGCATGTCCTGTCCGGCCTGCTCGTCCTGCACGTCCTGTTTCGGCCGCTTTCCAGGCCGATGACTGGACGTCTTGCCGTCATGGACGGCCCCCTGAACTACGTCGCCGCCGTCATGGACGGCCCCCTGAACTACGTCGCCGCCGGTGCCTCCCGGCTGGCCGGCCTCTGACCTGCTCCGTCGCCGCCGGTGCCTCCCGCCTGCCAGCCCCCTGAACTGTTTTCTGGGCTCTTGGCCGTCGGCCTCCGGGCCGCCCCCCTGAACCTTTTCGGGACTGTTGCCTGGGCCTCTGCGCCTTTCATGGGCCCTTTTGTTTGTTTCTTTGGACGTTCCTGGGCCTCAGTGCTGTTGTTTTGTTCTGTTTTATGGACTTTGTTCCCCGAGTTTTGGTTTCTGGCTCCTTGTGTTTTGTTTGTTTCGTAGAAAATAGGGATTGAAAGATATCCAAAATGGCATGGTAGTTGATTACTCCATGTAATTTTAATTAGGCTTTGATGCGAGTCCCGGATGCTGCTCCGTTTTCCCGTCGTCTAGAGCGTTCTTAACGGGGAGGAAAAAGGCAAGCAGCGTACACATGCAGTCGTGTCTGGGGGAAACGGGGTGAAATTTCCCGGTTTCCAGTACGGATTTGCTGATTGATGCTTCAGAGGTCGGAGATTCGAACAGTGTTTGACGATCATAAAAATTAGTGTGGTAAAAACCAGGAAAACATATAGAAAATAAAATAGCCAACAACAGATAGAACTCGGGGAAGCGGAGACGTGCATACTGGCGCCATCTTGGTTTCATTCAAACTTAAAAGTATGTCTAAACAACAGTTTTTCAGTAACTTTCCACTAGAACATGGTCCCCTGTCATCTACTTTCTCCCAGGCTAGCGTGAGCGAGAGTCTACAGCATTCTACCCCCCAAGGACACTTAGTAATGCCTTTATTTTCAGGGCCGTGTCCACTTAATACTACCCTATATGGTTATATGGCATTTTAGTCAATATAAAGCATAGAATTGTAGAATTGAGGCACTTCAAATAATTTTATCCCAACAGTGCCCACTCCACGTCGGGGACCGAGTTTCTGCCCCAAGTGGAGGAGTTTAAGTAACTCGGGGTCTTGTTCACGAGTGACAGGAGAAGTGGAGCGGGAGATTGACAGACGGATTGGTGCAGCGGCCGCAGCAATGTGGACGCTGTACCGGTCCATTGTGGTGAAAAGAGAGCTGAGTGTGAATGTGATCTACGTCCCTACCCTCACCTATGGCCACGAGCTGTGGGTAGTGACCGAAAGAACGAGATCGCGGATACAAGCGTCGGAAATGGGCTTCCTCCGAAGGGTGGCTGCCTCTGCCTTAGAGATAAGTGAGAAGTTCAGCCATTTGGGAGGGGCTCAGAGTAGAGGCAAGGCAGACCCAGGACACGCTGGATAGATTATATCTTTCGGCTGGCCTGGGAACGCCTTGGAGGAGGTGGCTGGGCAGAGGGAGGTCTGGGCTTCTCTGCTTGGTCGGCTTCCCCTCGTGACCCGATCGCAGATAAGCGGAAGAAAATGGATGGATGGATGGATGGATGGATGGATGGAGGTGCGGCAAAAGCAAAAGCACGATCCCTCTAGTCTTCCATCGGGACATTGGTTGCACTAAGAGCCACTGATTAGAGGATCTAAGTGCTCTCTTGTGGGTGTATAGGTCAAGGAGGTTGATTAAGTAGCTGGGTGCCAAGTTATTTAAAAATTAAAATAACTTTAAAATTTAAAAGTGTAATATGATGATGTCTTCTGGTGCCGCTTAAAAGACATGCTGTGGCATTTTGGACAAGTTGCAGGCGTTGGATGTAGGAAAGTTTGAAGGCCTAGATAAAGAGAATTGCAATAGTCCAATTTTGAAGTAATAGAGCTATGAATGAGCTTTTCTAGGTCTTTATGTTGTATATAGGGTTTTGCCTTGGAAATTTGGCGTAGTTGGTAAAAGCTGGTTTTCACCACTGCAGACACTTGCTTGTCTAATTTGAGGGAACTATCCAGCACTACGCCCAAGGTTTCTAAACAGTAAAGGAAAGATGACTGGTATAGGATCCCAGGAATATCCGATAGCTGTTGCCACGGGGATGTGACTGTCAAAAATGCTCATTTCTGTTTTGTTTTCATTAAGGGTGAGAGAGTTGTGCAGTAGCAAGTCTTTAACATCACGCAGGCAGTTTAGCAAAAGCAATAGAGGGGACTGGAGATCTAAATTCAGGGGAAATAGATTTGGATACCATCTGCAATAGCAATGGAAGGCAATTATTATGTTTTCATGAAAATTTATCCAACAGCGAGGGAGGATAAGAAGGACAGACGCAACAACATTGTCATCCCCTATGTAGCTGGTGTATCAGGAAAAACTCAGGAGAGTTTTCTCCAAGCATGACATCCCGGTGCATTTCAGACCCAGCAACACACTCAGACAAAAACTGGTTCATCCCAAAGACAAAACTCCAAAACACAGACCTTAACAATGTGGTGTATGCTGTACAGCAGCGAGGAATGCCCAGACCTCTACATCGGAGAGACCAAGCAGCCACTTCACAAGCGCATGGCACAACATAGAAGAGCCACCTCCACAGGACAAGACTCAGCTGTCCATCTGCATCTACAGTGGGGCAAAAAAGTATTTAGTCAGCCACCGATTGTGCAAGTTCCCCCACTTAAAATGATGACAGAGGTCAGTAATTTTGCACCAGAGGTACAACTTCAACTGTGAGAGACAGAATGTGAAAAAAAAAATCCATGAATTCACATGGTAGGATTTGTAAAGAATTTATTCGTAAATCAGGGTGGAAAATAAGTATTTGGTCAATAACAAAAATACAACTCAATACTTTGTAACATTACCTTTGTTGGCAATAACAGAGGTCAAACATTTACTATAGGTCTTTACCAGGTTTGCACACACAGTAGCTGGTATTTTGGCTCATTCCTCCATGCAGATCTTCTCAAGAGCAGTGATGTTTTGGGGCTGTCGCCGAGCAACACGGACTTTCAACTCCCGCTTTTCTATGGGGTTGAGGCCTGGAGACTGGCTAGGCCACTCCAGGACTTTCAAATTCTTCTTACGGAGCCACTCCTTTGTTGCCTGGGCGGTGTGTTTTGGATCATTGTCATGTTGGAAGACCCAGCCTCGTTTCATCTTCAAAGTTCTCACTGATGGAAGGAGGTTTTGGCTCAAAATCTCACAATACTTGGCCCCATTCATTCTGTCCTTAACACGGATCAGTCGTCCTGTCCCCTTGGCAGAAAAACAGCCCCATAGCATGATGTTTCCACCCCCATGCTTCACAGTAGGTATGGTGTTCTTGGGATGCAACTCAGTATTCTTCTTCCTCCAAACACGAAGAGTTGAGTTTATACCAAAAAGTTCTACTTTGGTTTCATCTGACCACATGACATTCTCCCAATCCTCTGCTGTATCATCCATGTGCTCTCTGGCAAACTTCAGACGGGCCTGGACATGCACTGGCTTCAGCAGCGGAACACGTCTGGCACTGCGGGATTTGATTCCTGCCGTTGTAGTGTGTTACTGATGGTGACCTTTGTTACTTTGGTCCCAGCTCTCTGCAGGTCATTCACCAGGTCCCCCCGTGTGGTTCTGGGGTCTTTGCTCCCCGTTCTCATGATCATTTTGACCCCACGGGATGAGATCTTGCGTGGAGCCCCAGATCGAGGGAGATTATCAGTGGTCTTGTATGTCTTCCATTTTCTGATGATTGCTCCCACAGTTGATTTTTTCACACCAAGCTGCTTGCCTATTGTAGATTCACTCTTCCCAGTCTGGTGCAGGTCTACAATTCTTTTCCTGGTGTCCTTCGAAAGCTCTTTGGTCTTGGCCATGGCGGAGTTTGGAGTCTGACTGGTTGAGGCTGTGGACAGGTGTCTTTTTACAGATGATGAGGTCAAACAGGTGCCATTCATACAGGTAAAGAGTGGGGGACAGAAAAGCTTCTTACAGAAGACGTTACAGGTCTGTGAGAGCCAGGGATTTTCCTTGTTTGAGGTGACCAAATACTTATTTTCCACCCTGATTTACGAAAATTCTTTACAAATCCTACCATGTGAATTTATGGATTTTTTTTTCACATTCTTTCTCTCACAGTTGAAGTGTACCTCTGGTGCAAATTACTGACCTCTGTCATCATTTTAAGTGGGGGAACTTGCACAATCGGTGGCTGACTAAATACTTTTTGCCCCACTGTAAAGGTCAAAGGTCACTCTTTCGAGGATGCCAATGTTCACATTTTGGACAGAGAGGACAGATGGTTTGAAAGAGGAGTGAAAGAAGCATCTATGTCCACTGTGAGCGACCATCTTTGAACAGAGGCGGTGGTTTACGACACCAACTCTCTGCCATCTATAATCCAGTTTTGAGTTCCCTCCCCAGACGCCTTAACGCCCACTCACATCCTGGGCCACCTGACCTCAGGAATTCGCATGATAGGGTGGGGCCAGGTTTCACAATGAGCTCACCCGAAACCCTGGCTGATTGGGACCCACACCCAGTTTCACACCTAGGCTCATGTGATTAGAGGATCATCAGGGGGTCCTTTGTACCTCTTTGGGGGGAAACACCCACTAGGTTTAAATCTGGGACTCTCCACCAGTGAACTGAAGAAGCTTCTTGGATGAGAGGTGAAACGTCTTCAAGCAACTTAAAGAAGTCCAGACGCTTTTCTTTGCAAGCTCCTTTGACTTTAAACAATATGGAATCAACTATAGGCTATTAATGTATTACTCCTATACTATAATGTTCAAGTTATCATGTCCCTGGGGCGAGGAGGGGGGTTGTAAGTAAACTGGAAAAAAATAATGCAGACATGTGATAGTCACATGAAAAGGTGTGACTACAGAGCGTATATACACAACCACAGCCCTCTAACCTATTAATTTCCTGCAGGAGGAGGATGAGCTGAAATGAGCTTTGTGGATCTTTCTGTTTTAAATGTTGGAATACTTTTTTGTGTTTTATTTCCACTGAAGATGTTAAAAACTGAATTTCTTTATTGAAATGTTACTTGCAAATCTGTCTCTGACCAATGTTGCTGCTAACCAGCAGTATCAAGGGGTTTTGGAAAGAGTTTTATTTTCCACTCTGACTACACTGCCATGTTGTTTATTTCTCTTCATTAATGGAATCATGCTTTTTACTTTAAGGAGTAAAGCTTTGTTCTGTGAGACGTCGCGATACATTCTCCTGTATAACCTTCTGTTTGCAGACACAGTACAGATGGCACTGAGTCAGTTATTGTATATTATTGCTGCTTGTAGGATGACACTAACATATCCTGTATGTGGTTTTCTCACCATGCTTGCCAATCTTACAACTGTGGTCTCTCCTGTCACGCTGGTGGTGATGTCTCTGGAGAGATATGTCTGTGTGCTACCCACTGAGGCATGCTAGCATCATCACTATCACCAACACAGGTGTGGCCATCATTGTGATTTGGGCCATCGGTTCACTAAATATATTGACTCGAGTTCTTCTGCTGTTAGAGTTTCCTTTTGAAGCCCTTGATAGTCTGCAGATGAACGACTTTTGCTCTGAAATAGCAATGTCTGGTGGGTCTATGTCTGATGATTACACAAAGCCTTCACATGTGTTCTGTTTATTTCAGCAAGTGTGGCAATCACATGCTCTTATATTGGTGTTATAGTAGCAGCCAGGTCGGCCTCCACAGATAAAGCTTCAGCCCGTAAGGCTTGTAACACACTGCTGCTACATCTGGTGCAGCTGGGTCTCAGTCTTTCTTCAACCATTTATAACCCACTACTCACAGCACTTGCAAGAGTTTTAACAAGGATAGTGTTTGTGCGCATCCAGGTTGTTTTTATGTTTGTATTTTCATTTTCCCCAGATGTCTGAGTTCACTGATTTATGGTATCAGAGATCAAAGCATCAGACCTGTGCTCATATATTATCTTTGCTGTCGACTGAAATACTCAGTCATACAGCCGAGACTGAAGGCTGTGAAATAGAGAGTTAGTCAGAGTGTACACCACACTTACAAGCATACAAACCTCAAAGTACCGTACTGCAATTCTGGATAACTCCTTCTGTTACTGACTTGACTTTTGAATTTTTATTGAAAACCATACAGTTGTCAAATGACACAAGTGAGGAATTATTTGCTGCTGTTTACTAAAGGAACATAATTCTTTATAATTCTCTCAAATTATTACATGCTTTGGTAAAACAGGAAAGAGCGTCACATTTGTTTAACCCGTAATCTGTGTACAGCCACTCTATCTCAAGCACTGCTCAGGCAAAGAAAGTGCAGCAATTTTTAATTAGATGTAATTGGCCTACATTTGTGCTACTTCTAAACCTGCAGTTTAGCCTTGGAATTACTGTAGGTGTCCTAGAGGGTTTTCTTTGCGTTCCAAGTTGTGCAAATAAATTCAGCACTTTGGAAAACTAAAGGTGCTTTGTGTTGGTAAAGTTGTTCTCTGCTATCAGTCTTGAATAATTTGGTGAATTTTCAATCAACAAAAAGTCTTAAATAGTTTGATCACAGACTTTTTGTATATTGTATGGTGTTCACACTATTACATAAATCGTTGAGGTGACTTTGTGACTTTGTGATATATATATAGCTGCACTTTGCTTATTTACAGCTGCCAAAATGGCATACCGGCAACATGTGAGCATACCTTAAATAACCCAGCCTTACAGGTCTGCAGTTGAAAGCTTTTATTCAGGCAGCAGTGTGAGGTGAAGGATTCTCTGCAAGATACATGTAGATGTCACCAAACAGGGGCTGGGGAGAATATGGATCACGAGTCCCCGAAATGTGTAGTTTCTCCTTATATCGTAGCTTTTTTCCATGAACAGATGATCTGAGTGGTCTTGATTCGGGACAGGTGAGATTTTTATTCTACTGGACAGCTCATGTGTGAGTCAGTCATGTGACTGAAAACTATGGATTCAAAATTGAAAAACAAAACAAAAACAAAAAACAATGATGCCATTGGATGAGGTGGAAAATTAAGTTATAATGTGCTAACTTTGCAGGGCTTAACATATGTTCACATTAAATAATGATGGTTTGTCAATGCATGAGATGACTGTTGCTGTGGTTTGGTGCTATATAAAAAACTTAATTACATTTACAACATTACAATAATGTTACCTATTCGATTTCAATAATGTATCCACCATCTGAGTTACAGCACAGTCCTTTTCTAAAGTTTTCACAGTTTCCATATCTTCTCTCTCTGCTTATATAAGCTTATATTATGAAATATGTGATGAATAGGACAGAAAATAGAAATTATGAAACTCATTACTCATTACATGAGTTTAAGTAGTTTAAACCCGCCTCTGACTTCCCTCACTGCTTACTGTAAAATCCAACCAAGTATAACTAGCTTTTCCTAGTAAAAGGTCCTGGAATAGTCTTATTGTCAATCTTTGGAAACAGTCGCGACAGAGTTCAGCAGTTTCCTCTTTAAACAGCACTCCTGTTTTTTTCAGCACACCACTAAATGCCCAGGTTGCTATCTCTATACCCCGTACCTGTCAGTTCTCTTAATTGTCGCTCTATCCCCCTTTAATGGCTAGACCATATCAGGCATGACCACTGGGTTCGGGCAATTGACATAACATAAAAATCCTACAGACTATTACTAAAGCTAATCCTCCCATTACTTTATTACTTTGTGCTCACACCATAAGCTCTGTCTAACGAGCTTTCGGCCTTCTTTACAATTTAAACAACTAATCTTCTGGGACAGGCGATTCTCTGGGATCTATGCTTCTTTTAGATCACTGTGTCCCCCTTTGTTAGCCAGATCCGTTCGGTCTGGTGCTTCCTGGATTCTCGCCAACCCCTTCATGGTTTTGCTGTGGTTCTGGAATCTGCTCCTTCTGTAAAGGACAGAAAGGCAAACACCTCTCGGTGAAGCCTCAATAAGCTAATGTGTTCATTCCTTGTTCTTTTAGCTATTCAAAGTTGGCTCAGAATATCATGTTTGGGACTCTCTGATCTACAGGATTAGTCTAATTATTATAAATGTGTGTAAGTGTGTTTGCATTTACCGCTCTGCACTCTAAGTCCTTCATTATTGTCATGTGTGTATGAAAATAATTATAACCGCTTATTTTAGTAAAGAAATCAAAAAGAAATCAAACATTTTCAATCTTAACATCTTCCCTTCTTTCACAAAAGCATATGTTTCATTCAGCCTGCTGTCCCACAGTTTCCCCTTCAGTGTGGTACTCAGCTTCTCATGAACACATGCATTTTATCTTCTAAACGGGATTCAGTTTATTTTTAACCAGTTAAGCTTAAATATGAAAATAGTTTTATCATACCTAAATTATCAAACACAGAAAAGATCATACACTGATCATGGAACCCATTGTTTCAAATTAAACCTAAAATGTCATAAAATAACATTTTCATGTGTCAAACAGAAGGAAAATGCTTCACCACATCTACGAAATTAAAAGAAAAAGGTTAGTCATATGATTTCTCAGAAAACCTCAGAAATTCTCCTCTAGAGTAAACTTCTCCAGGCCTGCAAACCTGTATTAAGAAATGAAGTCAGTTTAATTATCATGTAAAATCTCTTCTCGAGCTTTCTTCCACACCGCCCATGCCTGAATACAAAACCTGTTGATTAATATGAACTTCACATTTGCAACCCCTTTTTTCATTTTCTTGTGTTTTTCCACTTTAGCATTTCCCAACAATGACCCAATCACAGCCAGTCTTTGTCTCAGTATCCAGTCAGTCAAAACTTTAGTCCACATCCTCAGTCCAGTCACAGTCCAGTCACACACACTCATTCACCTGCATTCAAACTAGATATTGCTGATAGTGGAGTCCCGTGCGCGAGCTATTCCAGCCTCCATCACCAGCAAGATCACGTCATCATTTTTAAAAGGAAAAACAATTCTTTATGATCTTGGACTGGATTGACTCGCTGCAATCCTTTTAGACAGGGACTCACACTCTGATCGGGTCCCCACAGGCAGCCTTCTCCTGAGAGAAAAATGAGAGAGAGAGAGCTGATTATTAAATCGTCAAAACATAAAACAACCATAAGGGTGACACCTGACAGGTTTCCTCTAAGTGCACTGTTACAAAAATATTGGGCCCAGTTCTGGACATGTCCATGTATAGAAACTCTCTCTGTTAAAATAAGAAGACAACCCAAACCTAACTGGCAGAATCAACCTATCACTAAACAAAAAACCCTAAATCTGCCAGATTAATCACAGAAAAGTTTTGGTTCCTAGTGTAACAATTAGAGATGGCACGATACCACTTTTTTATGTCCGATACCGATACCGATATCATAAATTTGGATATCTGCCGATACCGATATGAATCCGATATAGTGTGTTTTTTAATCAACAAAACGTTTTTTTAATATCTTGCTGCATTTTGTATAAGTTTATACTCAAGTTTAAATAAACAACAACACTAAAGCTATTCTGTTATACCTGTATGTAAAAAATACACTGCGTCCAAAATATTTCATAGTTCAGCAACACTGATCAATCTAATAAAGTTAAACCTGCTCCATCCTCCCTATTCTGGTATTTTAAAGAGTACTTAGAAGAAATATTAAGCAACCTAACTAATAGGGTTGCAAACTCCCAGCAAAAAACAAACAAACCACCCTCCACCTCATGATGCTTAATCGATGTAACCAAATTTAATTTGATGCAGGGGGAAAATGCACAAAAATAAATTATTTTTCAAGAATAATTAAATAGATTCAACATCTTTCTTCAACAGAATTGCAGACTGCACAGATGGTATCTTCCCAAAGGAAAAAGTACTACAGCTTACTAGGGTATATTAGACTTAACAGTTACTATATACAGTAATGGACTTCTATATATTTTACACAAGATTAAAACTTTGGGTGTAAGAGTCAGATAATTATTTATTAAAAACTAGACATTTTAAATGAGAATAAGAAAGAAAAGTATGTCTTTGTGCCCCCTTTTCCCTGTTCATGCCCTATCGGCCCCCCTGGCTAAACTTTGCTAGATCCGCCCCTGCACAATTACCAGCCGTCAGCTGCATAGAAAAAGATCCTGGTGTTGAAAGTAATATTAAATAAATTCTAACAACAGCTTATCAAGCTTAATAGTGCTGCTGTTGTTCAGCCGCTGGTTTCCTCTTTCTGGTGAGAAGTGGGACAAAAACAAAGAAGAGAGACGGACTCGCGACAGAAAAGCCGATCAGCTGATCATTAAGCAGTTTCACGATTGCAGTAGCAGAGAGAGAGAGACAGAGAGAGAGGCAGTCGCTCCAGGTATGGTTGTTAAGCTTAAGGTGGGAATGCTTTACAGACATTCAGAGATGAACTGCTGGTTTGCTAGCAAGGCTACAAATACACACAGCCGCTCTATCACGTGATGCACACTGCTGCTACGTGCTACGGTTATGAGCGAGTTATGCCGTGTAGCAAGTTTTGTGAGGTGCTTTTTTGATATTTAATGGATCGGATTACATTTTTCATTTCTCGCCGATATCCGATCCAGTAATTTGGGTCAGTATCGGACCGATACCGATACGTAATATCGGATCGGTCCATCTCTAGTAACAATATGTTATGGGGATTAGAACTTCGGGTGCCATGAAAGATGCTACTCCTGCCTTACAGTTTTTCTCCATTGGTTTGGATCATTTCTCGAAACAGAAATTACATTCTCAAAACTCTAAGATCATTTGGCAAAACATTCTTATATGGAAGAAATATAGTATAATCAGAATTCAAGTATTTTTAGACATTGAATTTATAACACTGAATTTTTATCTTCCAAAATTCACCTGCAAAAAATTCACCTGCAAAAATTCACCTGCAAAAAATTCACCTGCAAAAATTCACCTGCAAAAGTGATGAACTTTTGACCTAAGCCAGAGCAATCAGCACTAGATCGAGTCGAGCGGCTCTCAGCCAATTAAATTACGCTGTTTGATCACATGACACCGTTAGCCAACAGTGTGTCTCCTAAAGAGAGCTGTTTAAAGGTGAGTGATTAAGTTTTTCTCCTAAATAGAGATCATTACAGAACGCCTAGTCCTACTTAAAATCCCATTTATTTTTATTTTATTTTATCATCTACTCGAACTAAGGAAAACGTTTGACTAACTCAAAGACAATTTCCACGCCTCCCCTGCCTGTCTGCAGAGGCAGTTTTGAATTTAGGAGCAGCAAGATGGAAGCGGCAAACCCTGGCGGTCCTCCGGTAAGTATATTGTTTTTCATCTTCAAGTTTGTCTTTTGCAACGTTAATTTTATTTAAATTATCCGGTAGCAGGAAGATGGGAGACTGTGTTTCACTGGAATAGTGGTGAATTAAAACATCCTTTGTTGGGACATTTAGGTGTAAATGCATCCATACAGGCAAGACAGAGGCAGACCAGACAGTGAAGAAAACAAGGCAAACATTAGAAATATTAAAACGGAAATATAGGATTAATATAACATACAATTAGGGAAAATGTAAGGAACACAATGTAAATGATATTGTAAAGTCATTAAAACAGCATACTCTGATTAAAAGAAACATGTAATTGGGTAGGGATATATAATAATAATAATAATAATAATAAAAAACATGTACAAGATGGGTATGTATACTTGTACCCAGAATTTAACAACTATAAAGTTGTAGCATGTCAGTACCTTACCCCATCCATTATATCCACACTTTCAGAAAAGGATATGGTCAATATCTTTACAAATACTATCTAAACTTAAATGGGATATTCCCTCTGCTTCTTTGCTTCTGTATACACCCTCAGGGTTTGTGATCAGCCAGCGGCTGATATAATTAATCCTGTAAAATAATATTCTTTCGGTTTATGAATCTGTTTGCATGGATTTCTTAATCCGTTTCCACTGTTAGCAGAAGTTGTGCATGCAGTTTTGGTGTGCTGCTCTCCAAGACTACAAGCTGCGTTAAAGTGGAAGTAACTGGCCGATGTTCCACTGTTGAAGATCAGCTGTGCCCATTTGTTGCACATTGTGGGAATGGAGAGTTGAGGCCCTTGCAGGCTACCCACAATTTCCCCAAACTGAGCGATTATACATCTTGCTTCCATATTTGTATCTTGTGTCACTAAAAATACATTTTATTTTAATTTTATACATTGATTAATGACCTGCAGAATCTCCTTATCATATTAAGTGATTCATAATTGTCACTTTATGCTTTCTCCATCTCTAAAGTGATGACATCCTTGCATTACATCCTTTAGGTTCATTTTCTGCAGGCAGGTTTCTGAGAGAACAGGCAGATTTACACTATAACATGCAGCGTTCTATAGATGGACACATAAAGAAATGAAAAATTACATGTATGTGCTAACTTTCTAAACACTTTGTTACATTAATGATTAAGTAGATAAAACACATTTATGTCGGCCTTGGCTGATAGTTCTTGTCTTTAAATTAACTTTGTGTGTTTCAGGTCCTGCACTCTCAAAGACTGAATGAACCAGCATTGCAGCCATGGGTCACTGTGAGCATCACAGGGAAGGTTGAAGCCGCGGAGACCTGCACGTCACTGCTCTTCTGTTTAATGTAGAAGCAACAGTGTTGATCTGTGGCACAAGGACTGTTACAGATGAACCTCCATACTGGGTTTTGCTGGGTAATATGACCAAGATACAGTCAGAGGTTGGCCATAAGATAGACTTTCCTCTTCAGCTGCCCAAAAAAAGGCTCTTGATCAAAACATAAACAGACCATCTGTAGTGACAGGTAAAAGGAGCTGTCCTCAAAAAAGAAAAATCCCACCTGCTACTGTGGAGGAGTTGTCACTGCTATAATGCCATAATGTTTTATCTAGGGGTCTAGATTTATGCCTGTAGTGCACTGCCGTGTAAATAATTTGCATTTACTGAATATGTACTGAGTGAGTCACTGTTCAAAAATTGAATAAAGAAACAAACAAATTTTTGCCTTTTTTTTTTAATTAAAACCACTTTATAGAACATCACATCAGTTACAATGTAGAATCCATGTCACTGGAGCATTTTGATTCAATAAACAGTAAAAAGGTGAGCTGTGAAGACCAAGGACAAGTGCAGTTCACAGGTTTTCTATCTAAGAATCCCAGAAGATTGCATGGTGTCATTGCCCAGCAGTTGTTCCAGGACATATGGACTCAACCTCAACAATCCCTCACACTGAGCAGCATGAAGTGACAGTGCAGAGGAACTCCCCTTTAACAAGAAGAAACCTCCAGCAGCAGAACCCGGTTCAGTACCAGCAGCCATCTGGGTTTGGAGGAGAGAGACACAGAACTACCAAAAGTATATTTTTTATGTGATTGACTGTTGTTGTAATTCAAGCCCTGACTGTAGAGCAGGTAAGATATAAAGTTGCATCCTAAATTCCATGCAGAGTGTTTAGTTTATGACTTTTTCACCTGGTCATTTCTTGATGAACGATGGTCTTTCAGGGTTGACCAAGCTGGTACCCTGGCCACCTTGACTCTGTTCTCTGCAAGATGTTGCAAAAAACAAAATCATATGGAGACAATATTGGACACAAAAAATATATAACAATTTAGTTAAATGTAGCATTAACTCATAAGTCTTGCTAAAGTAAACCTTGTATTATGATTCATCACAGCAGCAGTTCAGTTGGATGATGTCAGCAACTGCAGCAAGTGTCTTGCTGACTGAATAATTTCATCTTGCATTCTGAAACAAAACATCAAGACAGAAACAATTTATAAATTAACGTTCGATAAAATCTAAGAATTAATCATTTATTAGATACCAATATGAATATGTCTACCATAAAACTTGCGTGGAGCGAAGTTACATTCAATCAAGATGGTCTGGCATGGAAACACTAAATGTACAAGGATGCAAAAACACATCAGACACATCCACTATGAACTAAGAGCGAGCGACTTAGGTGGCAAAAGATTCTAAACTAGAAGTTCTTAAATAAGACGCAGGAGATGAGATTACAGCTACCATGCTGAGAGCGCAACTTAACTTTTCCTATTAAAAACCACTATGAGCGAGCATTTAGCCGCAATACTAAGGGAACTACACTTCTTCTTTGAAGGCACTATGAACGAAAATACACTGTGTTCCTATGGACACACATTCAAACGCTTCAAAGACATGAAAGAGACTTTAGACTCTAACAGGCTCAACAACACGAACTGAAAACGAGGTACTAGTTAATCGGTTAAATGGGTGGTGAGGTCCAAGAGGGAGTCTTTGAGCTGTCGTGGACCAAAGAGGGGAACCCGACACCAGATAACATGCGGAGCAGCAACCGTGAAATGAAGCCAGAGAGGAATTATGTGGCAAAAACACTGTAATGAGGGAGACAGGTGTGAGGAGGTGTTCCAGCCGTTACAACAGTGTGGTGAAATGTAACCGGTCTTACTTTTTTGCTGGAGGAAACAAGGCGTGGAGGGGGGTAAGTGATCCGAATAAAAAACAGGAGAGTCCAGAGAATAACTCCGTGAATATCTGAGGCTGGGCAAGGGGGCAGGTAGGTAAAGAGGTGCGGAGGATCTGCGAGTTGATCAGCGGATTAACGGGCCAGTGTCGCAGTGGGGAGCAGCGATATCCAGTGGATTACTGTGAGGACAGAAAATAACGTTAGCACGAGAATATCTATGACTATTTTTCTTCATTGATTATAGAAGCCTTCACCAACGTGAGTTAGCAGACGTTCTGGCGATGAGTTCTTGAGAACGCTGATCATAAAAAGCCTGCAGCCTAATTACTCTCAGGCGTAATGATGACAAGGAAATAGGGCCTCCCCTGAGGTGGAATCACCAGGACGCAGAAAAGTTTGAGCATTCACCCAGACCATGACAGAGGTCTGGGATGCGGGGCCTCCCTGCTACTGTGGAGCCGGGACGGTCTGCTTGTCTCCACCCCAGGGAAAAGGGTAACATCTCCTGGGTCTAGGTGCAGTTTCCCTCTCTGGGGGCAAGGCTACCTGGCCCTGGGGTATAGGGTATGTTTGGGGAGAGTGGTTGTGTGTACAGTGTCCATTTGTGTCTGTCTCTGCTTTGGGTGAGTGTCGAGTATCTGTATATGTGTGCATGAGGGTGGGACACATTTGTGTCTGTTTGTTCCTGTACGTCTGTGTCTATATGTCAGGTTGGGTCACCTCAGGCCCTCCAAGATATGTAGGCCTTTCTCTCTTTTCCACACTCTGATGCCCTCAGATGTCGGTACGTTGGTGGTTCTTGGTGTCCTGGACTGGGCGCTCAGGCGTGCACCAACTTACACCTGGTGGCTGCTTGGCGGGGCCTGGCACCCGTGGCTCGGTTGGGCCCCTTCCAGGGGCCTCTGAGCCTGGGGCTCGGTCCACTCTGGCGCATCCAAAGTATTCAGAATATGTTACTCTCATTGAGTAACGTGATGGAATATGTTACAAAATACATTTTGGAGCATGTATTCTGTTATCTGTAGTAGAAGAGGTAAAAGTAACCTTCCCAACAATGCTGGTTTGTGAACAAGGGTGTTCACAGACACAAACTACACCTTTCTTGGCTGCTACCTCAAAGTACACTGTGCACTGTTGGTCTTGCGTGATGCACCATAACATTCAATAATTAGTATCTACTGTAATTTACACTTAGCTAGATTATTGTAATGGTGTTGTGTCTATGTTGATCTTTTTTGCTTGTTTTCTCTTTTGTTCTTTTTTCTTTTCTTATCAAGTGATCCGGTTAATTTTTTTATGTGCACTTTCTCACTGTCCCTCTTCCCCTCTGTTTTTCTTTCCCTCCCTCTCTTACTTTCTTTCTCCATTTCCTATCCTCCAGTCATATCTGTCCAATCTGTAAGAACTGAAAATAAAATAAACAAATAATAATAACAAAGTTGGACCAATATGGCAAGGCCGTGATGATCCACTTGCCAAAGTAAATCTGTTGGGCATCTTCTTTGGCCTTCAGACAGAAATTCTGATGGCTACAGAACCAAACGGGATGGGCAAAAACAAAGAAGAATGTTTACATTGCTCATTAGTGATCATTGTCATGTGACACTGCAACTGAGTGTCACATGACACTGTAAGGTTGCGAGGACAGAACGAATAAATTGTATGCAATGTCAGACCAACTCTGTAGAAGAGCTCTGCCAACAATGGGCAAACACAGATCCTGACCTGATGACTGCTGGTAGGAACAGTAAAATCTTTTTGTGGGACTGGGATTTTTATCAACCACCAGCCTTTTGTGAGATATTTTAATGTTTTTTCTCCTTTATGAATACAGCAATTATTGGGATTCTGTGCTACATTGACTTCAACAGATTTATGTTTTACATGTCATAAATTTTCTGCAATGTCAAATGTATCTCAGTCTTACACTAACATGTCTATTGAAGTGCAGTATCAGGACCTACTGAGGGTAATTATTGTTTCCACTCTGTCAACAGTTCCATCTTTTATTTTTCTCTTCCTTAATGGGACCATGTTGTTCACACTGAGGAGTAAGCCGGTGTTTCGTGACACTCCCCGTTACATTCTTCTGTATAACCTCCTTTTTGCAGACACTGTGCAGCTGGCACAGAGTCAGGTTCTTTTCCTGCTCTCTATTTTTAAAGTAAAATTGCCATATCCTGTATGTGTATGTCTCAGCTTGCTGGCCAATCTCACCACTGGGATCTCCCCTCTCACCCTTTCGGTGATGCCTCTGGAGAGATATGTAGCTGTGTGCTACCCACTGAGGTATCCTACCATCATCACCATCAGAAACACAGGGGCTGCTATCATTGTGATTTGGATTATCAGTTCACTAAATAATCTCACTCGATTCATCTTTTTTTTCCCATTTGAAGTGTTGAAAAACCTGCAGATGAAAGACAGTTGTTCTACAATAGCTCTATTACTCGGGAGAAGGTCTGATCAATATGATACCGCTTTCACATGTTTAGTGTTTGTATCAGCTGGTGTGGCAGTCATTTTTTCTTATATCGGTGTGATATTAGCTGCCAGGTTGGCCTCTGCAAACAAAGCTTTAGCACGTAGAGCTCGAAACACTCTGCTGTTGAATATGATGCAGCTGTGCCTGAGTCTCTCCTCTACTATTAATAACCCTTTGCTCACAGCCCTTTCAAGAACTGTAACAATGACAGTATTTTCATGGGTTCAGAATGTATTTTATTTGTGCTTTATTATCTTACCCAGATGCCTGAGTTCTCTAGTCTATGGGCTAAGAGATCAGACCATCAGACCTGTCCTCATGTACCACCTATGCTGTCATCAGAAACAAAGTCAGTAACTTGCAATATTTCACCTGGAATCTGAAATGGTTTAATAAAAGTAAGCCTCAGATTATCTGCTGGGTTTCTGCAAGATGTACACCTCTCATATTAAACTGATCCAGACTGGAGTACACTGTTAATTATTTTCAAATATAAAATTCCAGCTTTTTGCCAAACTCTTTCTTGTTCTTGATCCTGCTGCTGATTGGAAAATTAAAGTCATTGCCGAAGTAAACTGCCACCTTGACTTTGACTCAGACCAATGACTAACCTTTTTTTTTTTTTTTCAGAATTAGTGTTTCCATCATACCACCGGGCCTAATATAGTCATTTGCTATATATAGACAGTTTTCACCTCCATAACACCATCATGCTTAACAAGCATGATTTAAACACTTGCCATTTTCATGAGGGACATCATCAAGTGTCACTCTGGTCATGTGTTGTCACTCTTTTCAACCAACGCAGAGCGATACTGAGGCTACAAATATATCTACACTCCCCACTCCCAGTTCAACAGTCACTTATATTTTTCCACTCAGCTAATCATTCCCCTTGGCCAGATGCACATTCTGCCTATTCACATTTTCATATATAAAGCTGGAGGAGAAATCATAGAACCGTTAGAAACCAATTTGAATTTGTGTGTACACCTTCAAATTCAAGATATGAATCATATCTATTTTATCATCTGAGAAGAAATCTCCTTCATCAAAGAAGTGAAAACACAAGGAAGAAATCACCAGTGATGAGAATACAGTCATAACTTAGAGGTTACCTTAACAAACAAAGAGGTTTCCTAGAAATTCAGCAAACCCACAGATAAAATCCAGCTAAAACCCAGCTCCATAGCTGCCTGAGGGAGCAAGTCAGGGCTGGCGAGCTTGCTCTCTCTACCTCCACCTCCACTTCTTTACCGCAGCCCCAGAACAACACACACTCACCACCTGCCTCAACGCTACCACAGACTTCCTCTCCTTCCACACACCAGCCGGGACCTCTTTCACCTGTTTGTTCACCTGCCTTTTTCCTGGCAGCTATGTGGTCGGACGATGAAGAGGTCTCCGTTTCTCCGCCAGTTTCAGTTCCCTCATCCAGAAGGAAACGACGCCACCGTCGCTCCTCTCCTCAATCATCTGTTCTGCCACCTGTTGTTCCTGCTGGGGGTTCTGGAGAACCGCTCCAGCCATCTTCCGTCTCCGCTGAAGGGTCCGAGGAACCGCTTTAGTCTGTTCCCGCTGGAGGGTCCGAGGAACTGCTTCAGCCGTTTTTCCCGCTGGAGGGTCCGATGAACCGTTCCAGTCGTCTGTTCCCGCTGGAGGATCCGAGGAGCCCGTCCAGCCTCCTGCCTCGTCAGCTGGAGGGCCCGAGGAGCCCGTCCAGCCTTCGTCTGCCTCCGCTGGGGGGTCCGAGGGGCCCGTCCAGCCACCACCTGCGGCTCCCACGCCGTCACCTGCAGCGCCACCACCTGCGGCTCCCACGCCGTCGCCTGCAGCGCCGTCGCCTGCAGCGCCGTCGCCTGCGGCTCCCACGCCATCACCTGCAGCACCATCGCCTGCAGCGCCATCGCCTGCAGCGCCACCCCCTGCGGCTCCTACGCCGTCGCCTGCAGCGCCACCCTCGCCTGGTCCAGCCTCCGAGTCTTCAGCTCCGCCTGGTCCAGCCTCCGAGTCTTCAGCTCCGCCTGGTCCAGCCTCCGAGTCTTCAGCTCCGCCTGGTCCAGCTTCAGCCTCTGCGTCGCCTGGTCCGGCCTCCGTGTCTTCGCCTTCGGCTTCACCTGGTCCTGCCTCGCTCCGTCTAGCTTCGTCTGCGCCTGAGGTCCCCATGCTGTCTGGTCCTGCTCGTCCTGTCCGGCCTGCACGTCCTGTCCGTCCTGCTCGTCCTGCACGTCCTGCTCGTCCTGCATGTCCTGTCCGGCCTGCTCGTCCTGCACGTCCTGTTCGGCCGCTTTCCAGGCCGATGACTGGACGTCATTGCCGTCATGGACGGCCCCCTGAACTACGTCGCCGCCGTCATGGACGGCCCCCTGAACTACGTCGCCGCCGGTGCCTCCCGGCTGGCCGGCCTCCTGACCTGCTCCGTCGCCGCCGGTGCCTCCCGCCTGCCCAGCCCCCTGAACTGTTTTCTGGGCTCTTGGGCCGTCGGCCTCCGGGCCCCCCCCTGAACCTTTTCGGGACTGTTGCCTGGGCCTCTGCGCCTTTCATGGGCCCTTTTGTTTGTTTCTTTTGGACTGTTCCTGGGCCTCAGTGCTGTTGTTTTGTTCTGTTTTGGACTTTGTTCCCTGAGTTTTGGTTTCTGGCTCCTTGTGTTTTGTTTGTTTCGTAGAAAATAGGGATTGAAAGATATCCAAAATGGCATGGTAGTTGATTACTCCATGTAATTTTAATTAGGCTTTGATGCGAGTCCGGATGCTGCTCCGTTTTCCCCGTCGTCTAGAGCGTTTCTTAACGGGGAGGAAAAAAGGCAAGCAGCGTACACATGCAGTCGTGTCTGGGGGAAACGGGGTGAAATTTCCCGGTTTCCAGTACGGATTTGCTGATTGATGCTTCAGAGGTCGGAGATCGAACAGTGTTTGACGATCATAAAAATTAGTGTGGTAAAAACCAGGAAACATATAGAAAATAAAATAGCCAACAACAGATAGAACTCGGGGAAGCGGAGACGTGCATACTGGCGCCATCTTGGTTTCATTCAAACTTAAAAGTATGTCTAAACAACAGTTTTTCAGTAACTTTCCACTAGAACATGGTCCCCTGTCATCTACTTTCTCCCAGGCTAGCGTGAGCGAGAGTCTACAGCATTCTACCCCCCAAGGACACTTAGTAATGCCTTTATTTTCAGGGCCGTGTCCACTTAATACTACCCTATATGGTTATATGGCATTTTAGTCAATATAAAGCATAGAATTGTAGAATTGAGGCACTTCAAATAATTTTATCCCAACAGTGCCCACTCCACGTCGGGGACGAGTTTCTGCCCCAAGTGGAGGAGTTTAAGTAACTCGGGGTCTTGTTCACGAGTGACAGGAGAAGGGAGCGGGAGATTGACAGACGGATTGGTGCAGCGGCCGCAGCAATGTGGACGCTGTACCGGTCCATTGTGGTGAAAAGAGAGCTGAGTGTGAATGTGATCTACGTCCCTACCCTCACCTATGGCCACGAGCTGTGGGTAGTGACCGAAAGAACGAGATCGCGGATACAAGCGTCGGAAATGGGCTTCCTCCGAAGGGTGGCTGGCCTCTGCCTTAGAGATAAGGTGAGAAGTTCAGCCATTTGGGAGGGGCTCAGAGTAGAGGCAAGGCAGACCCAGGACACGCTGGATAGATTATATCTTTCGGCTGGCCTGGGAACGCCTTGGAGGAGGTGGCTGGGCAGAGGGAGGTCTGGGCTTCTCTGCTTGGTCGGCTTCCCCTCGTGACCCGATCGCAGATAAGCGGAAGAAAATGGATGGATGGATGGATGGATGGATGGATGGAGGTGCGGCAAAAGCAAAAGCACGATCCCCTCTAGTCTTCCATCGGGACATTGGTTGCACTAAGAGCCACTGATTAGAGGATCTAAGTGCTCTCTTGTGGGTGTATAGGTCAAGGAGGTTGATTAAGTAGCTGGGTGCCAAGTTATTTAAAAATTTAAAATAACTTTAAAATTTAAAAGTGTAATATGATGATGTCTTCTGGTGCCGCTTAAAAGACATGCTGTGGCATTTTGGACAAGTTGCAGGCGTTGGATGTAGGAAAGTTGAAGGCCTAGATAAAGAGAATTGCAATAGTCCAATTTTGAAGTAATAAGAGCATGAATGAGCTTTTCTAGGTCTTTATGTTGTATATAGGGTTTGCCTTGGAAATTTGGCGTAGTTGGTAAAAGCTGGTTTTCACCACTGCAGACACTTGCTTGTCTAATTTGAGGGAACTATCCAGCACTACGCCAAGGTTTCTAACAGTAAAGGAAAGATGACTGGTATAGGATCCCAGGATATCCGATAGCTGTTCCACGGGGATGTGACTGTCAAAAATGCTCATTTCTGTTTTGTTTTCATTAAGGGTGAGAGAGTTGTGCAGTAGCAAGTCTTTAACATCACGCAGGCAGTTTAGCAAAAGCAATAGAGGGGACTGGAGATCTAAATTCAGGGGGAAATAGATTTGGATATCATCTGCATAGCAATGGAAGGCAATATTATGTTTTCATGAAAATTTATCCAACAGCGAGGGAGGATAAGAAGGACAGACGCAACAACATTGTCATCCCCTATGTAGCTGGTGTATCAGGAAAAACTCAGGAGAGTTTTCTCCAAGCATGACATCCCGGTGCATTTCAGACCCAGCAACACACTCAGACAAAAACTGGTTCATCCCAAAGACAAAACTCCAAAACACAGACTTAACAATGTGGTGTATGCTGTACAGCAGCGAGGAATGCCCAGACCTCTACATCGGAGAGACCAAGCAGCCACTTCACAAGCGCATGGCACAACATAGAAGAGCCACCTCCACAGGACAAGACTCAGCTGTCCATCTGCATCTACAGTGGGGCAAAAAGTATTTAGTCAGCCACCGATTGTGCAAGTTCCCCCACTTAAAATGATGACAGAGGTCAGTAATTTGCACCAGAGGTACACTTCAACTGTGAGAGACAGAATGTGAAAAAAAAATCCATGAATTCACATGGTAGGATTTGTAAAGAATTTATTCGTAAATCAGGGTGGAAAATAAGTATTTGGTCAATAACAAAAATACAACTCAATACTTTGTAACATTACCTTTGTTGGCAATAACAGAGGTCAAACATTTACTATAGGTCTTTACCAGGTTTGCACACACAGTAGCTGGTATTTTGGCTCATTCCTCCATGCAGATCTTCTCAAGAGCAGTGATGTTTTGGGGCTGTCGCCGAGCAACACGGACTTTCAACTCCCGCTTTTCTATGGGGTTGAGGCCTGGAGACTGGCTAGGCCACTCCAGGACTTTCAAATTCTTCTTACGGAGCCACTCCTTTGTTGCCTGGGCGGTGTGTTTTGGATCATTGTCATGTTGGAAGACCCAGCCTCGTTTCATCTTCAAAGTTCTCACTGATGGAAGGAGGTTTTGGCTCAAAATCTCACAATACTTGGCCCCATTCATTCTGTCCTTAACACGGATCAGTCGTCCTGTCCCCTTGGCAGAAAAACAGCCCCATAGCATGATGTTTCCACCCCCATGCTTCACAGTAGGTATGGTGTTCTTGGGATGCAACTCAGTATTCTTCTTCCTCCAAACACGAAGAGTTGAGTTTATACCAAAAAGTTCTACTTTGGTTTCATCTGACCACATGACATTCTCCCAATCCTCTGCTGTATCATCCATGTGCTCTCTGGCAAACTTCAGACGGGCCTGGACATGCACTGGCTTCAGCAGCGGAACACGTCTGGCACTGCGGGATTTGATTCCCTGCCGTTGTAGTGTGTTACTGATGGTGACCTTTGTTACTTTGGTCCAGCTCTCTGCAGGTCATTCACCAGGTCCCCCCGTGTGGTTCTGGGTCTTTGCTCACCGTTCTCATGATCATTTTGACCCCACGGGATGAGATCTTGCGTGGAGCCCCAGATCGAGGGAGATTATCAGTGGTCTTGTATGTCTTCCATTTTCTGATGATTGCTCCCACAGTTGATTTTTTCACACCAAGCTGCTTGCCTATTGTAGATTCACTCTTCCCAGTCTGGTGCAGGTCTACAATTCTTTTCCTGGTGTCCTTCGAAAGCTCTTTGGTCTTGGCCATGGCGGAGTTTGGAGTCTGACTGGTTGAGGCTGTGGACAGGTGTCTTTTATACAGATGATGAGGTCAAACAGGTGCCATTCATACAGGTAAAGAGTGGGGGACAGAAAAGCTTCTTACAGAAGACGTTACAGGTCTGTGAGAGCCAGGGATTTTCCTTGTTTGAGGTGACCAAATACTTATTTTCCACCCTGATTTACGAATAAATTCTTTACAAATCCTACCATGTGAATTTATGGATTTTTTTTTCACATTCTTTCTCTCACAGTTGAAGTGTACCTCTGGTGCAAATTACTGACCTCTGTCATCATTTTAAGTGGGGAACTTGCACAATCGGTGGCTGACTAAATACTTTTTTGCCCCACTGTAAAGGTCAAAGGTCACTCTTTCGAGGATGCCAATGTTCACATTTTGGACAGAGAGGACAGATGGTTTGAAAGAGGAGTGAAAGAAGCATCTATGTCCACTGTGAGCGACCATCTTTGAACAGAGGCGGTGGTTTACGACACCAACTCTCTGCCATCTATAATCCAGTTTTGAGTTCCCTCCCCAGACGCCTTAACGCCCACTCACATCCTGGGCCACCTGACCTCAGGAATTCGCATGATAGGGTGGGGCCAGGTTTCACAATGAGCTCACCCGAAACCCTGGCTGATTGGGACCCACACCCAGTTTCACACCTAGGCTCATGTGATTAGAGGATCATCAGGGGGTCCTTTGTACCTCTTTGGGGGGAAACACCCACTAGGTTTAAATCTGGGACTCTCCACCAGTGAACTGAAGAAGCTTCTTGGATGAGAGGTGAAACGTCTTCAAGCAACTTAAAGAAGTCCAGACGCTTTTCTTTGCAAGCTCCTTTGACTTTAAACAATATGGAATCAACTATAGGCTATTAATGTATTACTCCTATACTATAATGTTCAAGTTATCATGTCCCTGGGGCGAGGAGGGGGGTTGTAAGTAAACTGGAAAAAAATAATGCAGACATGTGATAGTCACATGAAAAGGTGTGACTACAGAGCGTATATACACAACCACAGCCCTCTAACCTATTAATTTCCTGCAGGAGGAGGATGAGCTGAAATGAGCTTTGTGGATCTTTCTGTTTTAAATGTTGGAATACTTTTTTGTGTTTTATTTCCACTGAAGATGTTAAAAACTGAATTTCTTTATTGAAATGTTACTTGCAAATCTGTCTCTGACCAATGTTGCTGCTAACCAGCAGTATCAAGGGGTTTTGGAAAGAGTTTTATTTTCCACTCTGACTACACTGCCATGTTGTTTATTTCTCTTCATCAATGGAATCATGCTTTTACTTTAAGGAGTAAAGCTTTGTTCTGTGAGACGTCGCGATACATTCTCCTGTATAACCTTCTGTTTGCAGACACAGTACAGATGGCACTGAGTCAGTTATTGTATATTATTGCTGCTTGTAGGATGACACTAACATATCCTGTATGTGGTTTTCTCACCATGCTTGCCAAACTTACAACTGTGGTCTCTCCTGTCACGCTGGTGGTGATGTCTCTGGAGAGATATGTTGCTGTGTGCTACCCACTGAGGCATGCTAGCATCATCACTATCACCAACACAGGTGTGGCCATCATTGTGATTTGGGCCATCGGTTCACTAAATATATTGACTCGAGTTCTTCTGCTGTTAGAGTTTCCTTTTGAAGCCCTTGATAGTCTGCAGATGAAAGACTTTTGCTCTGAAATAGCAATGTCTGGTGGGTCTATGTCTGATGATTACAACAAAGCCTTCACATGTGTTCTGTTTATTTCAGCAAGTGTGGCAATCACATGCTCTTATATTGGTGTTATAGTAGAAGCCAGGTCGGCCTCCACAGATAAAGCTTCAGCCCGTAAGGCTTGTAACACACTGCTGCTACATCTGGTGCAGCTGGGTCTCAGTCTTTCTTCAACCATTTAACCCACTACTCACAGCACTTGCAAGAGTTTTAACAAGGATAGTGTTTGTGCGCATCCAGGTTTTTTTATGTTTGTATTTTCATTTTCCCCAGATGTCTGAGTTCACTGATTTATGGTATCAGAGATCAAAGCATCAGACCTGTGCTCATATATTATCTTTGCTGTCGACTGAAATACTCAGTCATACAGCCGAGACTGAAGGCTGTGAAATAGAGAGTTAGTCAGAGTGTACACCACACTTACAAGCATACAAACCTCAAAGTACCGTACTGCAATTCTGGATAACTCCTTCTGTTACTGACTTGACTTTTGAATTTTTATTGAAAACCATACAGTTGTCAAATGACACAAGTGAGGAATTATTTGCTGCTGTTTACTAAAGGAACATAATCTTTATAATTCTCTCAAATTATTACATGCTTTGGTAAAACAGGAAAGAGCGTCACATTTGTTTAACCCCGTAATCTGTGTACAGCCACTCTATCTCAAGCACTGCTCAGGCAAAGAAAGTGCAGCAATTTTTAATTAGATGTAATTGGCCTACATTTGTGCTACTTCTAAACCTGCAGTTTAGCCTTGGAATTACTGTAGGTGTCCTAGAGGGTTTTCTTTGCGTTCCAAGTTGTGCAAATAAATTCAGCACTTTGGAAAACTAAAGGTGCTTTGTGTTGGTAAAGTTGTTCTCGGCTATCAGTCTTGAATAATTTGGTGAATTTTCAATCAACAAAAAGTCTTAAATAGTTTGATCACAGACTTTTTGTATATTGTATGGTGTTCACACTATTACATAAATCGTCTTGAGGTGACCTTTGGGACTTTGTGATATATATATAGCTGCACTTTGCTTATTTACAGCTGCCAAAATGGCATACCGGCAACATGTGAGCACCTTAAATAACCCAGCCTTACAGGTCTGCAGTTGAAAGCTTTTATTCAGGCAGCAGTGTGAGGTGAAGGATTCTCTGCAAGATACATGTAGATGTCACCAAACAGGGGCTGGGGGAGAATATGGATCACTAGTCCCCGAAATGTATAGTTTCTCCTTATATCGTAGCTTTTTTCCATGAACAGATGATCTGAGTGGTCTTGATTCGGGACAGGTGAGATTTTTATTCTACTGGACAGCTCATGTGTGAGTCAGTCATGTGACTGAAAACTATGGATTCAAAATTGAAAAACAAAACAAAAACAAAAAACAAGATGCCATTGGATGAGGTGGAAAATTAAGTTATAATGTGCTAACTTTGCAGGGCTTAACATATGTTCACATTAAATAATGATGGTTTGTCAATGCATGAGATGACTGTTGCTGTGGTTTGGTGCTATATAAAAAACTTAATTACATTTACAACATTACAATAATGTTACCTATTCGATTTCAATAATGTATCCACCATCTGAGTTACAGCACAGTCCTTTTCTAAAGTTTTCTACAGTTTCCATATCTTCTCTCTCTGCTTATATAAGCTTATATTATGAAATATGTGATGAATAGGACAGAAAATAGAAATTATGAAACTCATTACTCATTACATGAGTTTAAGTAGTTTAAACCCGCCTCTGACTTCCCTCACTGCTTACTGTAAAATCCAACCAAGTATAACTAGCTTTTCCTAGTAAAAGGTCCTGGAATAGTCTTATTGTCAATCTTTGGAAACAGTCGCGACAGAGTTCAGCAGTTTCCTCTTTAAACAGCACTCCTGTTTTTTTCAGCACACCACTAAATGCCCAGGTTGCTATCTCTATACCCCGTACCTGTCAGTTCTCTTAATTGTCGCTCTATCCCCCTTTAATGGCTAGACCATATCAGGCATGACCACTGGGTTCGGGCAATTGACATAACATAAAAATCCTACAGACTATTACTAAAGCTAATCCTCCCATTACTTTATTACTTTGTGCTCACACCATAAGCTCTGTCTAACGAGCTTTCGGCCTTCTTTACAATTTAAACAACTAATCTTCTGGGACAGGCGATTCTCTGGGATCTATGCTTCTTTTAGATCACTGTGTCCCCCTTTGTTAGCCAGATCCGTTCGGTCTGGTGCTTCCTGGATTCTCGCCAACCCTTCATGGTTTTGCTGTGGTTCTGGAATCTGCTCCTTCTGTAAAGGACAGAAAGGCAAACACCTCTCGGTGAAGCCTCAATAAGCTAATGTGTTCATTCCTTGTTCTTTTAGCTATTCAAAGTTGGCTCAGAATATCATGTTTGGGACTCTCTGATCTACAGGATTAGTCTAATTATTATAAATGTGTGTAAGTGTGTTTGCATTTACCGCTCTGCACTCTAAGTCCTTCATTATTGTCATGTGTGTATGAAAATAATTATAACCGCTTATTTTAGTAAAAGAAATCAAAAAGAAATCAAACATTTTCAATCTTAACATCTTCCCTTCTTTCACAAAAGCATATGTTTCATTCAGCCTGCTGTCCCACAGTTTCCCCTTCAGTGTGGTACTCAGCTTCTCATGAACACATGCATTTTATCTTCTAAACGGGATTCAGTTTATTTTAACCAGTTAAGCTTAAATATGAAAATAGTTTTATCATACCTAAATTATCAAACACAAAGATCATACACTGATCATGGAACCCATTGTTTCAAATTAAACCTAAAATGTCATTAAAAAACATTTTCATGTGTCAAACAGAAGGAAAATGCTTCACCACATCTACGAAATTAAAAGAAAAAGGTAGTCATATGATTTCTCGGAAAACCTCAGAAATTCTCCTCTAGAGTAAACTTCCTCCAGGCCTGCAAACCTGTATTAAGAAATGAAGTCAGTTTAATTATCATGTAAAATCTCTTCTCGAGCTTTCTTCCACACCGCCCATGCCTGAATACAAAACCTGTTGATTAATATGAACTTCACATTTGCAACCCCTTTTTTCATTTTCTTGTGTTTTTCCACTTTAGCATTTCCCAACAATGACCCAATCACAGCCAGTCTTTGTCTCAGTATCCAGTCAGTCAAAACTTTAGTCCACATCCTCAGTCCAGTCACAGTCCAGTCACACACACTCATTCACCTGCATTCAAACTAGATATTGCTGATAGTGGAGTCCCGTGCGCGAGCTATTCCAGCCTCCATCACCAGCAAGATCACGTCATCATTTTTAAAAGGAAAAACAATTCTTTATGATCTTGGACTGGATTGACTCGCTGCAATCCTTTTAGACAGGGACTCACACTCTGATCGGGTCCCCACAGGCAGCCTTCTCCTGAGAGAAAAATGAGAGAGAGAGAGCTGATTATTAAATCGTCAAAACATAAAACAACCATAAGGGTGACACCTGACAGGTTTCCTCTAAGTGCACTGTTACAAAAATATTGGGCCCAGTTCTGGACATGTCCATGTATAGAAACTCTCTCTGTTAAAATAAGAAGACAACCCAAACCTAACTGGCAGAATCAACCTATCACTAAACAAAAAACCCTAAATCTGCCAGATTAATCACAGAAAAGTTTTGGTTCCTAGTGTAACAATTAGAGATGGCACGATACCACTTTTTTATGTCCGATACCGATACCGATATCATAAATTTGGATATCTGCCGATACCGATATGAATCCGATATAGTGTGTTTTTAATCAACAAAACGTTTTTTTAATATCTTGCTGCATTTTGTATAAGTTTATACTCAAGTTTAAAAATAAACAACACTAAAGCTATTCTGTTATACCTGTATGTAAAAAATACACTGCGTCCAAAATATTTCATAGTTCAGCAACACTGATCAATCTAATAAAGTTAAACCTGCTCCATCCTCCCTATTCTGGTATTTTAAAGAGTACTTAGCAGAAATATTAAGCAACCTAACTAATAGGGTTGCAAACTCCCAGCAAAAAACAAACAAACCACCCTCCACCTCATGATGCTTAATCGATGTAACCAAATTTAATTTGATGCAGGGGGAAAATGCACAAAAATAAATTATTTTTCAAGAATAATTAAATAGATTCAACATCTTTCTTCAACAGAATTGCAGACTGCACAGATGGTATCTTCCCAAAGGAAAAAGTACTACAGCTTACTAGGGTATATTAGACTTAACAGTTACTATATACAGTAATGGACTTCTATATATTTTACACAAGATTAAAACTTTGGGTGTAAGAGTCAGATAATTATTTATTAAAAACTAGACATTTTAAATGAGAATAAGAAAGAAAAGTATGTCTTTGTGCCCCCTTTCCCTGTTCATGCCCTATCGGCCCCCTGGCTAAACTTTGCTAGATCCGCCCCTGCACAATTACCAGCCGTCAGCTGCATAGAAAAAGATCCTGGTGTTGAAAGTAATATAAAATAATCTAACAACAGCTTATCAAGCTTAATAGTGCTGCTGTGTTCAGCCGCTGGTTTCCTCTTTCTGGTGAGAAGTGGGACAAAAACAAAGAAGAGAGACGGCCTCGCGACAGAAAGCCGATCAGCTGATCATTAAGCAGTTTCACGATTGAAGTAGCAGGAGAGAGAGAGAGAGAGAGAGGCAGTCGCTCCAGGTATGGTTGTTAAGCTTAAGGTGGGAATGCTTTACAGACATTCAGAGATGAACTGCTGGTTTGCTAGCAAGGCTACAAATACACACAGCCGCTCTATCACGTGATGCACACTGCTGCTACGTGCTACGGTTATGAGCAGAGTTACGCTGTGTAGCAAGTTTTGTGAGGTGCTTTTTTGATATTTAATGGATCGGATTACATTTTTTCATTTCTCGCCGATATCCGATCCAGTAATTTGGGTCAGTATCGGACCGATACCGATACGTAATATCGGATCGGTCCATCTCTAGTAACAATATGTTATGGGGATTAGAACTTCGGGTGCCATGAAAGATGCTACTCCTGCCTTACAGTTTTTCTCCATTGGTTTGGCTCATTTCTCGAAACAGAAATTACATTCTCAAAACTCTAAGATCATTTGGCAAAAACATTCTTATATGGAAGAAATATAGTATAATCAGAATTCAAGTATTTTTTAGACATTGAATTTATAACACTGAATTTTTATCTTCCAAAATTCACCTGCAAAAAATTCACCTGCAAAAATTCACCTGCAAAAAATTCACCTGCAAAAATTCACCTGCAAAAGTGATGAACTTTTGACCTAAGCCAGAGCAATCAGCACTAGATCGAGTCGAGCGGCTCTCAGCCAATTAAATTACGCTGTTTGATCACATGACACCGTTAGCCAACAGTGTGTCTCCTAAAAGAGAGCTGTTAAAGGTGAGTGATTAAGTTTTTCTCCTAAATAGAGATCATTACAGAACGCCTAGTCCTACTTAAAATCCCATTATTTTTATTTATTTTATCATCTACTCGAACTAAGGAAAACGTTTGACTAACTCAAAGACAATTTCCCACGCCTCCCCTGCCTGTCTGCAGAGGCAGTTTTGAATTTAGGAGCAGCAAGATGGAAGCGGCAAACCCTGGCGGTCCTCCGGTAAGTATATTGTTTTTCATCTTCAAGTTTGTCTTTTGCAACGTTAATTTTATTTAAATTATCCGGTAGCAGGAAGATGGGAGACTCGTGTTTCACTGGAATAGTGGTGAATTAAAACATCCTTTGTTGTGGAAATTTAGGTGTAAATGCATCCATACAGGCGAGACAGAGGCAGACCAGACAGTGAAGAAAACAAGGCAAACATTAGAAATATTAAAACGGAAATATAGGATTAATATAACATACAATTAGGGAAAATGTAAGGAACACAATGTAAATGATATTGTAAAGTCATTAAAACAGCATACTCTGATTAAAAGAAACATGTAATTGGGTAGGGTGATATTATTAATAATAATAATAATAATAATAAAAAACATGTACAAGATGGGTATGTATACTTGTACCCAGAATTTAACAACTATAAAGTTGTAGCATGCCAGTACCTTACCCCATCCATTATATCCACACTTTCAGAAAAGGATATGGTCAATATCTTTACAAATACTATCTAAACTTAAACGGGATATTCCCTCTGCTTCTTCTGCTTCTCGTATACACCCTCAGGGTTTGTGATCAGCCAGCGGCTGATATAATTAATCCTGTAAAATAATATTCTTTCGGTTATGAATCTGTTTGCATGGATTTCTTAATCCGTTTCCACTGTTAGCAGAAGTTGTGCATGCAGTTTTGGTGTGCTGCTCTCCAAGACTACAAGCTGCGTTAAAGTTGGAAGTAACTGGCCGATGTTCCACTGTTGAAGATCAGCTGTGCCCATTTGTTGCACATTGTGGGAATGGAGAAGTTGAGGCCCTTGCAGGCTACCCACAATTTCCCCAAACTGAGCGATTATACATCTTGCTTCCATGTTTGTATCTTGTGTCACTAAAAATACATTTTATTTTAATTTTATACATTGATTAATGACCTGCAGAACCTCTTTATCATATTAAGTGATTCATAATTGTCACTTTATGCTTTCTCCATCTCTAAAGTGATGACATCCTTGCATTACATCCTTTAGGTTCATTTTCTGCAGGCAGGTTTCTGACAGAGAACAGGCAGATTTACACTATAACCTGCAGCATTCTATAGGTGGACACATAAAGAAATGAAAAATTACATGTATGCGCTAACTTTCTAAACACTTTGTTACATTTATGATAAAGTAGATTAAACACATTTATGTCGGCCTTGGCTCATAGTTCTTGTCTTTAAATGAACTTTGTCTGTTTCAGGTCCTGCACTCTCAAAGACTGAATGGACCAGCATTGCAGCCATGGGTCTCTGTGAGCATCACAGGGAAGGTTGAAGCCGCCCACTGCACGTCACTGCTCTTTTGTTTAAAGTAGAAGCAGCAGTGTTGATCTGTGGCACAAGGACTGTTACAGATGAACCTGCATGCTGGGTTTTGCTGGGTAACGTGACCAAGATACAGTCAGAGGTTGGCCATAAGATAGACTTCTCTTCAGCTGCCCAAAAAAAAGGCTCTTGATCAAAACATAAACAGACCATCTGTAGTGACAGGTAAAAGGAGCCGTCCTCAAAAAAGAAAAATCCCACCTGCTACTGTGGAGGAGTTGTCACTGCTATAATGCCATAATGTTTTATCTAGGGGTCTAGATTTGTGCCTGTAGTGCACTGCCGTGTAAATAATTTGCATTTACTGAATATGTACTGACTGAGTCCCACTGTTCAAAAATTGAATAAAGAAACAAACAAATTTTTGCCTTTTTTTATTATTATTAAAACCACTTTATAGAACATCACATCAGTTACATGTAGAATCCATGTCACTGGAGCATTTTGATTCAATAAACAGTAAAAAGGTGAGCTGTGAAGACCAAGGACAAGTGCAGTTCACAGGTTTTCTCTCTAAGGAATCCCAGAAGATTGCATGGTGTCATTGCCCAGCAGTTGTTCCCAGGACATATGGACTCAACCTCAACAATCCCTCACACTGAGCAGCATGAAGTGACAGTGCAGAGGAAAAACTCCCCTTTAACAATAAGAACCCTCCAGCAGAACCAGAACCCGGTTCAGTACCAGCAGCCATCTGGGTTTGGAGGAGAGAGACACAGAACTACCAAAAGTATATTTTTTTTATGTGATTGACTGTTGTTGTAATTCAAGCCCTGAGTGTAGAGCAGGTAAGATAAAGTTGCATCCTAAATTCCATGCAGAGTGTTTAGTTTATGACTTTTTCACCTGGTCATTTCTTGATGAACGGATGGTCTTTCAGGGTTGACCAAGCTGGTACCCTGGCCACCTTGACTCTGTTCTCTGCAAGATGTTGCAAAAAACAAAATCATATGGAGACAATATTGGACACAAAAAATATATAACAATTTAGTTAAATGTAGCATTAACTCATAAGTCTTGCTAAAGTAAACCTTGTATTATGATTCATCACAGCAGCAGTTCGGTTGGATGATGTCAGCAACTGCAGCAAGTGTCTTGCTGACTGAATAATTTCATCTTGCATAATCTGAAACAAACATAAAGACAGAAACAATTTATAAATTAACGTTCGATAAAATCTAAGAATTAATCATTTATTAGATACCAATATGAATATGTCTACCATAAACTTCTGTGGAGCAAAGTTACATTCAATCAAGATGGTCTGGCATGGAAACACTAAATGTACAAGGATGCAAAAACACGTCAGACACATCCACTATGAACTAAGAGCGAGCGACTTAGGTGGCAAAAGATTCTAAACTAGAAGTTCTTAAATAAGACGCAGGAGATGAGATTACAGCTACCATGCTGAGAGCGCAACTTAACTTTTCCTATTAAAAACCACTATGAGCGAGCATTTAGCCGCAATACTAAGGGAACTACACTTCTTCTTTGAAGGCACTATGAACGAAAATACACTGTGTTCCTATGGACACACATTCAAACCGCTTCAAAGACATGAAAGAGACTTTAGACTCTAACAGGCTCAACACACACGAACTGAAAACGAGGTACTAGTTAATCGGTTAAATGGGTGGTGAGGTCCAAGAGGGAGTCTTTGAGCTGTCGTGGACCAAAGAGGGGAACCCGACACCAGATAACATGCGGAGCAGCAACCGTGAAATGAAGCCAGAGAGGAATTATGTGGCAAAAACACTGTAATGAGGGAGACAGGTGTGAGGAGGTGTTCCAGCCGTTACAACAGTGTGGTGAAATGTAACCGGTCTTACTTTTTTGCTGGAGGAAACAAGGCGTGGAGGGGGGTAAGTGAATCCGAATATAAAAACAGGAGAGTCCAGAGAATAACTCCGTGAATATCTGAGGCTGGGCAAGGGGGCAGGTAGGTAAAGAGGTGCGGAGGATCTGCGAGTTGATCAGCGGATTAACGGGCCAGTGTCGCAGTGGGGAGCAGCGATATCCAGTGGATTACTGTGAGGACAGAAAATAACGTTAGCACGAGAATATCTATGACTATGTTTCTCTCATTGATTATAGAAGCCTTCACCAACGTGAGTTAGCAGACGTTCTGGCGATGAGTTCTTGAGAACGCTGATCATAAAAAGCCTGCAGCCTAATTACTCTCAGGCGTAATGATGACAAGGAAATAGGGCCTCCCCTGAGGTGGAATCACCAGGACGCAGAAAAGTTTGAGCATTCACCCAGACCATGACAGAGGTCTGGGATGCGGGGCCTCCCTGCTACTGTGGAGCCGGGGACGGTCTGCTTGTCTCCACCCCAGGGAAAAGGGTAACATCTCCTGGGTCTAGGTGCAGTTTCCCTCTCTGGGGCAAGGCTACCTGGCCCTGGGGTATAGGGTATGTTTGGGAGAGTGGTTGTGTGTACAGTGTCCATTTGTGTCTGTCTCTGCTTTGGGTGAGTGTCGAGTATCTGTATATGTGTGCATGAGGGTGGGACACATTTGTGTCTGTTTGTTCCTGTACGTCTGTGTCTATATGTCAGGTTGGGTCACCTCAGGCCCTCCAAGATATGTAGGCCTTTCTCTCTTTTCCACACTCTGATGCCCTCAGATGTCGGTACGTTGGTGGTTCTTGGTGTCCTGGACTGGGCGCTCAGGCGTGCACCAACTTACACCTGGTGGCTGCTTGGCGGGGCCTGGCACCCGTGGCTCGGTTGGGCCCCTTCCAGGGGCCTCTGAGCCTGGGGCTCGGTCCACTCTGGCGCATCCAAAGTATTCAGAATATGTTACTCTCATTGAGTAACGTGATGGAATATGTTACAAAATACATTTTGGAGCATGTATTCTGTTATCTGTAGTAGAAGAGGTAAAAGTAACCTTCCCAACAATGCTGGTTTGTGAACAAGGGTGTTCACAGACACAAACTACACCTTTCTTGGCTGCTACCTCAAAGTACACTGTGCACTGTTGGTCTTGCGTGATGCACCATAACATTCAATAATTAGTATCTACTGTAATTTACACTTAGCTAGATTATTGTAATGGTGTTGTGTCTATGTTGATCTCTTTTTTGCTTGTTTTCTCTTTTGTTCTTTTTTCTTTTCTTATCAAGTGATCCGGTTAATTTTTTTATGTGCACTTTCTCACTGTCCCTCTTCCCCTCTGTTTTTCTTTCCCTCCCTCTCTTACTTTCTTTCTCCATTTCCTATCCTCCAGTCATATCTGTCCAATCTGTAAGAACTGAAAATAAAATAAACAAATAATAATAACAAAGTTGGACCAATATGGCAAGGCCGTGATGATCCACTTGCCAAAGTAAATCTGTTGGGCATCTTCTTTGGCCTTCAGACAGAAATTCTGATGGCTACAGAACCAAACGGGATGGGCAAAAACAAAGAAGAATGTTTACATTGCTCATTAGTGATCATTGTCATGTGACACTGCAACTGAGTGTCACATGACACTGTAAGGTTGCGAGGACAGAACGAATAAATTGTATGCAATGTCAGACCAACTCTGTAGAAGAGCTCTGCCAACAATGGGCAAACACAGATCCTGACCTGATGACTGCTGGTAGGAACAGTAAAATCTTTTTGTGGGACTGGGATTTTTATCAACCACCAGCCTTTTGTGAGATATTTTAATGTTTTTTCTCCTTTATGAATACAGCAATTATTGGGATTCTGTGCTACATTGACTTCAACAGATTTATGTTTTACATGTCATAAATTTTCTGCAATGTCAAATGTATCTCAGTCTTACACTAACATGTCTATTGAAGTGCAGTATCAGGACCTACTGAGGGTAATTATTGTTTCCACTCTGTCAACAGTTCCATCTTTTATTTTTCTCTTCCTTAATGGGACCATGTTGTTCACACTGAGGAGTAAGCCGGTGTTTCGTGACACTCCCCGTTACATTCTTCTGTATAACCTCCTTTTTGCAGACACTGTGCAGCTGGCACAGAGTCAGGTTCTTTTCCTGCTCTCTATTTTTAAAGTAAAATTGCCATATCCTGTATGTGTATGTCTCAGCTTGCTGGCCAATCTCACCACTGGGATCTCCCCTCTCACCCTTTCGGTGATGCCTCTGGAGAGATATGTAGCTGTGTGCTACCCACTGAGGTATCCTACCATCATCACCATCAGAAACACAGGGGCTGCTATCATTGTGATTTGGATTATCAGTTCACTAAATAATCTCACTCGATTCATCTTTTTTTTCCCATTTGAAGTGTTGAAAAACCTGCAGATGAAAGACAGTTGTTCTACAATAGCTCTATTACTCGGGAGAAGGTCTGATCAATATGATACCGCTTTCACATGTTTAGTGTTTGTATCAGCTGGTGTGGCAGTCATTTTTTCTTATATCGGTGTGATATTAGCTGCCAGGTTGGCCTCTGCAAACAAAGCTTTAGCACGTAGAGCTCGAAACACTCTGCTGTTGAATATGATGCAGCTGTGCCTGAGTCTCTCCTCTACTATTAATAACCCTTTGCTCACAGCCCTTTCAAGAACTGTAACAATGACAGTATTTTCATGGGTTCAGAATGTATTTTATTTGTGCTTTATTATCTTACCCAGATGCCTGAGTTCTCTAGTCTATGGGCTAAGAGATCAGACCATCAGACCTGTCCTCATGTACCACCTATGCTGTCATCAGAAACAAAGTCAGTAACTTGCAATATTTCACCTGGAATCTGAAATGGTTTAATAAAAGTAAGCCTCAGATTATCTGCTGGGTTTCTGCAAGATGTACACCTCTCATATTAAACTGATCCAGACTGGAGTACACTGTTAATTATTTTCAAATATAAAATTCCAGCTTTTTGCCAAACTCTTTCTTGTTCTTGATCCTGCTGCTGATTGGAAAATTAAAGTCATTGCCGAAGTAAACTGCCACCTTGACTTTGACTCAGACCAATGACTAACCTTTTTTTTTTTTTTTTCAGAATTAGTGTTTCCATCATACCACCGGGCCTAATATAGTCATTTGCTATATATAGACAGTTTTCACCTCCATAACACCATCATGCTTAACAAGCATGATTTAAACACTTGCCATTTTCATGAGGGACATCATCAAGTGTCACTCTGGTCATGTGTTGTCACTCTTTTCAACCAACGCAGAGCGATACTGAGGCTACAAATATATCTACACTCCCCACTCCCAGTTCAACAGTCACTTATATTTTTCCACTCAGCTAATCATTCCCCTTGGCCAGATGCACATTCTGCCTATTCACATTTTCATATATAAAGCTGGAGGAGAAATCATAGAACCGTTAGAAACCAATTTGAATTTGTGTGTACACCTTCAAATTCAAGATATGAATCATATCTATATTTTATCATCTGAGAAGAAATCTCCTTCATCAAAGAAGTGAAAACACAAGGAAGAAATCACCAGTGATGAGAATACAGTCATAACTTAGAGGTTACCTTAACAAACAAAGAGGTTTCCTAGAAATTCAGCAAACCCACAGATAAAATCCAGCTAAAAACCCAGCTCCATAGCTGCCTGGAGGGAGCAAGTCAGGGCTGGCGAGCTTGCTCTCTCTACCTCCACCTCCACTTCTTTACCGCAGCCCCAGAACAACACACACTCACCACCTGCCTCAACGCTACCACAGACTTCCTCTCCTTCCACACACCAGCCGGGACCTCTTTCACCTGTTTGTTCACCTGCCTTTTTCCTGGCAGCTATGTGGTCGGACGATGAAGAGGTCTCCGTTTCTCCGCCAGTTTCAGTTCCCTCATCCAGAAGGAAACGACGCCACCGTCGCTCCTCTCCTCAATCATCTGTTCTGCCACCTGTTGTTCCTGCTGGGGGTTCTGGAGAACCGCTCCAGCCATCTTCCGTCTCCGCTGAAGGGTCCGAGGAACCGCTTTAGCCGTCTGTTCCCGCTGGAGGGTCCGAGGAACTGCTTCAGCCGTTTTTTCCCGCTGGAGGGTCCGATGAACCGTTCCAGTCGTCTGTTCCCGCTGGAGGATCCGAGGAGCCCGTCCAGCCTCCTGCCTCGTCAGCTGGAGGGCCCGAGGAGCCCGTCCAGCCTTCGTCTGCCTCCGCTGGGGGGTCCGAGGGGCCCGTCCAGCCACCACCTGCGGCTCCCACGCCGTCACCTGCAGCGCCACCACCTGCGGCTCCCACGCCGTCGCCTGCAGCGCCGTCGCCTGCAGCGCCGTCGCCTGCGGCTCCCACGCCATCACCTGCAGCACCATCGCCTGCAGCGCCATCGCCTGCAGCGCCACCCCCTGCGGCTCCTACGCCGTCGCCTGCAGCGCCACCCTCGCCTGGTCCAGCCTCCGAGTCTTCAGCTCCGCCTGGTCCAGCCTCCGAGTCTTCAGCTCCGCCTGGTCCAGCCTCCGAGTCTTCAGCTCCGCCTGGTCCAGCTTCAGCCTCTGCGTCGCCTGGTCCGGCCTCCGTGTCTTCGCCTTCGGCTTCACCTGGTCCTGCCTCGCTCCGTCTAGCTTCGTCTGCGCCTGAGGTCCCCATGCTGTCTGGTCCTGCTCGTCCTGTCCGGCCTGCACGTCCTGTCCGTCCTGCTCGTCCTGCACGTCCTGCTCGTCCTGCATGTCCTGTCCGGCCTGCTCGTCCTGCACGTCCTGTTCGGCCGCTTTCCAGGCCGATGACTGGACGTCATTGCCGTCATGGACGGCCCCTGAACTACGTCGCCGCCGTCATGGACGGCCCCCTGAACTACGTCGCCGCCGGTGCCTCCCGGCTGGCCGGCCTCCTGACCTGCTCCGTCGCCGCCGGTGCCTCCCGCCTGCCCAGCCCCCTGAACTGTTTTCTGGGCTCTTGGGCCGTCGGCCTCCGGGCCGCCCCCCTGAACCTTTTCGGGACTGTTGCCTGGGCCTCTGCGCCTTTCATGGGCCCTTTTGTTTGTTTTCTTTTGGACTGTTCCTGGGCCTCAGTGCTGTTGTTTTGTTCTGTTTTGGACTTTGTTCCCTGAGTTTTGGTTTCTGGCTCCTTGTGTTTTGTTTGTTTCGTAGAAAATAGGGATTGAAAGATATCCAAAATGGCATGGTAGTTGATTACTCCATGTAATTTTAATTAGGCTTTGATGCGAGTCCGGATGCTGCTCCGTTTTCCCCGTCGTCTAGAGCGTTTCTTAACGGGGAGGAAAAAAGGCAAGCAGCGTACACATGCAGTCGTGTCTGGGGGAAACGGGGTGAAATTTCCCGGTTTCCAGTACGGATTTGCTGATTGATGCTTCAGAGGTCGGAGATCGAACAGTGGTTTGACGATCATAAAAAATTAGTGTGGTAAAAACCAGGAAACATATAGAAAATAAAATAGCCAACAACAGATAGAACTCGGGGAAGCGGAGACGTGCATACTGGCGCCATCTTGGTTTCATTCAAACTTAAAAGTATGTCTAAACAACAGTTTTTTCAGTAACTTTCCACTAGAACATGGTCCCCTGTCATCTACTTTCTCCCAGGCTAGCGTGAGCGAGAGTCTACAGCATTCTACCCCCCAAGGACACTTAGTAATGCCTTTATTTTCAGGGCCGTGTCCACTTAATACTACCCTATATGGTTATATGGCATTTTAGTCAATATAAAGCATAGAATTGTAGAATTGAGGCACTTCAAATAATTTTATCCCAACAGTGCCCACTCCACGTCGGGGACGAGTTTCTGCCCCAAGTGGAGGAGTTTAAGTAACTCGGGGTCTTGTTCACGAGTGACAGGAGAAGGGAGCGGGAGATTGACAGACGGATTGGTGCAGCGGCCGCAGCAATGTGGACGCTGTACCGGTCCATTGTGGTGAAAAGAGAGCTGAGTGTGAATGTGATCTACGTCCCTACCCTCACCTATGGCCACGAGCTGTGGGTAGTGACCGAAAGAACGAGATCGCGGATACAAGCGTCGGAAATGGGCTTCCTCCGAAGGGTGGCTGGCCTCTGCCTTAGAGATAAGGTGAGAAGTTCAGCCATTTGGGAGGGGCTCAGAGTAGAGGCAAGGCAGACCCAGGACACGCTGGATAGATTATATCTTTCGGCTGGCCTGGGAACGCCTTGGAGGAGGTGGCTGGGCAGAGGGAGGTCTGGGCTTCTCTGCTTGGTCGGCTTCCCCTCGTGACCCGATCGCAGATAAGCGGAAGAAAATGGATGGATGGATGGATGGATGGATGGATGGAGGTGCGGCAAAAGCAAAAGCACGATCCCCTCTAGTCTTCCATCGGGACATTGGTTTGCACTAAGAGCCACTGATTAGAGGATCTAAGTGCTCTCTTGTGGGTGTATAGGTCAAGGAGGTTGATTAAGTAGCTGGGTGCCAAGTTATTTAAAAATTTAAAATAACTTTAAAATTTAAAAGTGTAATATGATGATGTCTTCTGGTGCCGCTTAAAAGACATGCTGTGGCATTTTGGACAAGTTGCAGGCGTTGGATGTAGGAAAGTTGAAGGCCTAGATAAAGAGAATTGCAATAGTCCAATTTTGAAGTAATAAGAGCATGAATGAGCTTTTCTAGGTCTTTATGTTGTATATAGGGTTTGCCTTGGAAATTTGGCGTAGTTGGTAAAAGCTGGTTTTCACCACTGCAGACACTTGCTTGTCTAATTTGAGGGAACTATCCAGCACTACGCCAAGGTTTCTAACAGTAAAGGAAAGATGACTGGTATAGGATCCCAGGATATCCGATAGCTGTTCCACGGGGATGTGACTGTCAAAAATGCTCATTTCTGTTTTGTTTTCATTAAGGGTGAGAGAGTTGTGCAGTAGCAAGTCTTTAACATCACGCAGGCAGTTTAGCAAAAGCAATAGAGGGGACTGGAGATCTAAATTCAGGGGGAAATAGATTTGGATATCATCTGCATAGCAATGGAAGGCAATATTATGTTTTCATGAAAATTTATCCAACAGCGAGGGAGGATAAGAAGGACAGACGCAACAACATTGTCATCCCCTATGTAGCTGGTGTATCAGGAAAAACTCAGGAGAGTTTTCTCCAAGCATGACATCCCGGTGCATTTCAGACCCAGCAACACACTCAGACAAAAACTGGTTCATCCCAAAGACAAAACTCCAAAACACAGACTTAACAATGTGGTGTATGCTGTACAGCAGCGAGGAATGCCCAGACCTCTACATCGGAGAGACCAAGCAGCCACTTCACAAGCGCATGGCACAACATAGAAGAGCCACCTCCACAGGACAAGACTCAGCTGTCCATCTGCATCTACAGTGGGGCAAAAAAGTATTTAGTCAGCCACCGATTGTGCAAGTTCCCCCACTTAAAATGATGACAGAGGTCAGTAATTTGCACCAGAGGTACACTTCAACTGTGAGAGACAGAATGTGAAAAAAAAATCCATGAATTCACATGGTAGGATTTGTAAAGAATTTATTCGTAAATCAGGGTGGAAAATAAGTATTTGGTCAATAACAAAAATACAACTCAATACTTTGTAACATTACCTTTGTTGGCAATAACAGAGGTCAAACATTTACTATAGGTCTTTACCAGGTTTGCACACACAGTAGCTGGTATTTTGGCTCATTCCTCCATGCAGATCTTCTCAAGAGCAGTGATGTTTTGGGGCTGTCGCCGAGCAACACGGACTTTCAACTCCCGCTTTTCTATGGGGTTGAGGCCTGGAGACTGGCTAGGCCACTCCAGGACTTTCAAATTCTTCTTACGGAGCCACTCCTTTGTTGCCTGGGCGGTGTGTTTTGGATCATTGTCATGTTGGAAGACCCAGCCTCGTTTCATCTTCAAAGTTCTCACTGATGGAAGGAGGTTTTGGCTCAAAATCTCACAATACTTGGCCCCATTCATTCTGTCCTTAACACGGATCAGTCGTCCTGTCCCCTTGGCAGAAAAACAGCCCCATAGCATGATGTTTCCACCCCCATGCTTCACAGTAGGTATGGTGTTCTTGGGATGCAACTCAGTATTCTTCTTCCTCCAAACACGAAGAGTTGAGTTTATACCAAAAAGTTCTACTTTGGTTTCATCTGACCACATGACATTCTCCCAATCCTCTGCTGTATCATCCATGTGCTCTCTGGCAAACTTCAGACGGGCCTGGACATGCACTGGCTTCAGCAGCGGAACACGTCTGGCACTGCGGGATTTGATTCCCTGCCGTTGTAGTGTGTTACTGATGGTGACCTTTGTTACTTTGGTCCCAGCTCTCTGCAGGTCATTCACCAGGTCCCCCCGTGTGGTTCTGGGATCTTTGCTCACCGTTCTCATGATCATTTTGACCCCACGGGATGAGATCTTGCGTGGAGCCCCAGATCGAGGGAGATTATCAGTGGTCTTGTATGTCTTCCATTTTCTGATGATTGCTCCCACAGTTGATTTTTTCACACCAAGCTGCTTGCCTATTGTAGATTCACTCTTCCCAGTCTGGTGCAGGTCTACAATTCTTTTCCTGGTGTCCTTCGAAAGCTCTTTGGTCTTGGCCATGGCGGAGTTTGGAGTCTGACTGGTTGAGGCTGTGGACAGGTGTCTTTTATACAGATGATGAGGTCAAACAGGTGCCATTCATACAGGTAAAGAGTGGGGGACAGAAAAGCTTCTTACAGAAGACGTTACAGGTCTGTGAGAGCCAGGGATTTTCCTTGTTTGAGGTGACCAAATACTTATTTTCCACCCTGATTTACGAATAAATTCTTTACAAATCCTACCATGTGAATTTATGGATTTTTTTTTTCACATTCTTTCTCTCACAGTTGAAGTGTACCTCTGGTGCAAATTACTGACCTCTGTCATCATTTTAAGTGGGGAACTTGCACAATCGGTGGCTGACTAAATACTTTTTTTGCCCCACTGTAAAGGTCAAAGGTCACTCTTTCGAGGATGCCAATGTTCACATTTTGGACAGAGAGGACAGATGGTTTGAAAGAGGAGTGAAAGAAGCATCTATGTCCACTGTGAGCGACCATCTTTGAACAGAGGCGGTGGTTTACGACACCAACTCTCTGCCATCTATAATCCAGTTTTGAGTTCCCTCCCAGACGCCTTAACGCCCACTCACATCCTGGGCCACCTGACCTCAGGAATTCGCATGATAGGGTGGGGCCAGGTTTCACAATGAGCTCACCCGAAACCCTGGCTGATTGGGACCCACACCCAGTTTCACACCTAGGCTCATGTGATTAGAGGATCATCAGGGGGTCCTTTGTACCTCTTTGGGGGGAAACACCCACTAGGTTTAAATCTGGGACTCTCCACCAGTGAACTGAAGAAGCTTCTTGGATGAGAGGTGAAACGTCTTCAAGCAACTTAAAGAAGTCCAGACGCTTTTCTTTGCAAGCTCCTTTGACTTTAAACAATATGGAATCAACTATAGGCTATTAATGTATTACTCCTATACTATAATGTTCAAGTTATCATGTCCCTGGGGCGAGGAGGGGGGTTGTAAGTAAACTGGAAAAAAATAATGCAGACATGTGATAGTCACATGAAAAGGTGTGACTACAGAGCGTATATACACAACCACAGCCCTCTAACCTATTAATTTCCTGCAGGAGGAGGATGAGCTGAAATGAGCTTTGTGGATCTTTCTGTTTTAAATGTTGGAATACTTTTTTGTGTTTTATTTCCACTGAAGATGTTAAAAACTGAATTTCTTTATTGAAATGTTACTTGCAAATCTGTCTCTGACCAATGTTGCTGCTAACCAGCAGTATCAAGGGGTTTTGGAAAGAGTTTTATTTTCCACTCTGACTACACTGCCATGTTGTTTATTTCTCTTCATCAATGGAATCATGCTTTTTACTTTAAGGAGTAAAGCTTTGTTCTGTGAGACGTCGCGATACATTCTCCTGTATAACCTTCTGTTTGCAGACACAGTACAGATGGCACTGAGTCAGTTATTGTATATTATTGCTGCTTGTAGGATGACACTAACATATCCTGTATGTGGTTTTCTCACCATGCTTGCCAAACTTACAACTGTGGTCTCTCCTGTCACGCTGGTGGTGATGTCTCTGGAGAGATATGTTGCTGTGTGCTACCCACTGAGGCATGCTAGCATCATCACTATCACCAACACAGGTGTGGCCATCATTGTGATTTGGGCCATCGGTTCACTAAATATATTGACTCGAGTTCTTCTGCTGTTAGAGTTTCCTTTTGAAGCCCTTGATAGTCTGCAGATGAAAGACTTTTGCTCTGAAATAGCAATGTCTGGTGGGTCTATGTCTGATGATTACAACAAAGCCTTCACATGTGTTCTGTTTATTTCAGCAAGTGTGGCAATCACATGCTCTTATATTGGTGTTATAGTAGAAGCCAGGTCGGCCTCCACAGATAAAGCTTCAGCCCGTAAGGCTTGTAACACACTGCTGCTACATCTGGTGCAGCTGGGTCTCAGTCTTTCTTCAACCATTTATAACCCACTACTCACAGCACTTGCAAGAGTTTTAACAAGGATAGTGTTTGTGCGCATCCAGGTTGTTTTTTATGTTTGTATTTTCATTTTCCCCAGATGTCTGAGTTCACTGATTTATGGTATCAGAGATCAAAGCATCAGACCTGTGCTCATATATTATCTTTGCTGTCGACTGAAATACTCAGTCATACAGCCGAGACTGAAGGCTGTGAAATAGAGAGTTAGTCAGAGTGTACACCACACTTACAAGCATACAAACCTCAAAGTACCGTACTGCAATTCTGGATAACTCCTTCTGTTACTGACTTGACTTTTGAATTTTTATTGAAAACCATACAGTTGTCAAATGACACAATTGAGGAATTATTTGCTGCTGTTTACTAAAGGAACATAATTCTTTATAATTCTCTCAAATTATTACATGCTTTGGTAAAACAGGAAAGAGCGTCACATTTGTTTAACCCCGTAATCTGTGTACAGCCACTCTATCTCAAGCACTGCTCAGGCAAAGAAAGTGCAGCAATTTTTAATTAGATGTAATTGGCCTACATTTGTGCTACTTCTAAACCTGCAGTTTAGCCTTGGAATTACTGTAGGTGTCCTAGAGGGTTTTCTTTGCGTTCCAAGTTGTGCAAATAAATTCAGCACTTTGGAAAACTAAAGGTGCTTTGTGTTGGTAAAGTTGTTCTCGGCTATCAGTCTTGAATAATTTGGTGAATTTTCAATCAACAAAAAGTCTTAAATAGTTTGATCACAGACTTTTTGTATATTGTATGGTGTTCACACTATTACATAAATCGTCTTGAGGTGACCTTTGGGACTTTGTGATATATATATAGCTGCACTTTGCTTATTTACAGCTGCCAAAATGGCATACCGGCAACATGTGAGCACACCTTAAATAACCCAGCCTTACAGGTCTGCAGTTGAAAGCTTTTATTCAGGCAGCAGTGTGAGGTGAAGGATTCTCTGCAAGATACATGTAGATGTCACCAAACAGGGGCTGGGGGAGAATATGGATCACTAGTCCCCGAAATGTATAGTTTCTCCTTATATCGTAGCTTTTTTCCATGAACAGATGATCTGAGTGGTCTTGATTCGGGACAGGTGAGATTTTTATTCTACTGGACAGCTCATGTGTGAGTCAGTCATGTGACTGAAAACTGTGGATTCAAAATTGAAAAACAAAACAAAAACAAAAAACAATGATGCCATTGGATGAGGTGGAAAATTAAGTTATAATGTGCTAACTTTGCAGGGCTTAACATATGTTCACATTAAATAATGATGGTTTGTCAATGCATGAGATGACTGTTGCTGTGGTTTGGTGCTATATAAATAAACTTAATTACATTTACAACATTACAATAATGTTACCTATTCGATTTCAATAATGTATCCACCATCTGAGTTACAGCACAGTCCTTTTCTAAAGTTTTCCACAGTTTCCATATCTTCTCTCTCTGCTTATATAAGCTTATATTATGAAATATGTGATGAATAGGACAGAAAATAGAAATTATGAAACTCATTACTCATTACATGAGTTTAAGTAGTTTAAACCCGCCTCTGACTTCCCTCACTGCTTACTGTAAAATCCAACCAAGTATAACTAGCTTTTCCTAGTAAAAGGTCCTGGAATAGTCTTATTGTCAATCTTTGGAAACAGTTGCGACAGAGTTCAGCAGTTTCCTCTTTAAACAGCACTCCTGTTTTTTTCAGCACACCACTAAATGCCCAGGTTGCTATCTCTATACCCCGTACCTGTCAGTTCTCTTAATTGTCGCTCTATCCCCCTTTAATGGCTAGACCATATCAGGCATGACCACTGGGTTCGGGCAATTGACATAACATAAAAATCCTACAGACTATTACTAAAGCTAATCCTCCCATTACTTTATTACTTTGTGCTCACACCATAAGCTCTGTCTAACGAGCTTTCGGCCTTCTTTACAATTTAAACAACTAATCTTCTGGGACAGGCGATTCTCTGGGATCTATGCTTCTTTTAGATCACTGTGTCCCCCTTTGTTAGCCAGATCCGTTCGGTCTGGTGCTTCCTGGATTCTCGCCAACCCCTTCATGGTTTTGCTGTGGTTCTGGAATCTGCTCCTTCTGTAAAGGACAGAAAAGGCAAACACCTCTCGGTGAAGCCTCAATAAGCTAATGTGTTCATTCCTTGTTCTTTTAGCTATTCAAAGTTGGCTCAGAATATCATGTTTGGGACTCTCTGATCTACAGGATTAGTCTAATTATTATAAATGTGTGTAAGTGTGTTTGCATTTACCGCTCTGCACTCTAAGTCCTTCATTATTGTCATGTGTGTATGAAAATAATTATAACCGCTTATTTTAGTAGAAGAAATCAAAAAGAAATCAAACATTTTCAATCTTAACATCTTACCTTCTTTCACAAAAGCATATGTTTCATTCAGCCTGCTGTCCCACAGTTTCCCCTTCAGTGTGGTACTCAGCTTCTCATGAACACATGCATTTTATCTTCTAAACGGGATTCAGTTTATTTTTAACCAGTTAAGCTTAAATATGAAAATAGTTTTATCATACCTAAATTATCAAACACAGAAAAGATCATACACTGATCATGGAACCCATTGTTTCAAATTAAACCTAAAATGTCATAAAATAACATTTTCATGTGTCAAACAGAAGGAAAATGCTTCACCACATCTACGAAATTAAAAGAAAAAGGTTAGTCATATGATTTCTCAGAAAACCTCAGAAATTCTCCTCTAGAGTAAACTTCCTCCAGGCCTGCAAACCTGTATTAAGAAATGAAGTCAGTTTAATTATCATGTAAAATCTCTTCTCGAGCTTTCTTCCACACCGCCCATGCCTGAATACAAAACCTGTTGATTAATATGAACTTCACATTTGCAACCCCTTTTTTCATTTTCTTGTGTTTTTCCACTTTAGCATTTCCCAACAATGACCCAATCACAGCCAGTCTTTGTCTCAGTATCCAGTCAGTCAAAACTTTAGTCCACATCCTCAGTCCAGTCACAGTCCAGTCACACACACTCATTCACCTGCATTCAAACTAGATATTGCTGATAGTGGAGTCCCGTGCGCGAGCTATTCCAGCCTCCATCACCAGCAAGATCACGTCATCATTTTTAAAAGGAAAAACAATTCTTTATGATCTTGGACTGGATTGACTCGCTGCAATCCTTTTAGACAGGGACTCACACTCTGATCGGGTCCCCACAGGCAGCCTTCTCCTGAGAGAAAAATGAGAGAGAGAGAGCTGATTATTAAATCGTCAAAACATAAAACAACCATAAGGGTGACACCTGACAGGTTTCCTCTAAGTGCACTGTTACAAAAATATTGGGCCCAGTTCTGGACATGTCCATGTATAGAAACTCTCTCTGTTAAAATAAGAAGACAACCCAAACCTAACTGGCAGAATCAACCTATCACTAAACAAAAAACCCTAAATCTGCCAGATTAATCACAGAAAAGTTTTGGTTCCTAGTGTAACAATTAGAGATGGCACGATACCACTTTTTTATGTCCGATACCGATACCGATATCATAAATTTGGATATCTGCCGATACCGATATGAATCCGATATAGTGTGTTTTTTAATCAACAAAACGTTTTTTTAATATCTTGCTGCATTTTGTATAAGTTTATACTCAAGTTTAAATAAACAACAACACTAAAGCTATTCTGTTATACCTGTATGTAAAAAATACACTGCGTCCAAAATATTTCATAGTTCAGCAACACTGATCAATCTAATAAAGTTAAACCTGCTCCATCCTCCCTATTCTGGTATTTTAAAGAGTACTTAGAAGAAATATTAAGCAACCTAACTAATAGGGTTGCAAACTCCCAGCAAAAAACAAACAAACCACCCTCCACCTCATGATGCTTAATCGATGTAACCAAATTTAATTTGATGCAGGGGGAAAATGCACAAAAATAAATTATTTTTCAAGAATAATTAAATAGATTCAACATCTTTCTTCAACAGAATTGCAGACTGCACAGATGGTATCTTCCCAAAGGAAAAAGTACTACAGCTTACTAGGGTATATTAGACTTAACAGTTACTATATACAGTAATGGACTTCTATATATTTTACACAAGATTAAAACTTTGGGTGTAAGAGTCAGATAATTATTTATTAAAAACTAGACATTTTAAATGAGAATAAGAAAGAAAAGTATGTCTTTGTGCCCCCTTTTCCCTGTTCATGCCCTATCGGCCCCCCTGGCTAAACTTTGCTAGATCCGCCCCTGCACAATTACCAGCCGTCAGCTGCATAGAAAAAGATCCTGGTGTTGAAAGTAATATTAAATAAATTCTAACAACAGCTTATCAAGCTTAATAGTGCTGCTGTTGTTCAGCCGCTGGTTTCCTCTTTCTGGTGAGAAGTGGGACAAAAACAAAGAAGAGAGACGGACTCGCGACAGAAAAGCCGATCAGCTGATCATTAAGCAGTTTCACGATTGCAGTAGCAGGAGAGAGAGACAGAGAGAGAGGCAGTCGCTCCAGGTATGGTTGTTAAGCTTAAGGTGGGAATGCTTTACAGACATTCAGAGATGAACTGCTGGTTTGCTAGCAAGGCTACAAATACACACAGCCGCTCTATCACGTGATGCACACTGCTGCTACGTGCTACGGTTATGAGCCGAGTTATGCCGTGTAGCAAGTTTTGTGAGGTGCTTTTTTGATATTTAATGGATCGGATTACATTTTTCATTTCTCGCCGATATCCGATCCAGTAATTTGGGTCAGTATCGGACCGATACCGATACGTAATATCGGATCGGTCCATCTCTAGTAACAATATGTTATGGGGATTAGAACTTCGGGTGCCATGAAAGATGCTACTCCTGCCTTACAGTTTTTCTCCATTGGTTTGGATCATTTCTCGAAACAGAAATTACATTCTCAAAACTCTAAGATCATTTGGCAAAACATTCTTATATGGAAGAAATATAGTATAATCAGAATTCAAGTATTTTTAGACATTGAATTTATAACACTGAATTTTTATCTTCCAAAATTCACCTGCAAAAAATTCACCTGCAAAAATTCACCTGCAAAAAATTCACCTGCAAAAATTCACCTGCAAAAGTGATGAACTTTTGACCTAAGCCAGAGCAATCAGCACTAGATCGAGTCGAGCGGCTCTCAGCCAATTAAATTACGCTGTTTGATCACATGACACCGTTAGCCAACAGTGTGTCTCCTAAAAGAGAGCTGTTTAAAGGTGAGTGATTAAGTTTTTCTCCTAAATAGAGATCATTACAGAACGCCTAGTCCTACTTAAAATCCCATTTATTTTTATTTTATTTTATCATCTACTCGAACTAAGGAAAACGTTTGACTAACTCAAAGACAATTTCCACGCCTCCCCTGCCTGTCTGCAGAGGCAGTTTTGAATTTAGGAGCAGCAAGATGGAAGCGGCAAACCCTGGCGGTCCTCCGGTAAGTATATTGTTTTTCATCTTCAAGTTTGTCTTTTGCAACGTTAATTTTATTTAAATTATCCGGTAGCAGGAAGATGGGAGACTCGTGTTTCACTGGAATAGTGGTGAATTAAAACATCCTTTGTTGTGGAAATTTAGGTGTAAATGCATCCATACAGGCGAGACAGAGGCAGACCAGACAGTGAAGAAAACAAGGCAAACATTAGAAATATTAAAACGGAAATATAGGATTAATATAACATACAATTAGGGAAAATGTAAGGAACACAATGTAAATGATATTGTAAAGTCATTAAAACAGCATACTCTGATTAAAAGAAACATGTAATTGGGTAGGGTGATATTATTAATAATAATAATAATAATAATAAAAAACATGTACAAGATGGGTATGTATACTTGTACCCAGAATTTAACAACTATAAAGTTGTAGCATGCCAGTACCTTACCCCATCCATTATATCCACACTTTCAGAAAAGGATATGGTCAATATCTTTACAAATACTATCTAAACTTAAACGGGATATTCCCTCTGCTTCTTCTGCTTCTCGTATACACCCTCAGGGTTTGTGATCAGCCAGCGGCTGATATAATTAATCCTGTAAAATAATATTCTTTCGGTTTATGAATCTGTTTGCATGGATTTCTTAATCCGTTTCCACTGTTAGCAGAAGTTGTGCATGCAGTTTTGGTGTGCTGCTCTCCAAGACTACAAGCTGCATTAAAGTTGGAAGTAACTGGCCGATGTTCCACTGTTGAAGATCAGCTGTGCCCATTTGTTGCACATTGTGGGAATGGAGAAGTTGAGGCCCTTGCAGGCTACCCACAATTTCCCCAAACTGAGCGATTATACATCTTGCTTCCATGTTTGTATCTTGTGTCACTAAAAATACATTTTATTTTAATTTTATACATTGATTAATGACCTGCAGAACCTCTTTATCATATTAAGTGATTCATAATTGTCACTTTATGCTTTCTCCATCTCTAAAGTGATGACATCCTTGCATTACATCCTTTAGGTTCATTTTCTGCAGGCAGGTTTCTGACAGAGAACAGGCAGATTTACACTATAACCTGCAGCATTCTATAGGTGGACACATAAAGAAATGAAAAATTACATGTATGCGCTAACTTTCTAAACACTTTGTTACATTTATGATTAAGTAGATTAAACACATTTATGTCGGCCTTGGCTCATAGTTCTTGTCTTTAAATGAACTTTGTCTGTTTCAGGTCCTGCACTCTCAAAGACTGAATGAACCAGCATTGCAGCCATGGGTCACTGTGAGCATCACAGGGAAGGTTGAAGCCGCCCACTGCACGTCACTGCTCTTTTGTTTAAAGTAGAAGCAGCAGTGTTGATCTGTGGCACAAGGACTGTTACAGATGAACCTGCATGCTGGGTTTTGCTGGGTAACGTGACCAAGATACAGTCAGAGGTTGGCCATAAGATAGACTTCTCTTCAGCTGCCCAAAAAAAAGGCTCTTGATCAAAACATAAACAGACCATCTGTAGTGACAGGTAAAAGGAGCCGTCCTCAAAAAAGAAAAATCCCACCTGCTACTGTGGAGGAGTTGTCACTGCTATAATGCCATAATGTTTTATCTAGGGGTCTAGATTTGTGCCTGTAGTGCACTGCCGTGTAAATAATTTGCATTTACTGAATATGTACTGACTGAGTCCCACTGTTCAAAAATTGAATAAAGAAACAAACAAATTTTTGCCTTTTTTTTAATTAAAACCACTTCATAGAACATCACATCAGTTACATGTAGAATCCATGTCACTGGAGCATTTTGATTCAATAAACAGTAAAAAGGTGAGCTGTGAAGACCAAGGACAAGTGCAGTTCACAGGTTTTCTCTCTAAGGAATCCCAGAAGATTGCATGGTGTCATTGCCCAGCAGTTGTTCCCAGGACATATGGACTCAACCTCAACAATCCCTCACACTGAGCAGCATGAAGTGACAGTGCAGAGGAAAAACTCCCCTTTAACAATAAGAACCCTCCAGCAGAACCAGAACCCGGTTCAGTACCAGCAGCCATCTGGGTTTGGAGGAGAGAGACACAGAACTACCAAAAGTATATTTTTTTATGTGATTGACTGTTGTTGTAATTCAAGCCCTGAGTGTAGAGCAGGTAAGATAAAGTTGCATCCTAAATTCCATGCAGAGTGTTTAGTTTATGACTTTTTCACCTGGTCATTTCTTGATGAACGGATGGTCTTTCAGGGTTGACCAAGCTGGTACCCTGGCCACCTTGACTCTGTTCTCTGCAAGATGTTGCAAAAAACAAAATCATATGGAGACAATATTGGACACAAAAAATATATAACAATTTAGTTACAGTAAATGTAGCATTAACTCATAAGTCTTGCTAAAGTAAACCTTGTATTATGATTCATCACAGCAGCAGTTCGGTTGGATGATGTCAGCAACTGCAGCAAGTGTCTTGCTGACTGAATAATTTCATCTTGCATAATCTGAAACAAACATAAAGACAGAAACAATTTATAAATTAACGTTCGATAAAATCTAAGAATTAATCATTTATTAGATACCAATATGAATATGTCTACCATAAAACTTCTGTGGAGCAAAGTTACATTCAATCAAGATGGTCTGGCATGGAAACACTAAATGTACAAGGATGCAAAAACACATCAGACACATCCACTATGAACTAAGAGCGAGCGACTTAGGTGGCAAAAGATTCTAAACTAGAAGTTCTTAAATAAGACGCAGGAGATGAGATTACAGCTACCATGCTGAGAGCGCAACTTAACTTTTCCTATTAAAAACCACTATGAGCGAGCATTTAGCCGCAATACTAAGGGAACTACACTTCTTCTTTGAAGGCACTATGAACGAAAATACACTGTGTTCCTATGGACACACATTCAAACGCTTCAAAGACATGAAAGAGACTTTAGACTCTAACAGGCTCAACAACACGAACTGAAAACGAGGTACTAGTTAATCGGTTAAATGGGTGGTGAGGTCCAAGAGGGAGTCTTTGAGCTGTCGTGGACCAAAGAGGGGAACCCGACACCAGATAACATGCGGAGCAGCAACCGTGAAATGAAGCCAGAGAGGAATTATGTGGCAAAAACACTGTAATGAGGGAGACAGGTGTGAGGAGGTGTTCCAGCCGTTACAACAGTGTGGTGAAATGTAACCGGTCTTACTTTTTTGCTGGAGGAAACAAGGCGTGGAGGGGGGTAAGTGATCCGAATATAAAAACAGGAGAGTCCAGAGAATAACTCCGTGAATATCTGAGGCTGGGCAAGGGGGCAGGTAGGTAAAGAGGTGCGGAGGATCTGCGAGTTGATCAGCGGATTAACGGGCCAGTGTCGCAGTGGGGAGCAGCGATATCCAGTGGATTACTGTGAGGACAGAAAATAACGTTAGCACGAGAATATCTATGACTATGTTTCTTCATTGATTATAGAAGCCTTCACCAACGTGAGTTAGCAGACGTTCTGGCGATGAGTTCTTGAGAACGCTGATCATAAAAAGCCTGCAGCCTAATTACTCTCAGGCGTAATGATGACAAGGAAATAGGGCCTCCCCCTGAGGTGGAATCACCAGGACGCAGAAAAGTTTGAGCATTCACCCAGACCATGACAGAGGTCTGGGATGTGGGGCCTCCCTGCTACTGTGGAGCCGGGGACGGTCTGCTTGTCTCCACCCCAGGGAAAAGGGTAACATCTCCTGGGTCTAGGTGCAGTTTCCCTCTCTGGGGGCAAGGCTACCTGGCCCTGGGGTATAGGGTATGTTTGGGGAGAGTGGTTGTGTGTACAGTGTCCATTTGTGTCTGTCTCTGCTTTGGGTGAGTGTCGAGTATCTGTATATGTGTGCATGAGGGTGGGACACATTTGTGTCTGTTTGTTCCTGTACGTCTGTGTCTATATGTCAGGTTGGGTCACCTCAGGCCCTCCAAGATATGTAGGCCTTTCTCTCTTTTCCACACTCTGATGCCCTCAGATGTCGGTACGTTGGTGGTTCTTGGTGTCCTGGACTGGGCGCTCAGGCGTGCACCAACTTACACCTGGTGGCTGCTTGGCGGGGCCTGGCACCCGTGGCTCGGTTGGGCCCCTTCCAGGGGCCTCTGAGCCTGGGGCTCGGTCCACTCTGGCGCATCCAAAGTATTCAGAATATGTTACTCTCATTGAGTAACGTGATGGAATATGTTACAAAATACATTTTGGAGCATGTATTCTGTTATCTGTAGTAGAAGAGGTAAAAGTAACCTTCCCAACAATGCTGGTTTGTGAACAAGGGTGTTCACAGACACAAACTACACCTTTCTTGGCTGCTACCTCAAAGTACACTGTGCACTGTTGGTCTTGCGTGATGCACCATAACATTCAATAATTAGTATCTACTGTAATTTACACTTAGCTAGATTATTGTAATGGTGTTGTGTTTATGTTGATCTCTTTTTTGCTTGTTTTCTCTTTTGTTCTTTTTTCTTTTCTTATCAAGTGATCCGGTTAATTTTTTTATGTGCACTTTCTCACTGTCCCTCTTCCCCTCTGTTTTTCTTTCCCTCCCTCTCTTACTTTCTTTCTCCATTTCCTATCCTCCAGTCATATCTGTCCAATCTGTAAGAACTGAAAATAAAATAAACAAATAATAATAACAAAGTTGGACCAATATGGCAAGGCCGTGATGATCCACTTGCCAAAGTAAATCTGTTGGGCATCTTCTTTGGCCTTCAGACAGAAATTCTGATGGCTACAGAACCAAACGGGATGGGCAAAAACAAAGAAGAATGTTTACATTGCTCATTAGTGATCATTGTCATGTGACACTGCAACTGAGTGTCACATGACACTGCAAGGTTGCGAGGACAGAACGAATAAATTGTATGCAATGTCAGACCAACTCTGTAGAAGAGCTCTGCCAACAATGGGCAAACACAGATCCTGACCTGATGACTGCTGGTAGGAACAGTAAAATCTTTTTGTGGGACTGGGATTTTTATCAACCACCAGCCTTTTGTGAGATATTTTAATGTTTTTTCTCCTTTATGAATACAGCAATTATTGGGATTCTGTGCTACACTGACTTCAACAGATTTATGTTTTACATGTCATAAATTTTCTGCAATGTCAAATGTATCTCAGTCTTACACTAACATGTCTATTGAAGTGCAGTATCAGGACCTACTGAGGGTAATTATTGTTTCCACTCTGTCAACAGTTCCATCTTTTATTTTTCTCTTCCTTAATGGGACCATGTTGTTCACACTGAGGAGTAAGCCGGTGTTTCGTGACACTCCCCGTTACATTCTTCTGTATAACCTCCTTTTTGCAGACACTGTGCAGCTGGCACAGAGTCAGGTTCTTTTCCTACTCTCTATTTTTAAAGTAAAATTGCCATATCCTGTATGTGTATGTCTCAGCTTGCTGGCCAATCTCACCACTGGGATCTCCCCTCTCACCCTTTCGGTGATGCCTCTGGAGAGATATGTAGCTGTGTGCTACCCACTGAGGTATCCTACCATCATCACCATCAGAAACACAGGGGCTGCTATCATTGTGATTTGGATTATCAGTTCACTAAATAATCTCACTCGACTCATCTTTTTTTCCCCATTTGAAGTGTTGAAAAACCTGCAGATGAAAGACAGTTGTTCTAAAATTGCTCTATTACTCGGGACAAGGTCTGATCAATATGACACCGCTTTCACATGTTTAGTGTTTGTATCAGCTGGTGTGGCAGTCATTTTTTCTTATATCGGTGTGATATTAGCTGCCAGGTTGGCCTCTGCAAACAAAGCTTTAGCACGTAGAGCTCGAAACACTCTGCTGTTGAATATGATGCAGCTGTGCCTGAGTCTCTCCTCTACTATTTATAACCCTTTGCTCGCAGCCCTTTCAAGAACTGTAACAATGACAATATTTTCATGGGTTCAGAATGTATTTTATTTGTGCTTTCTTATCTTACCCAGATGCCTGAGTTCTCTAGTCTATGGGCTAAGAGATCAGACCATCAGACCTGTCCTCATGTACCACCTATGCTGTCATCAGAAACAAAGTCAGTAACTTGCAATATTTCACCTGGAATCTGAAATGGTTTAATAAAAGTAAGCCTCAGATTATCTGCTGGGTTTCTGCAAGATGTACACCTCTCATATTAAACTGATCCAGACTGGAGTACACTGTTAATTATTTTCAAATATAAAATTCCAGCTTTTTGCCAAACTCTTTCTTGTTCTTGATCCTGCTGCTGATTGGAAAATTAAAGTCATTGCCGAAGTAAACTGCCACCTTGACTTTGACTCAGACCAATCACTAACCTTTTTTTTTTTTTCAGAATTAGTGTTTCCATCATACCACCGGGCCTAATATAGTCATTTGCTATGTATAGACAGTTTTCACCTCCATAACACCATCATGCTTAACAAGCATGATTTAAACACTTGCCATTTTCATGAGGGACATCATCAAGTGTCACTCTGGTCATGTGTTGTGTCACTCTTTTCAACCAACGCAGAGCGATACTGAGGCTACAAATATATCTACACTCCCCACTCCCAGTTCAACAGTCACTTATATTTTTCCACTCAGCTAATCATTCCCCTTGGCCAGATGCACATTCTGCCTATTCACATTTTCATATATAAAGCTGGAGGAGAAATCATAGAACCGTTAGAAACCAATTTGAATTTGTGTGTACACCTTCAAATTCAAGATATGAATCATATCTATATTTTATCATCTGAGAAGAAATCTCCTTCATCAAAGAAGTGAAAACACAAGAAGAGAGGGTGCATGACTGGCACCTGGATAAAATCTCATCCTATACTGCCTTACCTCAACCCTGATCTTCTGAAGTCATCGCATGACAAGGTTGAATTCAGAGGTCAAATCCAAGCTCACATTGTGCCAGCTAATGTTATGCACCCCCAAAGAATTATTTAAAAAAAAATCACACTTTCCCTGTCTGTGTTTTCATTAAAATAAGAATTCATGTCAGTGTGTGGCACTAAGGCCTCAGGTGTGCGTAGGTACCTGGTAACTATGTTGCAAAGTGTATTAGTATATTAATTACTTTCTATAACGGAGTTCTTTAGAAATGTAATTCATTACTTCATTCACTAAGAACAACAGAAGACCAAACTAGTGGGTAACAGTGAAAGAGAAATTAACATCACTCATTAGTGATCATCATGTGACAAGGTTGCAAACACCGAGCTAATAAATTGCTTTTGAGTTCAGTCAAACTCTGCTAACCAGCGCTGCCCAATATTAAATATTATTTCCTCTTCAAAAATTTACTCCCGTTCTTTTAATCTCCTAAACAACACATTTTCTGGAACTGTGGTTCTCTGTGCTCTGTGCTTCTTTTTCGGGTTCCCCTTTCTCTGGTTGGTTCCGTTCGGTCTGGGGCTTCCTGGATTCTCGGCAACCCCTGTGGTCGCTGCGGTCCTGAAATCTCCCTGCTACGCCTCCATAACATATTATGTTCATCAATTGTTCTCTTAATTCTTCAAAATTGGTTCAACCTTTCAGGACTCTCTAATCAAAAGGATTAGCCTAATTATGTGTATAAATTGGAGTTAATTGAAAAAGGATCCATTATTTTTTTGCCTCATTTATTTTATTTACTTATCTTTTCTCCTTGTTACTATGTGGAGTGGTATATTCTGATTGTAAATTTGTTGTTTGGTTTGAGTTAGGACCGGAGATAAATGTTAATGTTAGTTTGTTCCTTGACTTTTGGTGCCCACTTGCAATATAAGTTGGATTGTAGATAGGGGGCAGGGTTTAATAAGAATATTTTTCTTCTTCCTGCTCCTTTTCACACATGGCTGCAGTGCTTTACTGATAGAAAGTGTGGTTGGTTTGTCTGAAAGAACTAACTGTGGAAACTGTTGTACCAAGCGTGAAATAAATAAATGAAATGAAATGAAATAAGTCTGTTGGCATTTATCCATCGGCACTCAAGGTCATCCCTACAATATATCAGTTCAGTCAGTCACGCTGAATGACGTTTTTGACCTTTACTTGACCGAGTGACAACTCCTATGAGCACAATTGCAATGTGTGTATAAAAAAATCATTTATATATAAATAATCTTCAATGTTATTCATTTGGGTAAGAGACACTTTTGACACCCTTTTAAGAAGCTCTCTTCTTCTCTTATCTGATCATGAACATCCTGTACAAAAAACTGTTGCTCTGCAAGTGCAAAGTTTCCAAGTAAACCATGTCTTAACTTCCTGCTATCTTTCTCTGCAAGTATTTTTTACATTGACCTTTTACTACACTCTATCACCTTTCACAATAGATCATCTCTTCATGTAAGAAACTCATTATAACCACTTCTTCTATTCAAAGAGAAAACAAACATTTTCAATCAATTAAGTTTAAGCATAAAAGCAATTACTTATGAGTAAGTTTTATCATAGCTAAATTATTAAACCCCCAGAAAGTCATAAAATGATCCTAAAGCCCCTTATTTCAAATTAAACCCCAAATCCCCCCTTCTTGACACATCCTATGTGTCAAGTAAGCTAAAGACCAGCTCCTAAAACTGAAAACCACCTCTTATAAAATTAAAAGAAAAAGGTTAGTCATATTATTTCTCTAAAACCCTCAGCAATCATCCTCTCAGGTACACTTCCTCCGGACCTCCAAACCTGTGTTCAGGAATAAAATCAGTTTAATCCTCATGTTAAATCTTTTAAGCTCCTGGCTCCACTCAGAGCTGTAACAACACCTGTGTGTTAACATTAACTTAATTTTTAAAACTCAATTTTCCCACTTATAATGCAATCTGTGTTGTAACAAAACTTAAGACAGAACAGTGATCAGTCATGTTCTTCATACACAATTTCCACATTTTGATTTCCTTTTGCTCCTCTTAATGTAATGGTACATTTTGATTTCACTTCATCAGACTTACCCAATATATATATATATATATATATATATGCCAGTACCAGCTCTTTTAATAATTTACTGTTTTAAAGGGCAAAACCTTGGTCACTTGGACAAGTGTTTGTTATTTTATAACTGCATTTTATATGAAAAGTCTAGCAATCCCCTATGTGACTCATAAATATTGCTTTGGTTGTAATTATTTTTCTCTATAAAATTGAATTGACTTCTACAGTCGCCTGCTTTTGTTAATAGTAACATGAGTAACATCCAACATTTTCTCCCCTTTAGCATTTGGCATTTTCCCCACTATATAATTTACTACCATAATCTAAACCCAGTCAATAAAACAAAATTTTCTTAAATCAAACATCAGCAACCCAAAAAAGTCTTCAGCTCCAAACTTATGTGAACCTCCAGTCTCCTTCTCTCCCTTACATGGTTAATTGTTTGTCAACCTTCATTCATCCTAACCTTGGTCCAGTCGTTGTCTCAGTGTCAAGTAAGTCAAACCTTTAGTCCACGTCGTCAGTCCATTGCAGTTCAGTCACACACATTCACACAAAAGAAAAACACTTGTTTATCATTTTTGGTCTGGATTGACACGCGGCAATCCTTTTAGACAGGAACTCCGAGGTTCCCACAGATGGCTTCTCCTCAGCCCATTGTAATCTGGAAAAGGTCACCTTATATTTGCTCTCCCGAAAATTTTTGAGAAAAATTAGTTGAGAAAAAACTCCCTTTTAACAGGAAGAAACCTACAGCAGAACCAGGCTCAGGGAGGGGAGTCCATCTGCTGCGACCGGTTGGGTGAGAGAAGGAATCAATCTCCGATAGAAAAGACGCTTTTGTGGTTTTAACAGCTTTCTGATATTTCTTCAGGCAATTATGAAAAATGTCCAAGGAGATCGGAAGTTTGTCATTCTTCCATCTCCTCTCAGCTTGGCGACATTCACGTCTGAGAGTACGGGTGCAGTCATTCAGCCATGGTTGACGGGATGGTTTGAGGCATTTAGTCTTTAAGGGGGCTACATGGTCTAAGATAGAAGTACAAGTGGCGATAAAAGAGTTAATGAGTTCGTTAACCGGTGTAGCTCTATTACAGTTAGCATCGTAGAAGGCGGAGTTGGTCAGGGCCGTAGAGAACTGGACAATAGTCTCCGAATTAATCATACGCACATTTTGCACAGGACCCTCACATTTCAGCTCCACATTACACGTTTTGACATTGAACATAACTGGGAAATGGTCAGAATCCCAGGGTTGTAAATGTCCGTGATGCAAATGTCCAGGCCGTAGGACAGTACTAAGTCAAGCGTGTGGCCCTTAATATGAGTTGGTTTTCTGACCCACTGAGTAAGGTTAAAAGAGTCTATAAGGGAAAGAAAGTCCTTGACCAGCGGGTCCAACTCACAACAAACATGGATATTAAAATCACCAGTGATGAGAATACAGTCATAACTTAGAGGTTACCTTAACAAACAAAGAGGTTTCCTAGAAAGTCAGCGAACCCACAGATAAAATCCTTATTGAGTTTCGGTGGACAATACAACACAGCACAGAGAATCAGGGAGGAGCAGACCAGCTCAAGAAGCTGCACCTCAAAGCTAGAGAATATGGCAGGGGGAAGCTGTCGTACATGGACTTTATTTTTAAAAACCGTGACTAGTGTTAAGAAATAGAGAGATATTTTTTTTAATGCGTATCTGCTCATTAGATTGTTTTATGTATAAAAGGCCAGCTTTGAGACTAGGTCCCAGGCTGACAGGAAACTGCATGTTTTTTGTAGAGTATGAGCAACAGACTGTTAGGGTCCCTGGGTCGTCGACCCAGTGTTTTGTGTTTTTGGTTCTTTGATTTTGCTATTTCATTATATTCTAGCTTTGCTTTATGGGTTTTAGGATTATTCTTAGTTTAGGTTCTCTGGGTGGGGTTTGGTTAGAGTTTTAGTGTTCTGGTTTTCTGTCTGTGTTCCATAGTTGCTGTATCCCCTGTCTGCTGTATCCCCACGTCCAGTCAGTGTCTGTGTCTGCCCTGGTCTCACGTCTCTGTTCCCTTTGTTATAGTGCCTGCCTGTGAGTCTGTGTTATGTTTCCTGTTTTACTTTGAAAGTCCATGTCTGATGTTAATGTGTCTGGTTTTGCTTCCCCTTGTCTCGTTAGGCCTGATTTGCCCCAGCTGTGTTTCCCTCCTGTTACCCATTCCCTGATTGCTCCCTCTGTGTATTTAAGCCCTGTGTTTCTTTGTGTCTGTGTCGTGATCAGTGTTGGGACTAACACGTTATTAAGTAACGCGTTACAGTAACTACGTTATTATTGTGGTAACGAGCACGGTAACTAGTTATTATGCCAAAATCAGGAATGCGTTAGTCGTTACTGGGATTTAGATAGGGTCGTTACTCGTTACTTCGTGTGGTGGCATCGCGGAGCTTCTGTAACATTAGCAAGTGGTGGAGGCCAGCAGGTGGATGAGGGAAAGGGGACGCAGAAGGAAAAGAGACCCGAGGCGGCCGCCGGTCCAAGTGTGAACTGAACTTCAGGTAAGAAGTTATGACCTGCAGTCTATCTGGGTCAGATATGAACCAAGTTTAGGTGGAGTTTATTTTCGTTATTCTGACTTTTTCCGTACTGCGTACTAGCTAGCATGACGGAGTTTCTATACAGCTGGGTGGGTGCTATGATGTTACTGATGTTGAACTTTATTTTGTTCATAAGTTATTAGAGTTGCCAACCGTCCCGTCTGGTATTCAGAGAAAATATTACGCGTTTCTTATTGAGGTGAAAAGGATCAGTTTGTCCCGTAATTCAGCTACAATGAAAAAGGCACAAAGCTGGAGTTATTCTGTGTCTTTGCTGCACAGCTGCCTCTTCTTCTTTCATTCTCCCCCCTCCCTCTCCCGTTTCTACTCCAATCATGAAACTGATCAACGATCAGCTGATCGTCTCTCTTGTTTGTTTATCGCCCACTTTGCGCCAGAAAGAAGAAACCAGCCGATGTCGCGCTAAACAACAGCCGCACGTTTAAGCTTGATCAGCTGTTGTTAGAATTTATTTAATATTAATTTCTAGTATCAGCTGATGTTTGCTGGAGCCACAGCTGCAAAAAAGCTGCTGGTCATGATATCAGTTTGGTTATCTGGTGAGAGGGAAACATGAAGATGAAACCAGGAGACGTCCTTACTGACTCATCAGAGCTGAACAGGTGATGGAGAAACAGGTTTACCTTTTAGGTGACATAAATGAGTTGAAGGGAAGTTATGAACTGTTTCTGAGAGACAGATAACCCCAGGATCCTTTTTTAGGCAGCTGACAGCTGGTAACTGCGCAGTAACCAAAGTTACTTTCCCTAGTAACTAGTTACTTTGAAAGTAACGAGTAACTTGAAGTAACTGAGTTACTTTTGATAGAAGTAACTAGTAATGTAACTAAGTTACTATTTTAAAGTAACTTACCCAACACTGGTCGTGATCTACTCTCATTTATGCTGTGTGTTCCGTCTGCCTGTTCATGTAAGTTTATTTGGATTTTTGTTACATTTTGCCACGTTTTGCCATTCAGCAATAAAAGCTGAGTTTTGAGTTACTTTCCGCCTCCGAGTGTCTGCACATTGGGTCCTTCTACTTCCACTCCTGCCTGCACACAGCCCTAAGCTGACAGAAGATCACGACCAGAACATGGACCCCGCAGACTCTTCAGCTTTTGACTTCAACGCTGAGTTGGAGCGGATGATTAAGCTCCTTGACCGCATTGCTCAGGCCAACGATTTGAGGACCATGGCAGTTGGGCTAAGCGCTGTAGATGCCATCATTCGGAGCAACCCTCGGCTTACGCAGCTTTCTACGGACGCTGTGCTGGGCAGCTCCATAGCTGCCTGGAGGGAGCAAGTCAGGGCTGGCGACCTTGCTCTCTCTACCTCCACCTCCACTTCTTTACCGCCGCCCCAGGACAACACACACTCACCACCTGCCTCAACGCTACCACAGACTTCCTCTCCTTCCACACACCAGCCGGGACCTCTTTCACCTGTCTGTTCACCTGCCTTTTTCCTGGCAGCTATGTGGTCGGACGATGAAGAGGTGTCCGTTTCTCCGCCAGTTTCAGTTCCCTCATCCAGAAGGAAACGACGCCACCTTCGCTCCTCTCCTCAATCATCTGTTCTGCCACCTGTTGTTCCCACTGGGGGTTTTGGAGAACCGCTCCAGCCATCTTCCGTCTCCGCTGAAGGGTCCGAGGAACCGCTTCAGCCGTCTGTTCCCGCTGGAGGGTCCGAGGAACCGCTTCAGCCGTCTGTTCCCGCTGGAGGGTCCGAGGAACCGCTTCAGCCGTCTGTTCCCGCTGGAAGGTCCGAGGAAGCGCTTCAGCCGTCTGTTCCCGCTGGAGGGTCCGAGGAAGCGCTTCAGCCGTCTGTTCCCGCTGGAAGGTCCGAGGAAGCGCTTCAGCCGTTTGTTCCCGCTGGAGGGTCCGAGGAACCGCTTCAGCCGTTTGTTCCCGCTGGAGGGTCCGAGGAACCGCTTCAGCCGTTTTTTCCCGCTGGAGGGTCCGAGGAGCCCGTCCAGCCTCCTGCCTCGTCAGCTGGGGGGTCCGAGGGGCCCGTCCAGCCACCACCTGCGGCTCCCACGCCGTTGCCTGCAGCGCCACCACCTGCGGCTCCCACGCCGTCGCCTGCAGCGCCACCCTCGCCTGGTCCAGCCTCCAAGTCTTCAGCTCCGCCTGGTCCAGCTTCCGAGTCTTCAGCTCCGCCTGGTCCAGCTTCCGAGTCTTCAGCTCCGCCTGGTCCAGCCTCTGAGTCTTCAGCTCCGCCTGGTCCAGCCTCTGAGTCTTCAGCTCCGCCTGGTCCAGCCTCCGGGTCTTCAGCTTCGCCTGGTCCTGCCTTGCTCCGTCTAGCTTCATCTGCGCCTGAGGTCCCAATGCCGTCTGGTCCTGCACGTCCTGTCCGGCCTGCTCGTCCTGCACGTCCTGTCCGGCCTGCTCGTCCTGCACGTCCTGTCCGGCCTGCTCGTCCTGTCCGGCCTGCTCGTCCTGCACGTCCTTTTCGGCCACTTTCCAGGCCGATGACTGGACGTCATTGCCGTCATGGACGGCCCCCAGAACTACGTCGCCGCCGTCATGGACGGCCCCCTGAACTACGTCGCACCCGGTACCTCCCGCCCGGCCGGCCTCCTGACCTGCTCCGTCGCCACCGGTGCCTCCCGCCTGCCCAGCCCCCTGAACTGTTTTCTGGGCTCTTGGGCCGTCAGCCTCCGAGCCGCCCCCCTGAACTGCCCGGGTTTGGACTATTGTGCCGTCAGCCTCCGGGCCGGCCCCCTGAACCTTTTCGGGACTGTTGTCTGGGCCTCTGCGCCTTTCATGGGCCCTTTTGTTTGTTTTCTTTTGGACTGTTCCTTGGCCTCAGTGCTGTTGTTTTGTTCTGTTTTGGACTTTGTTCCCTGTATTTTGGTTTCTGGCTCCTTGTGTTTCGTTTGTTTCGAAACCCTGGCTGACTGGGACCTACACCCAGTTTCACACCTCGGCTCATGTGATTAGAGGATCATCAGGGGGTCCTTTGTCCCTCTTTGGGGGGAAACACCCACTGAGTTTAAATCTGGGACTCTCCACCAGTGAACTGAAGAAGCTTCTTGGATGAGAGGTGAAACTGTCACGGCTGGCGGGGTGAGCCGTGTGGTGTGGAGGAAAAGGAGGACCCAAAATGCAGACAGCCGATATGGTGATATGAGTGAGGGTTTTATTTACAGTGCACAAATAACAGAACTGAGGGCAGGACAGAACATAAACCTAAACTGGGTGAGCTAAATAACAAACCTGAGATCATACGAAGGGGGTGGGATGCAGAGAGACGCAGATCGAGGAACAGGACACCATGAAACACAGACGAGCCGACAACGAACACAAACCGACACCCACTATATATACACACACACACGGTAAACGGGTAATGGCAGACAGGCGGGGACACAGCTGGAACTAATGGACATAACGAGACGCAACCCTACAAAGTAAAACAGCAAACACACAGACTGTTTTACATACAACACGGGGACATGAACAGAGCACCGAGGGAGACGCAGGTAGGGAAGATAAACACAACCAAACACCAACAACCAATACAAGATCAGAATAAACTAGAAAGTGATAATCATCAACTGAAAGCGCTGGGTCACCGACCCAGGACCATGACAGTACCCCCCCTCCAAGGGCTGGCTCCAGACAGCCCAAAACAAAAACAGACGACCAACCCAGGGCGGGCGGCGGGGGGTCCAGGACGGAGGGACCACAACCAAACAAAAAACAAGCTCCAGTGGGCCAAACGAATTGTCCAAAACACAACACAGACTGGAGTTCCCGAACAGGGTCCCAAAACATAGTTCAGGAGGCCGGCCCGGAGGCTGACAACTCAGGTCCAAAAGCCGACCGCGCGGTGACCGCGAGGCAGCGGTGGCGAAGTGGAAACAGTTCAGGCGGCCGACAGCGCGGACAGCAACGGCGGCGACGGGGAAACAGTCCAGGCGGCTGACCGAGCGGACAGCAACGGCGGCGACGGGGAAACAGGTCAGGCGGCCGACCGTGCGGACAGCAACGGCGGCGGCGACACAGGTCAGGCGGCCGACCGTGCGGACAGCAACGGCGGCCTTTGGGAGGTCGTCCATATCGACGATGACGCCCAACAAGCGGCCTGGCAGATGACCGCCGAGGTCGAGGCGGCAGTTTGGGACCTGAAGGTGGCGTGGCCCCCGCAGCACCAGGCGAGGCGGAAGCTGAGGCTGGACCAGGCGAGGCGGAAGCCGATGCAGAGGCTGGACCAGGCGAGGCGGAAGCCGATGCAGAGGCTGGAAGCCGATGCAGAGGCTGGACCAGGCGACGATGAAGCCGGAGCTGGACCAGGCGACGATGAAGCCGGAGCTGGACCAGGCGACGATGAAGCCGGAGCTGGACCAGGCGACGGCGTGGGTGAAGACACGGGGGCTGCAGCTGGCGAGGATGAAGACACGGAGGCTGCAGCTGGCGAGGATGAAGACACTGAGGCTGCAGCTGGCGAGGATGAAGACACGGAGGCTGCAGCTGGCGACTGGACGGGCTCCTCGGGCCCTCCAGCGGACGAGGCAGAAGACTGGACGGGCTCCTCGGGCCCTCCAGCGGACGAGACAGGCGGCTGGACGGGCTCCTCGGGCCCTCCAGCGGACGAGACAGGCGGCTGGACGGGCTCCTCTGGCCCTCCAGCGGACGAGACAGGAGGCTGGACGGGCTCTTCGGGCCCTCCAGCGGACGGGACAGGAGGCTGGACGGGCTCCTCGGGCCCTCCAGCGGACGAGACAGGAGGCTGGACGGGCTCTTCGGGCCCTCCAGCGGACGGGACAGGAGGCTGGACGGGCTCCTCGGGCCCTCCAGCGAGAACAGTCTCAGGACCAGCGGGCACAGGGGCCCCTGGCAGGCACAGAACAGAACCAGCAGGCGCGGGGACCTCTGGCGGGCGCAGAACAGAACCAGCAGGCGCGGGGACCTCTGGCGGGAATAGGTCAGAACCAGCAGGTGCACGGGCCTCTGGCAGGAACAAATCAGAACCAGCAGGCGCACGGGCCTCTGGCAGGAACAAGTCACAACTCAAAAAACACAGCCCCGGTATAAACAGTCACAAGTCCTGGCGAAACAGAAAGAGTGTCTTTTCCACTCACCACAGCCGGCAACTCAGAGCTCTCGGCGCCCGGCTGTGGCGATGGGCGTCGGCGGCGTGAACGTCGCTTCCTTCTCGGGGATAGCTCCGACCGGCCGGGTAATTCCACATCCGGCGGGCCGGGCCGCAGATCGCCCGGCGGGCAGTGCAAAACATTCACCGCCGGGCTGGGTCGGGAAGCGGTAGCAGCTGGAGGGTGAAGGTGAAGTTCGTGGAGTATGAAATTCTGTGCGAGCGGGTGAAGAGAGTCCAGTAGCCAGGAATGAGCAGAGATTAGCTGCTGTAGCCTGGCTTCTACAGCGCGGAGAAATTCCTCCCCCTCATGTTCCAGCCACAGGTTAACCAACCTTGAAACGGAGTCAATCACCCCCTCCCGAAACTCCTGGGAAGGTGCGGATGCTGCTGGGTCCATGTTTGGTCGGCTCGTACTGTCACGGCTGGCGGGGTGAGCCGTGTGGTGTGGAGGAAAAGGAGGACCCAAAATGCAGACAGCCGATATGGTGATATGAGTGAGGGTTTTATTTACAGTGCACAAATAACAGAACTGAGGGCAGGACAAAACATAAACCTAAACTGGGTGAGCTAAATAACAAACCTGAGATCATACGAAGGGGGTGGGATGCAGAGAGACGAAGATCGAGGAACAGGACACCATGAAACACAGACGAGCCGACAACGAACACAAACCGACACCCACTATATATACACACACACGGTAAACGGGTAATGGCAGACAGGCGGGGACACAGCGGGAACTAATGGACATAACGAGACACAACCCTACAAAGTAAAACAGGAAACACACAGACTGTTTTACATACAACACGGGGACATGAACAGAGCACCGAGGGAGACGCAGGTAGGGAAGATAAACACAACCAAACACCAACAACCAATACAAGATCAGAATAAACTAGAAAGTGATAATCATCAACTGAAAGCGCTGGGTCACCGACCCAGGACAATGACAGAAACATCTTCAAGCAACTTAAAGAAGTCCAGACTCTTTTCTTTGCAAGCTCCTTTGACTGTAAACAATATGGATTCAACTATAGGCTATTAATGTATTACTCCTATACTACAATGTTCAAGTTATCATGTCCCTGGGGCGAGGAGGGGGGTTGTAAGTAAACTGGAAAAAAATAATGCAGACATGTGATAGTCACATGAAAAGGTGTGACTACAGAGCGTATATACACAACCACAGCCCTCTAACCTATTAATTTCCTGCAGGAGGAGGATGAGCTGAAATGAGCTTTGTGGATCTTTCTGTTTTAAATGTTGGAATACTTTTTTGTGTTTTATTTCCACTGAAGATGTTAAAAACTGAATTTCTTTATTGAAATGTTACTTGCAAATCTGTCTCTGACCAATGTTACTGCTAACCAGCAGTATCAAGGGGTTTTGGAAAGAGTTTTATTTTCCACTCTGACTACACTGCCATGTTGTTTATTTCTCTTCATTAATGGAATCATGCTTTTTACTTTAAGGAGTAAAGCTTTGTTCTGTGAGACGTCGCGATACATTCTCCTGTATAACCTTCTGTTTGCAGACACAGTACAGATGGCACTGAGTCAGTTATTGTATATTATTGCTGCTTGTAGGATGACACTAACATATCCTGTATGTGGTTTTCTCACCATGCTTGCCAATCTTACAACTGTGGTCTCTCCTGTCACGCTAGTGGTGATGTCTCTGGAGAGATATGTCGCTGTGTGCTACCCACTGAGGCATGCTAGCATCATCACTATCACCAACACAGGTGTGGCCATCATTGTGATTTGGGCCATCGGTTCACTAAATATATTGACTCGAGTTCTTCTGCTGTTAGAGTTTCCTTTTGAAGCCCTTGATAGTCTGCAGATGAACGACTTTTGCTCTGAAATAGCAATGTCTGGTGGGTCTATGTCTGATGATTACAACAAAGCCTTCACATGTGTTCTGTTTATTTCAGCAAGTGTGGCAATCACATGCTCTTATATTGGTGTTATAGTAGCAGCCAGGTCGGCCTCCACAGATAAAGCTTCAGCCCGTAAGGCTTGTAACACACTGCTGCTACATCTGGTGCAGCTGGGTCTCAGTCTTTCTTCAACCATTTATAACCCACTACTCACAGCACTTGCAAGAGTTTTAACAAGGATAGTGTTTGTGCGCATCCAGAATCTTTTTTATGTTTGTATTTTCATTTTCCCCAGATGTCTGAGTTCACTGATTTATGGTATCAGAGATCAAAGCATCAGAACTGTGCTCATACATTATCTTTGCTGTCGACTGAAATACTCAGTCATACAGCCGAGACTGAAGGCTGTGAAATAGAGAGTTAGTCAGAGTGTACACCACGCTTACAAGCATACAAACCTCAAAGTACCGTACTGCAATTCTGGATAACTCCTTCTGTTACTGACTTGACTTTTGAATTTTTATTGAAAACCATACAGTTGTCAAATGACACAAGTGAGGAATTATTTGCTGCTGTTTACTAAAGGAACATAATTCTTTATAATTCTCTCAAATTATTACATGCTTTGGTAAAACAGGAAAGGGCGTCACATTTGTTTAACCCCGTAATCTGTGTACAGCCACTCTATCTCAAGCACTGCTCAGGCAAAGAAAGTGCAGCAATTTTTAATTAGATGTAATTGGCCTACATTTGTGCTACTTCTAAACCTGCAGTTTAGCCTTGGAATTACTGTAGGTGTCCTAGAGGGTTTTCTTTGCGTTCCAAGTTGTGCAAATAAATTCAGTACTTTGGAAAACTAAAGGTGCTTTGTGTTGGTAAAGTTGTTCTCTGCTATCAGTCTTGAATAATTTGGTGAATTTTCAATCAACAAAAAGTCTTAAATAGTTTGATCAAAGACTTTTTGTATATTGTATGGTGTTCACCCCATTACATAAAGCGCCTTGAGGTGACATTTGTGACTTTGTGATATATATATAGCTGTACTTTGCTTATTTACAGCTGCCAAAATGGCATACCGGCAACATGTGAGCACACCTTAAATAACCCAGCCTTACAGGTCTGCAGTTGAAAGCTTTTATTCAGGCAGCAGTGTGAGGTTAAGGATTCTCTGCAAGATACATGTAGATGTCACCAAACAGGGGCTGGGGGAGAATATGGATCACGAGTCCCCGAAATGTGTAGTTTCTCCTTATATCGTAGCTTTTTTTCCATGAACAGATGATCTGAGTGGTCTTGATTCAGGACAGGTGAGATTTTTATTCTACTGGACAGTTCATGTGTGAGTCAGTCATGTGACTGAAAACTATGGATTCAAAATTGAAAAACAAAACAAAAAAAAACAAACAACGAGAGAAAGGTTGCTGCCATTGGATGAGGTGGAAAATTAAGTTATAATGTGCTAACTTTGCAGGGCTTAACATATGTTCACATTAAATAATGATGGTTTGTCAATGCATGAGATGACTGTTGCAGTGGTTTGGTGCTATATAAAAAAACTTAATTACATTTACAACATTACAATAATGTTACCTATTAGATTTCAAGAATGTATCCACCCTCTGAGTTACAGTACAGTCCTTTTCTAAAGTTTTCCACAGTTTCCATATCTTCTCTCTCTGCTTATATAAGCTTATATTATGAAATATGTGATGAACAGGACAGAAAATAGAAATTATGAAACTCATTACATGAGTTTTAAAACAATCATTTGTCATTCTTATTTCTTTTTAAGTTCTCCCTGTTACCAAAGAACTTGCTCAAAGGGGGTCATACAGCTGTTGGTCTTTTTATGTTTTCACTGTATCATTGTCAGGCCTTTACCTTACAATATGAATTGCCTTGAGCCAACTGTTGTTGTCATTTGGTACTGCCTAAATAAAACTGAGTGGGGGTGTCCTATCCCAGTCCTCGAGATCTACAATTCTGCAGCTTTAAGATGCATCCCTACTCCAACACAGCTGAATCAAATTATCTCTTCAGCATGCCATCAAGTTTGGCAAAGGCCTGATAACAAGCCATTCATTTGATTCAGGTGAGTCGGAACAAGGATACATCTAAAAGCTGCAGGAAGGTAGCTCTTGAGGACTGGGATTGGACAACCCTGTCCTATAGAAACTCATTCAAATCACAAAATACACACTCTACTCTTTTTCAAATGAGAACCATGGCCTCAGACCCACAGGTCCCAATTCCTGTTCCAGCTGCTTTACATTGGCTTAAAATTGCCCTAGATAAAACTGGAGGTCATTATTAAGAAAGTCCACAACGCCTGCAAAAAGCAGAGACAAAATCCTGAGGTCGCAAAGCTAAACACCATTTACGCCTGGGCCGGATTCTAGACAAGGAAATAATTAACAGAATGACAATCACAACGGGACAGCACTGGCAGATACCCACCAGGAATGAATCTGACTTATTGCCAGCAATGCAAACTAAGGTCTCATTGTGGTTCTCTAGGGAGCTAATAACCTAAAACAGCTTTAATACCCAATATTTCTAAAAGACACACCAAAGGATCCCCTGAGGGATGCAGTAAAATGCCTTCTCTGAATCTAAAAGGCTCCGAGAGAAACTCTCTGGTCTCAGCATCTAGTCCCAAGACAAAAACCACATTGTTCCTCCTGAATCTAAGTTTGACAAACAAACAGTGGTGTGGTGGAGACTAGGGGTGGATGATTGATTTATCAATTAAGGAAGGTGCAACTTCACTCACATGGACGACCGAGAAAATGGACTATTCAATGCACACACACCCTCACACACACACACATGCACACCGTCACCCACAAACACACACACCCTCACCCACAAACACTCTCACACACACACACACCCACAAACACCCTCACACACATGCACACCCACACCCGCACACCCTCACACGCACACACACACACCCACAAACACTCACACACACCCACCAACACTCACACACACCCGCTTAAGTCCCATTTGGGGTCGCATATCTCAACTCCCACCCTTTGGGGACACCACTTTCTGTATGGTTTAGAAGCAAGCTGGCAACTCAGTTTTACTCCTCCAAGACCACAGAAATAAAATAAAAAAAATCACTTGAGATTTTCATTTTAAGCAACATTTGTTCAGACAGTATTTTTACCTTCCCATTGGGGACTGGGAATGTTTAATGAGTAGAGTCTTCAGCGATACACAGATAAACTATTTTATGCCACTTTTGGGGACCTTACTTCCATTTGGGGTCTTCAGCAACACACACAAGTTATTTTATGTCAGTTTTGGGGACCATACTTCCCTTAAAGGCAATTCCTTCAAAGTACAATGTAAGGTTAACTACCCAATCTAACAATAATCTAAACAATAATTAAGGTCTCCATTTATCTTGAAGAAATCAAAACTATGTCCAACGTCTCGGCCACAGAACAATTTAAATTTTTGACTGCATTTATTACTACTGTGTTGTTTTGGGAGTTTATATGCACATCCTTAATGCAGAGAAACTTGGATTAAAAAAAATTCATCTGTACTATTGAGTGTTTGTTACCAGCAAATTGTAAGGCAAGAACTTTGCTTCCAAATATGTTCACTGGGAAGAAGTCCCTGGTCCCCTGTTTTCATCTTGATCTGTTTTCTTATTATATTGTGTTTTTGTTGCCTCCATACCTGAAAGAAGAGACTCAATCTCATTGCTTGAGGAATCCAGATTTTGCAGATCAATTTTTTTTTTTACGTTTCAGGTATTTCTCATGATGCTGCTTCAGTTTGGTTAGTCTTGAGTAGATAAACACAAGTTAAATGGGCAAACATTAGACAGTTAACCTAGTTTTTATATTCTATTTAAACTAAAAAAGAAATTTCTAATTTCAACTATGAATTGTTAACACAGATAATTTGTACACAATTACTAAGGGTTCATTTGATTTGCAGAAACTATCCAAACTTTGAAGCAAACCTATCATAAAAGATTTAATTTAATTATTAATAAACACTGCTTTAACCTACATTAGAACCAATCAAATTATCCTTTACCTCAGGGCACCAATAAGTACAGTATTAAAGATCTGTGAGTGATAAGACAAGCTGTACGATTTTAGAATGGATATCTTAATTTTAGTTTTCACTGATGTTACGAGTACATTTAACATGAATAACAAATAGACAAGAGACAATTAAAAACTGCCAAAAAAGATGACTCTTATGACTTCCGGGGACATTTCTAAAAAAAATGTACTGCGTTAACCTGAATGAGGACAATCAAAAGGATATACATAAATGAAATTGAATTGAATTGATATAGTACCAGAGTACAGTGATCATTAACTGATCGTCATTAACGATCAGTGACCATTAGCGGTTTTGTCACTGATCTCAAGGGTCGATTAATACTAAATACAGAAATATACCTCCATTTAAAAATTGCAAAAACATATCCAACTATAGTTATTGGTACACCTGACTCTTATGACTTTTGGGGACGTTTCTAACACAAATACACTCCGATTTAACCTAAATGGGGACATTCAAAATCCTGCAGCTTATTTATGTTTCTTTGTTTCAGAATAATAAATAAATAAATTAAACAAATAACATAATATTCCTCTTTATGAAGCTTATTTATTGTTTTTCATTTCATTAGCCTCTCTTAATTAACAAGATAATCCTCATTGTTAGCTTGCACATGAAAAACTCAAGGATGCTAATAAACATCCTTTTTTATTTTAGAATCATAAAAGCATTAAAAAAAAATGAAATCCCCTAAAATATTGAAAGTTTGGTTCATTCAAACATGCCTTGATTTTTAATCCAAGACATCTCTGAATGTGTAATTTATACGTGGCTAGCTTTTTCGGGCTAATTAGCTCAAGTCTTTTTTTTCCAAATTATCAAGGGCACATCTAGCAAACCAGTATTAGCATTTATTACTAAATAACTTTCTTACATTCAAACAGAAAATGCTGAAACATTTCAGCAGAAACCTTAAGATATAGGTATAAGAAACTAAAAAAGTTTTAATCACTTTTCATACCTTTAAAGCTGCTCTACATGCTGCTGCTTGCACACACCTCCATGGCTGCAATCAAGGCCTATGGTGACATAGAGGTCTTACCTCACCTCCCCTACCTTTAGGCTGTCCCTGCTGTGTCCCTCTTCACTCTCACACACACGAACTCCAGACCTGCATTCATCTCTTTCCTCTGATGCCCCCCACCCGACAGACATACAAAACTCTAAACATCGCCCTTTGACTGACTGCCCCACCCCTACTTGCACACAAACTCTTTCCCGAAAGCACTCTGATTGTATGACACTAGTGCAGTGGTTCTTAACCTGGGTTCGATTGAACCCTAGGGTTTCGGTGAATCGGTCTCAGGGGTTCGGCAGAGCCTCCACCGTGACATGCACAGCTCATTTTGTGCACCAATAAAAAACATATCTATGTCTTGAATTTGAAAAAAAATCACATTTTATTTTCCACTATAGAGGGGTTCAGTGAATGCGCATATGAAACTGGTGGGGTTCGGTACCTCCAACAAGGTTAAGAACCACTGCACTAGTGTTTATTGTATTATGTTGTACATAGGACTTTTGTTTTGTTTTTATCTTTAAGTTGGTCACTGTACACTGTAGACGGTGGAAGCATTACAATTTAAAATTCCTGTGTATCATCTGTACATATGGGTTTTCACAATAAAGCTGACTTTGAATTTGACTTGAGTCAAACTCTGCACATATCTCTAAGGCCCAGTCAACCATGCTACAGAAGCTAATCTTTCCCGCTTGTATCCAGGATATAATTTTTTTTTGTCATGATCCATATTCAAGGACCATAGTCTTACACAGTTTTTGATCAGCTCTTAAAGAGACTTTGGTGAGAATTAAGTTTTATGCCATATGCTTGTGACTTATGCTTTTTAGGCAGTATTTTACATACTGCCTAAAAGGTATTAACATTGAAATTTAAATTTAGCTCAGCTGTTTCACCAAATTTTGGATCCCTGCACCATTCAACAGAAATTCAAGAAACATCTTAAATATGTTGCAATACAAGTATCAAGAATTTAGAGTAATTTATGTCAAGCTGCAGTTCAGAAAGCAAATATGAACCTAAAGTGCTCCATTATTTCATGCTGCTTCACCATCTGCTTCACATCATGCCAAATAATTCTTTAAAAAATATTAAAACTATTTATATCATAATTACGTGAAATATGACTCTTTTGTATTTTCTAGTGTCTTCTTTACCCTTTGAAAATATAATCTACTTTCTAACAAATAGTCTACTGATTTCTATTATTTAGTCAAGAGAACAAATGTTTGTTTATAAAAAACCATTCATACAAAAGAATGTTGAATAAGATTTTCAACAAAGATCAGTATATTAAAAGAAATCTTATACTATAATAATATAAGGGTTAGGGAGAGGTAATACACACACAAAAAAATCCAAGAAATGTCACTTTTGGGGACAGTGGAAAATTTTGCAATTTCACACACTTCCACTAGGGGGCAACATAGAGTTATACACAGATTGCGAAAAATTTTGGGGGCAATGTCATACACATACACAAAAAATCTAAAAAATGTCATTTTTGGGGACAGGTGAGATTTTTGGATTAAAAAACTGTTTTAGAGCATGCTGAACATTGTTAGAGGTAAATCTAATTGGGGATGGTGGTTTTAGTCCCCAAAGGGAGAGGTGTCCACAATTGACTGGTGTGTGAGCTGATAGAAGTCCCCGATTTTGACACAAGCAAACTCACACACACACACACCCTTACACACACACACTCACAAACACCCTCACCCACAAACACCCTCACACACACACACACATACACCCAGAAACTCACACACACACGCCCTCACACACACACACCCTCACACACACACACACACACACACAAACACACACACACACCCTCAAACACACACCCCTTCACACACACACACCCTCACACACACACGCAGAAACACCCTCACACACACACACACACACACACACACCCACACCCTCACCCACACACACAAACACACACACATACACCCGCCCCACACACACACACACCCTCAAACACACACCCCCTCACACACACACACACATACACACACACTCTCACCCACACACACTCACACAAACACACACACATACACCCCCCCCCACACACACACACACCCTCAAACACACACCCCCTCACACACACACACACACACACTCTCACACACACACACAAACACGCACACCCTCACCCACACACACACACAAATACACAGACATACACCCCCCCACACACCCACCCTCACCCACACACATACACCCACACACACACACCCACAAACACACACATACACTCACACACACACACACACATACACCTTCACCCACAAACACCCTCACACCCACAAACACCCTCACACACACACCCTCACACAAACACCCTCACACCCCCACAAACACACACACCCTCACCCACACACACCCACACGCACCCTCACCCACACACACACACACACACACAAGCACACACACACACACTCTCACACACACACACACACACACACACCGGTAGGAAAGCTGCAACCAGCATCTGCATTCCTACTCTTAACTCCTACACTTAATTATGAACTATATTCCTATTTGTTGCATATCATTTCATACAGTAAATGTTAGTTATTGTAATAATGATGTTCATGGCAATGTCAGAAAAAATGCTTTAAACAATATGGAATCAACTATAGGCTATTAATGTATTACTCCTATACTATAATGTTCAAGTTATCATGTCCCTGGGGCGAGGAGGGGGGTTGTAAGTAAACTGGAAAAAAATAATGCAGACATGTGATAGTCACATGAAAAGGTGTGACTACAGAGCGTATATACACAACCACAGCCCTCTAACCTATTAATTTCCTGCAGGAGGAGGATGAGCTGAAAAGAGCTTTGTGGATCTTTCTGTTTTAAATGTTGGAATACTTTTTTGTGTTTTATTTCCACTGAAGATGTTAAAAACTGAATTTCTTTATTGAAATGTTACTTGCAAATCTGTCTCTGACCAATGTTACTGCTAACCAGCAGTATCGAGGGGTTTTGGAAAGAGTTTTATTTTCCACTCTGACTACACTGCCATGTTGTTTATTTCTCTTCATTAATGGAATCATGCTTTTTACTTTAAGGAGTAAAGCTTTGTTCTGTGAGACGTCGCGATACATTCTCCTGTATAACCTTCTGTTTGCAGACACAGTACAGATGGCACTGAGTCAGTTATTGTATATTATTGCTGCTTGTAGGATAACACTAACATATCCTGTATGTGGTTTTCTCACCATGCTTGCCAATCTTACAACTGTGGTCTCTCCTGTCACGCTGGTGGTGATGTCTCTGGAGAGATATGTCGCTGTGTGCTACTCACTGAGGCATGCTAGCATCATCACTATCACCAACACAGGTGTGGCCATCATTGTGATTTGGGCCATCGGTTCACTAAATATATTGACTCGAGTTCTTCTGCTGTTAGAGTTTCCTTTTGAAGCCCTTGATAGTCTGCAGATGAAAGACTTTTGCTCTGAAATAGCAATGTCTGGTGGGTCTATGTCTGATGATTACGACAAAGCCTTCACATGTGTTCTGTTTATTTCAGCAAGTGTGGCAATCACATGCTCTTATATTGGTGTTATAGTAGCAGCCAGGTCGGCCTCCACAGATAAAGCTTCAGCCCGTAAGGCTTGTAACACACTGCTGCTACATCTGGTGCAGCTGGGTCTCAGTCTTTCTTCAACCATTTATAACCCACTACTCACAGCACTTGCAAGAGTTTTAACAAGGATAGTGTTTGTGCGCATCCAGGTTGTTTTTTATGTTTGTATTTTCATTTTCCCCAGATGTCTGAGTTCACTGATTTATGGTATCAGAGATCAAAGCATCAGACCTGTGCTCATATATTATCTTTGCTGTCGACTGAAATACTCAGTCATACAGCCGAGACTGAAGGCTGTGAAATAGAGAGTTAGTCAGAGTGTACACCACGCTTACAAGCATACAAACCTCAAAGTACCGTACTGCAATTCTGGATAACTCCTTCTGTTACTGACTTGACTTTTGAATTTTTATTGAAAACCATACAGTTGTCAAATGACACAAGTGAGGAATTATTTGCTGCTGTTTACTAAAGGAACATAATTCTTTAGAATTCTCTCAAATTATTACATGCTTTGGTAAAACAGGAAAGAGCGTCACATTTGTTTAACCCCGTAATCTGTGTACAGCCACTCTATCTCAAGCACTGCTCAGGCAAAGAAAGTGCAGCAATTTTTAATTAGATGTAATTGGCCTACATTTGTCCTACTTCTAAACCTGCAGTTTAGCCTTGGAATTACTGTAGGTGTCCTAGAGGGTTTTCTTTGCGTTCCAAGTTGTGCAAATAAATTCAGCACTTTGGAAAACTAAAGGTGCTTTGTGTTGGTGAAGTTGTTTTCTGCTATCAGTCTTGAATAATTTGGTGAATTTTCAATCAACAAAAAGTCTTAAATAGTTTGATCACAGACTTTTTGTATATTGTATGGTGTTCACACTATTACATAAATCGTCTTGAGGTGACTTTTGTGACTTTGTGATATATATATAGCTGTACTTTGCTTTTTTACAGCTGCCAAAATGGCATACCGGCAACATGTGAGCATACCTTAAATAACCCAGCCTTACAGGTCTGCAGTTGAAAGCTTTTATTCAGGCAGCAGTGTGAGGTTAAGGATTCTCTGCAAGATACATGTAGATGTCACCAAACAGGGGCTGGGGGAGAATATGGATCACGAGTCCCCGAAATGTGTAGTTTCTCCTTATATCGTAGCTTTTTTTCCATGAACAGATGATCTGAGTGGTCTTGATTTGGGACAGATGAGATTTTTATTCTACTGGACAGTTCATGTGTGAGTCAGTCATGTGACTGAAAACTATGGATTCAAAATTGAAAAACAAAACAAAAACAAACAAACAACGAGAGAAAGGTTGCTGCCATTGGATGAGGTGGAAAATTAAGTTATAATGTGCTAACTTTGCAGGGCTTAACATATGTTCACATTAAATAATGATGGTTTGTCAATGCATGAGATGACTGTTGCTGTGGTTTGGTGCTATATAAAAAAACTTAATTACATTTACAACATTACAATAATGTTACCTATTAGATTTCAATAATGTATCCACCATCTGAGTTACAGCACAGTCCTTTTCTAAAGTTTTCTACAGTTTCCATATCTTCTCTCTCTGCTTATATAAGCTTATATTATGAAATATGTGATGAATAGGACAGAAAATAGAAATTATGATACTCATTACATGAGTTTAAGTAGTTTAAACCCGGTTCTGACTTCCCTCACTGCTTAAAAAGGTCCTTCAAATGGTTCTTTAAAAAAACATTTTAAATCTTTCAAAATAAAATGTATCATAAACTGAATTTGAGTAGGGTAAAATAAATACGAGCAGAGCATAGACATATATTAATGGCTTATTGTCATTTTGTAGTTACCAAAAGACAAAAAGGCATTTTAACCCTCAGCACAATATCACTACTAATACATGTCACATATTAGTGTTTTAAACAGTAATAATTAAATATATTTGCTATACTATAAATAAATATATATATAAATACTATATCTACAGATAACACAACAATTAATACATGTATTCTTTAATTAATAAAACATCAGAAAGTGATAAAACAAATTAGAAATAGCAATAGCTTCATAACAGACCAGGTCAGAGGTGGTCTTGTGATTTAAGCCAGCTAGAGTAGATTTATGTATTGATGCTACCTGCTTCAGTTCTGGCTGCTGAGTGATATTTACACAAACTGGATTACAAACTTTAACCACGTGCTGAACTTTGGTCCAGCGTTGATACCTCTTGTTATGATAACGACTTCTTCTTAGCTTGTATGTATGATGTATGATGGTGGATAAATGAAATATACAAAGAAAATTTAACTATATTACAAAATAACATCTATCTTGGAAACATCAAATGACCGGAGCATAACTTGTCAACTAGTCCGAAAATAAGTTATACAGGAACAGTCAAAGACACACCTTCTCATGTCACATTTCTATTCATTTCCATTCACATTTCTATATAATTAGATTAGACAATAAAGAGTTATCTAATTATTCATTTAAAACACTTGTGCATTGCTGTATTTTAAACAGCTCATACAGAATTCAAAGTACAGGTTCATGTGAGTATTTAATGTACGGCTCAGATCTACAGAATTTCAGAGTTTCTAGAGCAGACACAGAGCTCACGTCACAACAGGCTTCAGGCGCCATTTTAGCGACTTTAACAATATATTAAACTTTAATTTCGGTCTAGCTGACATTAGGTTATGTACGCAGCACGCAATTGAACCACATATTTTAGAAGCCAAAGGTTCAAATTAGCTGGGAGCACCTTCACTTAATTATAAGAGTGGTTTTGTTAGGAAAACAGTTTCTGTATACCGGATACTGAATTGCGCTGACGTCAACGGCTAACGTATCTAGCTAATCGCTACTGTTAGCACAACATTAACAGCAAGCTACAATGACGAGTAACAAAAACAAAACAGTAATAAGGTTTTAATGAAAATGTTTTACCTTTTCCAACAGTCCCAGAATCCTTCAAAGTCCAGCAGGTACTCAAGACTGTTATCCGTTTCGCTGTCACCATCCGTGAGAAAGAGTTTTTTTTCCTGAAAGGTCAAGGCCCGCCGCTCGCGCACTCTGTCTGCGCATGCGCATCACAACGACTGACCCCCTCCGTCCACTCCCGGGAGGTTATAGTATGACGTGTTCTGACGTCACTCTCTCTCTCTCCCTGTCATTTATTTGGCTCGAAACACATATTAACACATTTCTCAGTGATGAACAACTACTCAGATCATTTACCTGAGCAGTGTGCTTTGTGAAAACGAAGTGTGTGTTCATTACACTGACATTCTGTTCTGCAATTGTTGAATTTTATAATTTGACTTTACATACTGCTGAGTGGTTTGTAAAGGTTACAGTAACTAGTATTATCATTATGCTATATTTTCAAAAAATATATAATAATCTCAAAAGTAATGCCTTGGAGTACAAAATAGTAATGCTTTATTAAAATTTAAAACTAAAGTACAGTATTTGAATGTGTGTATTGTGTCTACTGTTTGTTAACTCACCATATTCATAATGGGTTTGCGGGGTTAGGGGTGTGTGTGTGTGTGTGTGTGTGGGGGGGGGGGGTTAGGGTCTTTAGGCCCCCCACCCCTGCCACCCGTATATTTTTAAGCAAATATTTCTAACTTTTATTTGAATATTCAGTTTCCTACCATCTGCTCTTAAAGGGTAATTGCCAGGTAACCCGGCCTCCCCCTTCGCACACACATGCACACAAAGAAAACACACAGTATAATTCACAGCCTCGTTATGGTGAATAAATATTTATGCCATTTACACCATCAAACTTAGATTGCTAAGGATGAAGAAGCTTTTGTTCTTTAAAGAACCATTTGTAATAGCTGAAGAACCATCTACAAAATAAAAAGGTTCTTTGACGTATGATGGTTCTTTAAAGAACCATGAAGACATCTGAGGAACCATAATTTTTCTGAGTGCACACTCATTCACCTGCATTAAAACTAGATATTGCTGATAGTGGAGTCCCGTGCACGAACTATTCCAGCCTCCATCACCAGCAAGATCACGTCATCATTTTTAAAAGGAAAAACAATTCTTTATGATCTTGGACTGGATTGACTCGCTGCAATCCTTTTAGACAGGGACTCACACTCTGATCGGGTCCCCACAGGCAGCCTTCTCCTGAGCCCATTGTAATCTGGAAAAGCTCACCTTATATTTGCTCTCACAAAAATGTTTTACAGCGCTGTTTACTCAATCTTGCAGGTCTGCTTAGAACAAAAATGAGAGAGAGAGAGCTGATTATTAAATCGTCAAAACATAAAACAACCATAAGGGTGACTGTGGCATGAATAAGGCACGGCGAGTCCAGGGATCAGTGTTTTCAGACATTTATTCACAGCACCTCACACCACACACACCACCAACCCCTGAGTCCCTGTGTTTTAACACGGCGGGGGTGATTGCGGATGCCGTGCAGGTGCGTCCGCACGGCACCGCAGACCACGCCCCACCACAGTGACACCTGACAGGTTTCCTCTAAGTGCACTGTTACAAAAATATTGGGCCCAGTTCTGGACATGTCCATGTATAGAAACTCTCTCTGTTAAAATAAGAAGACAACCCAAACCTAACTGGCAGAATCAACCTATCACTAAACAAAAAACCCTAAATCTGCCAGATTAATCACAGAAAAGTTTTGGTTCCTAGTATAACAAAATGTTATGGGGATTAGAACTTCGGGTGCCATGAAAGATGCTACTCCTGCCTTACAGTTTTTCTCCATTGGTTTGGCTCATTTCTCAAAACAGAAATTACATTCTCAAAACTCTAAGATCATTTGGCAAAACACTCTTATATGGAAGAAATATAGTATCATCAGAATTCAAGTATTTTTAGACATTGAATTATAACACTGAATTTTTATCCTCCAAAATTCAACTGCAAAAAATTCACCTGCAAAAATTTCACCTGCAAAAAATTCACCTGCAAAAGTGATGAACTTTTGACCCAAGCCAGAGCAATCAGCACTAGATCGAGTCGAGCGGCTCTCAGCCAATTAAATTACGCTGTTTGATCACATGACACCGTTAGCCAGCAGTGTGTCTCCTAAAAGAGAGCTGTTTAAAGGTGAGTGATTAAGTTTTTCTCCTAAATAGAGATCATTACAGAACGCCTAGTCCTACTTAAAATCCCATTTATTTTTATTTTATTTTATCATCTACTCGAAATAAGGAAAACGTTTGACTAACTCAAAGACAATTTCCACGCCTCCCCTGCCTGTCTGCAGAGGCAGTTTTGAATTTAGGAGCAGCAAGATGGAAGCGGCAAACCCTGGCGGTCCTCCAGTAAGTATATTGTTTTTCATCTTCAAGTTTGTCTTTTGCAACGTTAATTTTATTTAAATCCGTTGCTCACGTATAAAGTACACAGACGGGGTCTTTGCTCAACTCGTCTGAGGCGTGTCTCACTAAGCGCTACATGCTAGCTTCCTGCTAACCGAGCTACCCTTTACATGCTGTGCTATAGAAAATAGGATACTCGTTAAAAAAAATACTCCGCAGATATTGATAGATAGACGAACACTGCAAATATAATGTTGGAAACGAGAACGGCCTTTGGTGAAGGGGTAAAATACACCATGAATAAAGCCATAGAGTGAATGGCTACCATGGTTGCAGAACGGCCTGATTTAATGACAAGAATGGGGAAGAGTGAGGTGAAGTGAACCAAAGCCACAAAACACGGTCAGACAAGGCGGCAAAAGGGCAGTGATCTGTCCGTCAGTATGAAGTTGGTGTGTGCTTTGGTGAACAAAAACTCGAGACCGGTAGCAGGAAGATAGGAGACTCGTGTTTCACTGGAATAGTGGTGAATTAAAACATCCTTTGTTGTGGAAATTTAGGTGTAAACGCATCCATACAGGCGAGACAGAGGCAGACCAGACAGTGAAGAAAACAAGGAAAACATTAGAAATATTAAAACGGAAATATAGGATTAATATAACATACAATTAGGGAAAATGTAAGGAACACAATGTAAATGATATTGTAAAGTCGTTAAAACAGCATACTCTGATTAAAAGAAACATGTAATTGGGTATGTCTGTGAAGGTTCTCAGTCATCCAGGTCATCGTAGTCAAAGGAGCTTGCAAAGAAAAGCGTCTGGACTTCTTTAAGTTACTTGAAGACATTTCACCTCTCATCCGAGAAGCTTCTTCAGTTCTAAGGTCAAATGGTGGAGAGTCCCAGATTTAAACCTAGTGGGAGTTTCCCCCCACAGAGGGACAAAAGGACCCCCTGATGATCCTCTAATCGCCTGATTCTAAAATTCACAAGGAAGCTGTCCCACTCAGACCCATAGTCAGTAGCATAAACTCAGCCACTTATAACATTGCAAAACACCTTGCTACCATCCTTGCTCCTCTCGTGGGGAACACCCCACACCACATGAAGAACTCCACCGACTTCACTGACAAGGTCCAGAAACTTACCCTGGATCCAGATGAAACCATAGTGTCCTTTGATGTAGTCTCTCTCTTCACTTGCATACCCACCACGGAGGCAGTGGAGACTGTCAGAAAACGACTACAAGAAGACAACTCCTTGGAGGACAGGACCAACTTCACATCCGATCAGATCTGCACACTGTTAGACCTCTGCCTCACCACTACATATTTCAAATACAACGAAGGCTTTTACAGACAAAAACATGCCTGTGCCATGGGCTCCCCCGTGTCACCTATTGTAGCCAACCTTTACATGGAGGAAGTGGAAAGGAAGGCTCTTGGCTCTTTTAAAGGGAGAGTACCCAGCCACTGGTACAGATATGTAGACGACACCTGGGTCAAAATCAAGACACAAGAAGTGGAATCCTTCACTGCGCACATCAACGCTGTGGATAAAAACATCAAGTTCACCAGGGAAGACACGAAGGACGACTGTTTGCCTTTCCTGGACTGCGCTGTGCACATTGAAGAGAATGGCAACCTCAACATCGAAGTTTACCGGAAGCCCACACACACGGACCAGTACCTCCTGTTTGACTCCCATCACCCTCTGGAACACAAACCTGGAGTAATTAGGACCCTACACCACCGGGCAGAACATGTTCCCTCTAAGCCTGAAGGGAAAAAGAAGGAACACACACATGTAAAGGAAGCACTCAAAACGTGCGACTATCCTAAATGGGCGTTCATAAAGTCAGCAAAGAGGCACAGAAAAGAAGATCAGACACCAGCGAGGGAGGATAAGAAGGACAGACGCAACAACATTGTCATCCCCTATGTAGCCGGTGTATCAGAGAAACTCAGGAGGGTTTTCTCCAAGCATGACATCCCTTCAGACCCTGAAGGGATGTCATGCTGATGTACTTCAGACCCAGCAACACACTCAGACACAAACTGGTTCACCCGAAAGACAAAACTCCAAAACACAGACTTGAACAATGTGGTGTATGCTGTACAGTGCAGCGAGGAATGCCCAGACCTCTACATTGGAGAGACCAAACAGCCACTTCACAAGCGCATGACACAACACAAAAGAGCCACCTCCACAGGAAGAGACTCAGCAGTCCATCTGCATCTTAAGGATAAAGGACACTCTTTTGAGGATGCCAATGTTCACATTTTGGACAGAGAGGACAGATGGTTTGAAAGAGGAGTGAAAGAAGCCATCTATGTCCACTGTGAGCGACCATCTTTGAACAGAGGCGGTGGTTTACGACACCAACTCTCTGCCATCTATAATCCAGTTTTGAGTTCCCTCCCCAGACGACTTAACGCCCACTCACATCCTGGGCCATCTGACCTCAGGAATTCGCATGATAGGGTGGGGCCAGGTTTCACAATGAACTCACCTGAAACCCTGGCTGATTGGGACCCACACCCAGTTTCATACCTCGGCTCATGTGATTAGAGGATCATCAGGGGTTCCTTTGTCCCTCTTTGGGGGGAAACACCCACTGAGTTTAAATCTGGGACTCTCCACCAGTGAACTGAAGAAGCTTCTTGGATGAGAGGTGAAACGTCTTCAAGCAACTTAAAGAAGTCCAGACGCTTTTCTTTGCAAGCTCCTTTGACTTTAAACAATATGGAATCAACTATAGGCTATTAATGTATTACTCCTATACTATAATGTTCAAGTTATCATGTCCCTGGGGCGAGGAGGGGGGTTGTAAGTAAACTGGAAAAAAATAATGCAGACATGTGATAGTCACATGAAAAGGTGTGACTACAGAGCGTATATACACAACCACAGCCCTCTAACCTATTAATTTCCTGCAGGAGGAGGATGACCTGAAAAGAGCTTTGTGGATCTTTCTGTTTTAAATGTTGGAATACTTTTTTGTGT